>NW_004443940.1:25055088-25062701 GCF_000243295.1 Trichechus manatus latirostris | reverse complement strand
GACATTTAAGTAAGCCCAAAGAATCATGACAACATAAGATTAGTCAGATGGTTAGAGTCCACATCTTCAGTCTTCCGGCACATACCTTGAATGAGTAGTCTCAGGAGGAAGGCTTGACCAGCAGCTCGTCTTTGGTGAAGGTCCCTTGTACCTAGGGTCTGAGGTCAGTGGCAGCAGACAGAGTCTCAGTCCAGAGTCTCAGTCTTTGGAAAGAGTCAAATTCTAGAGGGAAGTTCTGTCTCTGCCTTCTCTCAGTGAATGTGCTGAAGTCCAGGGTTTATATATGATTTTCTCATCTTGGCTTTGCACGATAAGGGCCAGGTTATGTAATGTTTACCAAAGACTAGTGTGTTACATTTTTTCAGTAATGTCAGAGATCAGCCATATGAAGTATCTTTTCTTTAAGGTTAGAAATTAAGAAGGTTTTGGTTATGACTTACTTTATGTCTCAAGGCCACCTTTATAGAGGTTTAACTTCATGTTACACTTTGTCTATCACAACATGCAGGGGCACAGCTATCTTAGAGAGGTTGTTTACTACACACCTCACATACTTGTATGTTTCTATTTCTAAATTTAGAAATTTTCTATTTCTAGCATCACACTGTGACTTCTACATGAGTGGTTTGACACAGTTGGTTTGAGAGCATTACAGAAGCACAGATAACAGGTGTATATGGGGATAGAAAACCCTACAGGTGGCATGGAGACCCTGAGCTTGAAGATAGGCTTGTTATTGTCTTTGCCTTCTTTTGATTCTAAGGTTGGCTCTACAAAACTTTAAAGAGGGGGATGATCCTTACCAGCTTCAGAGAAGACTAGCCAGGTATAACCTTAAAGGTGAGAGCCTGGAGGAGGAGGCAGGTATGAACACTCAGCCTGGATCTTTGGTAAAAAGGCATAGTCTCTTGATTTCCCTCCCCTGGACAGTGCCCTGTTGGTGCAGTGGTTAAGAGCTTGGCTGCTAACCAAAAGGTCAGCAGTTCGAATCTACCAGCTACTCTTTGGAAACCCTCTGGTGCAGTTCTGCTCTGACCTATAGGCTTCTCCTATGAGTCGGAATTGACTTGACAGGAGTGGGTTTGGTTTTTTTTGGTAGACAGTACTCAGTTTGATTACTGATGTGTAACATTCCCTGTTTCCCCCATGTCTGCTCATTATTGTCTTAGCTAGTCTCGGTTCAATAGAACCAATCCAGTTGCCAGAGTTAAGTCTAACTCTTGGTGACCGCATTTGTGTCAGAATAGAATTGTGTTCCATAAGGTTTTAAATGGCTGAATTTTCTGGAAGTAGATCACCAGGCCTTTCTTCCAAGGCACCTCTGGATGGACTTTAACTACCAAACTTTCAGTTAGCAGCCATGTGCATTAATTGTTTGTACCGCCCAGGGACTCCTCATTTCAATGTATAACCTTAAATTATCACAAAGGAATCCAGCTGATTTTCTGCATAAAGGAGTATTAAATATGGACTTAGGAGACTTTGTTTTTTGACTTATAGTTGTGTGATCCTGAGTCAGTAGCTTAACCTTTCTCTATTTTGGGGCAATGTGGTGTTATGGAGAGAGGTAGACTAGAAAACAAGAACCAAATTCTAGCCCTGACTCTAACTCACTAGTTATATGTCATGGGACAGGTTTAACTTCTTTGGACTTGAGAAGGTTGGGCTTCATTCTTGATCATGGCTTGCTCTCAGCCACCTCAAGGTGCTGAAGTGGGAGGAGGACTGGGGACTTGGACAGGCCAGAGAAGAGCTCACAGTCCAACGGGGAAGGTAGAGATGGAAACAATACAGTAGGAAAGCACTGCCTAAAAGGTTTAAGCAGTATTGAGAGGAAGGTGTGATTGAAATTTGCTGTAAGAATACTGAGTCTTAAAGCTGAGTAGAAATTTAGAGTGGTGTCATGAATTGAATTGTGTACCCCCAAAAATATCTGTCAACTTGGCTAGGCCATGGTTCCCAGTATTGTGTGACTGTCCACCATTTTGTCATCTTAAGTGATTTTCCCATGTGTTGTAAATTCTACCTCCCTGATGTTAATAAGATGGGATTAGTGGCAGTTATGTTGATGAGGCAGGACTCAATCTACAAGATTAGATTGTATTTTAAGCCAATCTCTTTTGAGATATAAAAGAGAGAAGCAAGCAGAGAGACATGGGACCTCATACCACCAAGAAAGAAGAGCCAGAAGAATAGCTTGTCCTTTGGACCCAGGGTCCCTGCGAAGCTCCTAGTCCAGGGGGTGACTGATGACAAGGACCTTCCTCCAGAGCCAACTGAGAGAGAAAGTCTTCCCCCGGAGCTGGTGCCCTGAATTAGGACTTCTAGCCTCCTAGACTATGAGAGAATAAGTTTCTCTTTGTTAAAGCCATATACTTGTGGTATGTCTGTTATAATAGCACTAGATAACCAAGACAGATGGGTAGGTGAGAAGATTCAGAGAGGGAGGAAGGGGCATTCTAGGCCCTGATACAGTGCAAGAGGAGCAAAAGATTGTGGCTCTACTGTTAAATAACTTTTGTATGTTAAAGAACTCTCCTGCCGTTGTGACATCATTGGAAGCAGGGCCAGATTACCCAATAAGCAATGTATGCACGGGCTTACTTGTGCGTATTTTCTAACCTGTAGTGAACAATTTCACCTGTTTTTCACCACATCAACGATGTGGCAAAACCTATGTGAAATTGTTTACTACAGGTTAGTAAGTAAACACAAGTAAGCCCGTGTGTACCTTGCTTAGTGTAAACTGGTATGTACTTTGTTTACTTGTTTATCTGCCCCTGATTAGAAGGATGATAATTCCACATAAAAAAGCAATGCTGTACTTTCTGCCTAGAGCCCTTGTGGCACAGTGGTTAAGAGCTTGGCTGCTAACCAAAAGGTCGGCAGTTCAAATCCACCAGCCACTCCTTGGAAACCCTATGGGGCAGTTCTACCCTGTCTTATAGGATCTCTACGAGTCAGAATTGACTTGACAGCAACAGGTTTGGTTTGGATTTGATACTGTCTACCAGACACCACTTTATGCCTAGCTCAACCTCTCTCTGCCAGTTCACTTCCAATGTATCCCTCAAGGGTCAAGTCAAATGGTTTCTGCTATATGAAGTACTTCCCTGATGATGCACTCCATTTTACTGAAACAACCATTTTAGGATACTTCCACGGTGAGTTTACACGTGTCTTCCTTGATGGATTCTTAGCTCCTCTTTGGCAAGGACCTTGCCTTTTCATCTTAGCATCCCCATAACCTAACCCAGACCTTTCTTTATTATTGTTAGCGGCCGTCAAGTTGGCCCCGGCTCATGGCAACCCCATGCATGACTTAACAAAATGCCTCCTGGTCCTGTGGCATCCCCATGGTCCATTGCAGATCATACAGTTGTTATCCATAGAGTTTTTAGTGGCTCATTTTGGAAGTAGATTGCCAGGCCTTTCTTCCTAGTCTATCTCAGTCTGGAAGCTTCTCTGAAACCTGTTCAACATCGTAGCAACACACAAGCCTCAACCGACAGAGGGGTGGTGGTTGTGCATGAGGTGCACTGGCCGGAATCTAACTTCCCGCATGGAAGGTGAGAATTCTACCCGTGAACCACTACAAAATGAGCACTTAGATAATGCTTACTGCAACATGAGATCACACAGTATGAACCTAATCTCTGCTACTTAATAGCTGTGTGACTTTGGGCAAGTAAATTAACCTCTCTGCATCTCAGTTTTCTGAGTATTCAATAGTTGATCCAAAACCAAATACAAACTCATTGCTGTTGAGTCAATTGCGACTCATAGTGACCCTACAGAACAGAGTAGAACTGCCCAATAGCTTCCAAGGAGTGGCTGGTGGATTCTGACTGCCGACTTTTTGATTAGCAGCATGGGCTCTTAACCACTGTGCCACCAGGGTTTCCAATACCTGATAGCTATTGTTAATAATCATTTGTCGAATGAATTAGACACTAGACAGAACATTTTAGACGGAGACTATCCTAGATTTTTGCGAACATATGGAACATCTATTGCACATTGTAGCATCCTCTAGGAATGCCTGGTTCAAACAGATTCTGGCTTCCCTGGGGGAATCCATTCAAGTTTAGTTAACCTCCTGGAGTCTCAATTTCTTCATCTATTAAGTAGGAATTATTTGATAGGTTGTAGTGAAGACTAAATGAGTTAATATGTAAAGTTCTTTGACCAGTTCTTGGTTTATAGAAATCACTTAATAAATCATACGTACTATTATTAGTAGTATTATAAGTAGTAATAGTAGCAGTTTAAATGACACCCTTGGGTTGTTGTGAGGCTTCACTGACCTAACGTATGCAAATACTTGGCATTGTGCCTAGTCTGGTGTGAGCTCTCATAAATGTTAGCTGTTAGCCTCTCTTGGTTAGCTACCAGATCACCGTGTTCCATTTGTTAAGCACTGTCCCTCAAGAAAAAGGTTCTCCACTTTCTATCTTCGCCTTTGCTAGTCGGCACAGCCAGCCCCTCAAAATCTTCCCAGATGTTCTACCACTTATGTCTAATGCTGTGTCATTCACTCTGTGACTTCAGGCACGATGGTTTTTGAGCAGGAAACGCAGGGCAGCGTCATAGACTTTTAGCTTCTCAGAGGGATACGTTCGTCAAAAGGTTGTGTTCGATGTTTCAGAAGGCCTGGATGTTTCATTTCGGGGCCATTCAATAATAGGTGACTTGACCAATTCCTCATTTTCAGTTTTCATCCAAAAGTTTGGCATTATTCGACAAGAGTGCCTGAGTGTTTTTCTTTTGTCAGCGTTTAAAGCTATTTGCGAATATACTTGAAATCAAAAGACAAGTAAAGATATATTCCTACTTGGCTTTTCTTTTCACTATACAATCATATCGGTATTCTTGAATTACAAAACTAGTCACAACATTCATCCGGACGATAAATTACACCATGTGAATCCAAGGTATCTCCGATCCACTGCATTCTAATCTTATCTCCAAACATGCTCCAGAGTTATTATCCAATAATGTTCCTTTCCTGCTTCCTCTCTATGTATTTGTGATATTTTGGGGAGGCTATGAAGGAAGGAAGGGGCCCTGGTGGCGTGGTGGTTTAAGCACTCGGCTCTGAGAGGTCGGCTGTTCCAAACCACCAGCCTCTCCTCTGCAGAAAGATGTGGCAGTCTGCTTCCATTAAGATTACAGCCTTGGAAACCCTATGGGGCAGATCTACTCTGTCCTACAGGGTCACTATGAGTCGGAATCGACTTGAGGGCAATGAGTATGAAGGAAGGAGGAGTCCCCGCGAGGTGCAAACAGTTAATGCGCTCAGGTGCTAATTGAAAAGTTGGAGGTTCAAGCACATTCAGAGGTGGCTTGGAAGAAAGGCTTGGTGATCTACTTACAAAGAAATCAGCCATTGACAACCCAATGGAGCACAGGTCTACTCTGACACACGTGGGATTGCTACGAGTTGTAGTCGACTCTACAGCAACTGGTATGAAGGAAGAAACAGTGAAAAACTAAATCAAAAAACTAGAAAACAGGTAATAGAGTTAAGAGAAAGTTAGGATATACACCCACAGCAATTTAAAACCCTAACAGAAAGTGACTTTTCTCCCCCTCCTGTTCAGGGTTGTCTGCCTTCCTTTGGTACAGCGAGGAAAATCATGGTTGAACAGTAATGCAAATATCACGATTCCCTACTTCATTTAGCCTCGCTGCATTTATTAAAGCTTATATTTAACATCTTGCCTATCAAAACTATAACATATGGCCCACGTGGGTGAGAGTGCTGTAAGAACCTTCACTTGTGCTGTTTTTGATTGGGGGAGGTTTCAAAATCACCTCCATGTTAAATTGATACTTAAAAAAAAAAAAGATTTTGACTTTTTAAAACTCCCTAGAAGAGAAGAAAAACAAAACAAAACATTGTAGGTAAGTTTCCTGAAGTCTGAAGAGTTTTGATCAAGGGAAGGCTAATAGGGCAAGGAGACCAATAACGGCCTCTGAAGAACGGGAAGATTTCGAGGAACCCTAGCACAGGAAGGGTACCTTCTCTCCTTCAGGGTGTGGGAGGTACAGAGTCAATTGGAAGATTCCTCCTCTGGGACTGAAGGCTCTGGACGACTTGGAATGCTAACGAAGAATTTGTTTGAGCTTCTGTGTGTTTGTGTTTGACGAGGGTTTAAATCTCAGGAAAAAAACAAACAAAAGATCTCTTTATTAGCACCTCAAAGAGAAAAATTCCGGTGTGAATAGCTGCCTGGAACACTTGGGACCAGACTCATTCATTATTCCTGCATTGCCTCCATTAAGTTTGCATCCTTTGAAACCCATTGCCATCAAGTTGATTCTGACTCATGGAGGGGACAGTTAATGAGATCAGGTCAAAAACTTTTAGTCTTTTCAGCGTATGTTTTGAGCCAGATATAATAGGCCTTTATTTTTTGTTTTTATTAATTTTATTTTAGTATTATTATTATTTTGAGCAAAAGATTCTCTTGAAGTCTGTGCTTCTTTTAAGTGGAAACAAAAAACTGTGGGAAGGCAAGAAGAGAGAAGAAAATCTGCCAGAACTGGAGTACATAGCAAATTGTGTGAATGTTGTAGATCAAAGTTACATTTTAAAAGTTCAAACTCTCGTTAGTGAGAACTTGTAAACCACAAATTTTAACCACCTTTAAAATGTGTTCAAATAAAAATAGTTTGATTTATTATAGAGAAACTATATTTTCTGCTTTTGAAATAGCTAGAACTGTTTTAACGCAGAGTTTTTTACTTTAAATATGTGCAGTTTGATGCTTTTTGATTGGATAACACAGGCAGTCCCCGGGTTGTGAATGTCCAACTTATGGATAGTTTGCACTTACAAATGGACTGCCATAAAGCCTGTTATATTAAAAATTTGAGTTAAATACAATGGTTCATTACAACAAATGCACTACTTTGTGGTGCTCATGACAACAGTGTGTGGTTTGAAAGTGTTTCTTAAGTGTTTTATATGCGCGTTGTTGTTGTTGTTGGGTGCTGTCAGGTCAGTTCTGACTCCTAGTGACCCTGTGTACAACAGAGTGAAACATTGCCCAGTCCTGCGCCATCCTCACAATCATTGTTATGACTGAACCCATTGTTGCAGCCACTGTGTCAATCCACCTCGTCAAAGGTCTTCCTCTTTTTCACTGACCTTCTACTTTACCAAGCGTGATGTCCTTCTCTAGGGACTGGTGCCTCCTGATAACATGTCCAAAGTACGTGAGATGAAGTTTTGCCATCCTTACTTCTAATGAGCATTCTGGCTGTACTTCTTCCAGGACAGATTTGTTTGTTCTTCTGGCAGTCCATGGTATATTCAATATTCTCCATCAACACCATAACTCAAAGGCATCAATTCATTGTCCAGCTTTCGCATGCATATGAGGCGATTGAAAATACCGTGGCTTGGGTCAGGCACACCTTAGTCCTCAGAGTGACATCTTTGCTTTTTGACACTTTAAAGGGGTCCTTTGCAGCAGATTTGTCCCATGCAATGCATCTTTTTTTTTTTTTTTTTATTGTGCTTCAGGTGAAGGCTTACAGAACAAATAGTTTCTCATGAAACAGAAGTACACATGTTGTTTTATAACATTGGTTAACAACCCCAC
>NW_004443940.1:24899559-25036310 GCF_000243295.1 Trichechus manatus latirostris | reverse complement strand
TGGGCTTTTTTTGCTGTTCTCTTTCTTTTTGTTTGAGTTCTGTAGTTAATGTTTTGATTTTGTCCCTTTCTTCTTTTTTGATATGTGCATCTATGCAACGCATCTTTTGATTTCTTGACTGCTGCTCCCATGGGCGTTGATTGTGGATCTAAGTAAAATGAAATCCTTGACAACTTCAAACTTTTCTCCGTTTTTCATGGTTTTGCTTATTAGTTCAGTTGTGAGGATTTTTGTTTTCTTCATATTGAGATGTAATCTACACTGAAGGGTGTAGTCTTTGATCTTCATCAGTAAGTGCTTCAAGTCCTCTTCACTTTCAGCAAGCAAGTTTTTGACATTTGCATATCACAGGTTGTTAATAGTCTTCCTCCTATCCTGATGCCCTGTTCTTCTTCATAGTCTAGCTCCTTGGATTATTTGCTCAGCATACATGATTGAATAAGTATGGTGAAAAGATCCAACCCTGATGCACACCTTTGCTGATTTTAAAACACACGGTATTCCCTTGTTCTGTCTGAATGGCCACCTTTTGATCTATGCATAGGTTCCTCATGAGCACAGTTAAGTGTTCTAGAATCCCCATTCTTCACAATGTTATCCAGAAGTTATTATGATCCACACTGTTGAATGTCTTTCCATAGTCAATAAAGCACAGGTAAACATCTTTCTGATATTCTCTGCTTTCCTCCAAGAACATCAGCAAGTACATCTCTCATTGCACACTCTCTTCTGAATCTGGTTGAATTTTTGGCAGTTCCTGTCAATGTACTGTTCCTACTGTTTTTGAATTATAAGCACAGAAAGGTAAGTTATATACTATAAACTAAGATAAATATTTGACTAACTGACATTAAATAAGAACCTTATGTACCTGTTCCGACTTACCTACAAATTTAACTTAAAGACAGACTTAGGACTGGATCTCATTTGTAACTGGGGACTGCCTGTAAATAGAATTTCAAGGGAGTTGTTAATCCAATCTATGTAATTCCATCATATAGGGTTTCCTTTTAACTGTTGGGTGACATAGCTCAGGCATTGAAAGAAAGTTAAACATCAGATTTCGAATAGAAGCTATGTTTATTTGATCAATTTAGGTCTTATCATAAGACCCACACGCCTCCCATGACACTGGCTTCTTCACCCTCATGCCTTCAGTTCTGCAGACAGATCTCAGCTCCTGCAGTTGGGCAGACCTAAGCCTAAGACTTAACTTTTCCTCTCACCAGGCTTGTGACCTTAAACAGGTTAGTTTACATTCTTACACCTCTGCATCATTACCTATGATATAGAAATGACAATGCCTAGTTTGTAGTGTTCTCATAAAGATTGAATAAGACAGAGTACATCAAATGTAGGGGTCCCTCTGTGGTGCAAACGGTTAATGCACTCAGCTGCTAACTGAAAGGTTGTAGGTTCGAGTCCACCCAGAGACACCTTGGAAGAAAGTCCTGGTGATCTACTTCTGAAAAATACACCTTTAAAAACTCTACAGAGCACAGTTCTACTCTGACACACAGGGGGCAACTTTTTTTTTTTTTTTTTACATTAAATGTTTGGCACGTGGTAAGTAACCTGTCATTGGTGAATGGTGTTACTATGGAGACTGATGCTAGATTACATTTCTTCTAGAGCAGGCGTTCCACATCCAGGTTTCACCTTTCCTTCACTATCCAAGGATATGTGACAGTGATTGCTTCTGAAGTCAATCGAAGTCAGCTTTAATGGTCAATGCAACTTCGTTTTTAACTATAGTAACTAGTTCAGAAAATGCGCATTCTATGCTACCTGCCGTTAGGAAAGAAGCATTTGTTTGAGGGGGATGACGTTAAGTCTTAAAACACTAGCAAAATCCATAGGGCGTCTTTTACTTGAGCTATGTATCAGATACAACATAGAGTATAAGGTTATGGCTGATAATATTCTATAAAGGTATGATGGTAGGCAGAGCACTGATGCATGCTTAACAGATATGAAACATTCGTGGAAGAGGCAAGTTTTGGATCAGCATTGACCTCAGATATCTTGGTTTCTGCATCTCACTGTGGATTGATTACTTACGGGTCTCTTGATCAAAATTTTTTGACACCTCTATCTTCTTGACAGAAACAGAAGTAACACCGTATCAACTTTACAAATAATTCCTTATTAGAGGTTCCTTTATAATTGTTTTTGTTGTCGTCAGTTGCCTTCGAGTCAATTCCAACTGATGGCGACCCCATGTGTACAGAGTAGAACTGCTCCACAGGGTTTTCAAGGCTGTGATCTTTCGGAAACAGATTACCAGACCTATTTTCCGGGGCGACCCGGAGTGGGTTTGAACTGCTGACCTTTTGGCTTAACTATTTGCACCACTCAGGGAGGCAGCCCTCTTCCCACTTTATGGTTGATGTCATCTAAATTGAAAATCAAGGTGAGGAAATTTCCCTCTGAAAATAATTATAACAAAGTAAATATATCAGCTAATCTTAAAGGATTTTAATTTAGATGACATTGAGTAAATTACTGTGTCTTCCCCAAAGGATGTTTATTGACTACGTCTCTGCTCTTACTATGGGTGACCTTCCTTATTTTATAAATATTCATCGTTTGATCTTCTAAACCTTTTCTCTTGTAAAAAAAAAACAAAGTCCACCTAAATGAGAAGAAACAGAGGATATTTATTCAGAGCTGGCTATAGTAAGGCAGTAACTTGTATTTGGCAGAGACTCAAAGTCAAGCAGGGGAGTGGGAGTGTTTTATAGTGAAAAAAAGGGAAGGCTTAAGGTGTGGTCTGATTGGAAGTTCTTGGCATGGGAAGCTGGGGGGTGGGGCTGACTAGAAACAGGACTCCTTATGTGATGGAATTGGGGAGCATATTTGGCTTTCTCTGGTTGGTTATAAGTTAGAAGCAAGGGCAAAAATAGGAAAACTGGTAGTCATTGACTAAGTCCTGACCATTCTGGGCTGGCTGTTGCGGAGGTTGCGGGTCAGAGTTCTATTGTCATATGTGGTCTGGCTATTCTTCTTTTCAATATTCAGTCTCTCTCCAATCTGAGCAGTTTAATTTTAGCCCATCTCCATCTACTTAATCATTTCGATTGTTCCTATTATGATGATCTTCAGTTTTATTTTCTTTTTTTGAAGTGTAGAGATAAGAGCTGCCCATTTATTACAAATATAGATTTTTCCATAGGTGTATAGTTAGGCAAGATAATGTTTCTGTATTGTTTTCTCTGTCTGAAGAGGATTTGTTTTTATCTGTCCTGCTAATACACCCTCTCGTGTTAGATGTATTGGCTTTTTAATATAATTTTAATTAATTAATTTGCCACAGTGACATATTAAGTTCCATGTCTTTAGGGAGTCTGTAATAACACCCAATACTTATTTTGGATTTAACTGTTGGTATCTAAGAACATGTGGTTTAAGTAGAGTTTTTTTTTTTTTTCTTGGACACACTTATAACTGGCAGAATAACCATGGAGCATGCCATGCCAACTACTTCTTCCAAGAGAAACATTCCCACTCCTGAAACTTTTTGAGGAAATGTCCCCAGTCCGTTCTTTGTGCAGAAGGAAAACATGTTATTCCTTAGTCCACAGTTGATTGGGGTGGGTATCTGATCCAAATTTGGATGTTTTTTTTAAGTGGCCTTTGCCAAGTCCTGCTGGACCACTGTGAATCTTACCCTTGGGAATTTAAGTTGGGGAATATGAAAAGATATTAGTAGCTGGAACTGGGCTCTGAAACTAATAAGATGCTTCAAGAGAGACCACGAAATAGAATATGAACCTGAAGGAGGTGAAGCTATGAGGGAACAAAATTGTGAGTGAGTGGAAATTCATGATGTAGAGAGAGTGTGGAAGAAAACCAGCTGTTGGAGAGAAGGAAATGGTGTAGACTAAAAGAGAAGCAGGAAGGCAGAGGAGTTGAGGCACACCAAGAGTAGAGTGAAAATCCACAGTCTCCTACTTTTGAGGAGATATAATTTCCTAGGCTCTTTTGAGATTTTTTTTATTGTATATCTTACACTGTAAAAATATATTTATTATGTTCTTCCATCATAAAAATGCAAGCTGAGGAGTTAGAGAGCTTCATCTCTCTGCTTTGCCACGATATCTCCAATGCCTGGCACAGAGTAGACTTAATGAAAAAGGTTTGTGATTTTATAATCCTATACGTTATTTTCATTGTTTTGAAGCTTCACTATCTAGCAGATCTTAGTGACATGTGCAGGCTAAAGAATTTCATCCTGTAATTTATTAATTCATTAATGAATTTATAAAGTAATTCTGCAATTGTCTAATAAAAAGTATTAGATAAGATGGACTCCAGTTCTATCCCTTAATAAGTCCAATATTTACCCTGTTCATCTATAAAACATGCTTCTAGTAAATTTTTTGGGTTTAAGGAAATGTAAAGCATTACATAAGGAGCAAATATTAAATAGCCTTTCCTATAACTTCCTCTTAATGGATTAGCTTTAGCTTGTTCGACAATGGATAATTTTAGATTGAGCACTGAAAATGGAAAATAACATTTTAAAAGAGAACTAAAAACAAAACAAAAACAACAATAACAACAAAAAAAAACCCTCACTAACCATAACCAGAATGTGTGATTCTAGATATTATATGATAATTTCTGAGGTTAAAAAAACAAATTTTATGTTGAGCAAAACTGAGGATAAAAGATAAATCAGAACATGAATGTAATAAAATATAACACAACTATAGCTAAGAAGAAACTCCAAATTGTGTGTATGTGCAACCATAAAATCTGTAAATAATATCTCACCTAAAATGTTTAGAAGGGTATATCAGACAGGATAAGTTAGGTTATGCTGCAGTAACAAATAACTAAAAATTTCAGTGGCTTACCATAACAACATTTATTTCTTGATTATAATACATTTGTAACATGGTCAGCAAGAAGGTTTGTCACAGTCACTCAGGTGTTCAGATGAACAAAGACTTCAATTTTGCATAGCTTATATGATCACTAAGGTGGAATGAAGAGAATGTTGTGTTTTATGTGCTTGCACTTAAAGCTTCTGTCCAAAAATGATACTTACCATGTCTATTCACATTTCATGATTGAAACAAATAACACATCCATATCTAATTTCAAAGGAAGAGGAAAATGCAATCTTAGCATATGCATAGAAGGAGAAGAACTAGCATATTTCTAAATAGCACTAATGACTACCACGAAGGGTATTTTTTACTTTGGCTCTGAATGAAGGCCGTCAGACAGGGCAGAATGGCTAGGTGTAGGAATCCTGGCTACTCACCACTCTTCTTTCTGTTGATATGGCTCCTCTCTTCAATGAAAAAAAAAAAAATGTCCCCGGGCAAATTCCTTATAACTTCTAAGATTGTCCTACTTATGTCCTTTAAAAATCCACTGCTGTGGAGTGAATTCTGACTCATAGTGACCCTATAGGACAGAGTAGAACTGCCCCATAGGGTTTCTAAGGCATAAATCTTTACAGACATAGACTGCCACATATTTCTCCAGCAGAGCCACTGGTGGTTTCAAACTGCTGACCTTTTGGTTAGCAGCCAAGCGCTTTAACCACAGTGCCACCAGGACTGCTTTCCTTATGCCCTTTGAGCATTTATTTGTTTCGTAGTTTCCTTGATTGCATATTGAATTGAAGTGCTTTTTCTTCAAATGACATAGAAAAAGTGTTAGAAGAAAGCTTAAAAAAACAAAACAAAACTCAGAGAGTAACAAAAAACAGATGGGAAAAATAGAAAAGAAATAGCAAATATAACCAATTATATCGATAATTAAGGAGCTCTGGTGGCACAGTGTTAAAGTGATCAACCGCTAACAGAAAGGTTGGTGGATCGAAACCTCCAGTGGCTCTGCTGGAGAAAGATGTAGCAGTCTGCTTCTGTAGAGATTTACAGCCTTGGAAACCCTATGGGGTCACTATGAGTTGGAATCGACTAAATAGCAGTGGGTTTGGTTTTGGGTATCTCAATAATTAAGGAGCTCTGGTGGCACAGTGGTTAAGAGCTCAGCTGCTAACCGAAAGGTCAGCAGTTCAAATTCACTAGTCACTCCTTGGAAACTCTATGGGACAGTTCTACCCGGTACTGTAGGGTCACTATGAGTTGGAATTGACTTGACAGTTAATGGGTTTGGTTTTTTTTTTGGTTATATCAATAATTACTTTAAATGTAAATGATAGAGTCTGATTAAAAGCCTTGATAAAAAGCAAGATTCAACTCTATGCTGTCTATAAGAGAAAGAAGAGAAGAAATCAATGAAGTAAGAAATAGACAGTGATTAACAATAATTAACAAAGTCAAAGTTGGCTCTTTGAAACCCATTTTGGCTATCCTGACGGGCCTAAACCCCCTTTTTTGTCTTGTCAATCATACGATGTTGCCTAAAGTTCTACTGGCTTCTCTGCCTCCCTAGTAGCCGCCTGTTGACAGCTTCTCAGACTCTTGCTGCGAACCACAAATTAAAAAATATTTTGAGGAGAAAAGCAACATGTAGATAGGTGAGGACACCACAGTGGACTTCCCTTCTTACCAAAATCTGGCCACTCAAATCTTTTTGCCTCGGCCACTCTCCAATTCCTTCAAATGGATTTTAAACAATTTTTATCCAGATTTGCTAGGTATTTTCAGTGGGAGCACCGGTCTGCTATAAGCCACTCCGTCATAGCCAGCAATGGAAATTCTCTGTAATTGATTATTAAATAGTATTGATTATTATTGCTCATGGGTGGATCTGATCACATTTAGAAAGTATTGTGCATTCTCTAAATGTGTCTGTGGAGTTATTTGCAATAGAAGCACCATGAACACTTGAAATTTAACTCAGTTTTGGATCTGTAATTTATTGTTTAAAATATTTTAAGAACATAATTTGTAGTTTTAAAAATACAACTATTTTGTATGACGGAAAAAAAAATGCTTGTTACATTCCAGGTAATGTAATCAAAGGTAGTAGAAATTGACAAAATTCTCATAGTAGGAACTTGGAATGGCTGGTATAATTATTTCATATTTCAGTCACTCAGGTCATTAATATCTATTTATTAAAATGTCTGCCTGAGTTTTAAGAGGAACTTTCAGCAAAACTTAATTCAAGTAAAACAAAAATTCAACTATGCATTTAATCATAGGAAATTTAGACAAAACTCTGATATTATATGACATGCTTCAAAATATTTTTTCTTCGTCCTAAAGCTGTGAAGAACACAACGAGCATGGCTTTTGAAAGACAATGTGTCAGAATAATCTTATATGTGGCTATTGATGAGGAAAGTCTTTTATAATAATCTTCAGTCTCTTAAAGCAGTCTTTTGTAATAACAGAAGGAAAGAATAATGAATTAGTGTATGATAGGATAGGGTTGCTATGAGTCAGAATTGACTCGATGGCAATGGGTTTGTTTTGTTTTTTTTATATGATATGTATGCTATTGTTTGTTAAAAACAAAACACAAATCCTCCAAAATATGCACAGTTGCTGTGTAATGAACTCCTTAATATGACCCGCCCAGCCGTAGTTCTTGTGATTCACAAACAATGATTGAGTGGGACTGTGAAAATAAGGTATATGGAACCCTAACAAAAGGATTGGTCAGTTTTGCCATCCCACTAGGCTTAAAATGAGCCATCCCAGAGGTGGGAAGAGAGAATCTCACCACCACCAAGAAAGAAGAGCCAGGAGTAGAGCATGTCTTTGGACCTGGGAATCCTGCACTGAGAAGCTCCTGGAACCAGGAGACTGAGAGAGAGAGAGCTGTAACACTGAAGACAGTGAGAAGTGGCAACAGAGAAATGGTGACAGCAGAGGCAGGAGACCAGCAGGAGACTGGCAAGAGATGGTGTGGTGGACTTCCTGGCCCATGGAGTGAGAATGCTGAGTGCCTTGAGGCAGGAGGCTTCCTGGCAGAGTTGGGTGCCTCCAGGCGCTTGGTGGCAGATCTAGGCTCACTGACAAGTGGGGAGAGAGAGCTGAGTGCCTTCGGTCTGGGCTGAGGCTTACTGGTGGTGTAGGGTGGCTTGGGGCCTTTATTGGCAGAGCTGAAAGAGCTTTGTAACACTTGCTTGAGCAGGGCAGAAGCCGAGGGGCTGGAGAGAGGTGTGCCTGAAGGCACAGACGAGAAGAAGCTGCCCTCATCTGAGAACCGTATCCTGAGCATTCCTGAACTTAAATTGTAACTTGCTACGTCCCTAATAAACTCCATAATAGTAAGTATTGTCTGTGAGTTCTGTGTGGCCATTGCAAGGAATTAAATTATTGAACCCAGCAGAGAAATAGAGTGCCGTTGGAGGGATGGTTGGGGTGAGAATTGGTAAAGATTGTGAAGAGAGGAGGTATGTCTGACCTCCACCTTACAGCAATCAACCCTGGGTTGTTGATGTTGATTCTTCTTACCCCTCGTGAAGTTAGAGAAGGTCAGACTCCCCGCATGCCATTTTTAGAGTTGGCAGAAGTGGGGATCATTGCAATGCTCTAGGCTCATGGAAGTATGGGACTTTGCAAGAGAAAGAACCAATGGGTGTGGGAAGTGAAACATTTGATTCTTAGATGGTTACTTTGGTTGTTTTCTGTAATGGCTGAAAGGAAAGGAAGAGCTGTTATGCTGCTGCGGAGGGGAGAAAAGGCACATCTGGAATGGCTGGGGGCAAGGGCCAGGAGGGTTAAATGGGATGACTGATAGGCACTGATAGGCAGCCACGGTCTACTGGTTCTACTGGTTCCACCCAGCCAGAGGCCTGAGGCCATATGCATTAGAATGGAGAAGATGAAACTGGAACATTGTTATAAAAGGGTTATGTGTTTATTTGAATGTACTATGGATAGTGAATGTTTCTGCTACCCGGTGTTGTAAAGCACACCCAAATATACGATAGAAATGAGGATTGGGTATTACAGATAACAGAGAACGTGTAACTTTGCCTTCAACCAATAGTTGTTTAGATATGCTTAAAGGGTAACTAGAATTTGTCTGAAGAAGCACAGGCTGTTGGTCTGAATACAGTAGCCCTGTGCATAGAGTATGGGAGCCTTAGGATGAAAACCTAAGCCCCACCTAGGAATTGTGCATTTGAAAAGACATGCAGACCTTCCCAGAACTGCTGAGAGGACAGAAGATTTGCATTTGAAGGAAGATTTGCATTTGCAGAAAAAAAATTACTGTTTTGCTTTTTGAATTTCGAGCTAGCAAGTGGTTTACCTTTGGGTCCACTGAGGCAGGAAAAGTCAGTGCCCTTCAGAACCCCCCTTCAGGACTGGAAGTTAAAGGGAGCCAGCGAGTAGACAACCTGGTATGCTCATGCTGGGTGACCACCTGAGACCACTCAATGAATGGAAGTTGGGGAAGTGCGGCAATGAAGAGCTAAAAGAGCTTTGTAACACTTTCTCGAGCAGGGCAGAGGCTGAGGGTCCGAGAGAGGGGTGCCTGCGGGCACGGCTGAGAAGAGGCTGTCTTTATCGAAGAACTGTATCCTGAGCATTCCTGAACCTGAACTGTAACCTGCTACTTCCCTGATAAACCCCATAATCGTGAGTATTGTCTGTGAGCTCAACGTGGCCATTGCGGCAAGTCACCAAATTCAGCAGAGAAGTAGAGAGTGCCATCGGAGGGATGGTGGGCGTCAGAATTGGTAAGGATGTCGGAGAGAGGAGGCAGTCTGACCTTTACCTCATAGCAATCAGCCTTGGGTTGTTGATCTTTATTCTCTTTCCCCCTTGTGAAGTCACAGTAGGTCAGACGCCCTGCTATGCCATTTTTACAATAGTTTTTCTCCAAAAGCCTGTTATTCAATTGATGATGCAGCTTCTATTGGATGGTGTCATAGACTCAAGGAAATAGTGGTTATTTTAGAGTAGTGAAGCACACTTTTCTCATGGATTTTTATTTTCCAATATTTTATCAATAATCATTTCCTTTTAAACT
Source organism: Trichechus manatus latirostris (assembly GCF_000243295.1). Classification (NCBI taxonomy): domain Eukaryota; kingdom Metazoa; phylum Chordata; class Mammalia; order Sirenia; family Trichechidae; genus Trichechus; species Trichechus manatus. Next base: position 25,026,392 of record NW_004443940.1, on the reverse strand, counting down.
CATATCTCAATTTTTGGATCAGTTTAATGCTTTAATTAAAGGAATTCCATGGCCCACCTATCCCAACTCCCTCTCTTTTGCTATAGTAGATAATAAAACTAAGGCTCTTTTCAGCAATTAACAGCTACTATTTCTCTTGGTTATGCTTTTCTTTGCTGTTATTGTGAGCAAATATTTCAGAAATTTATTTTTGTGCTTTTAAATGCTAATTAAGATCCGTGGGAGAGAACACGTTGGGAGAAATATTGCCCTTTGCTTTGTGATTTGCATTTGGAACAACTCATGATCTACATTTCCAATGCTTGCCGACCACAGCGCACACGAGGTGCTCCAAACATTTTATAATTAAAATTGATTACTTTGGCAGCTGGATTTTCACTGGGGTTTTCAGCATATCCAATTAACTTTCTACCTTTGAAGTCAAAATCAGAATGAGCAAAACAGTATATTGGATACTATGTCTGGGTTGTTTGAAAATATTTAGAGATAATTTAGGAAGATACATTTTGCCTGATAATGTTCTTCCTAGTTTTGACTGAATTCAGCACCCTATAACAATGTCCAAAAATAAATGCATATTCTTGAAGTGGTAAGGAATAGAAATAGTTTACATTACATTATGGGCCAGTTAATTAAACTTGTTCAATGCATGTCAGCATTAAAATGGTACTGAAAGTCAATCATTTGTAGGTTGACATTACAGACATGGATAATCTGTACATTATATTACACTTCCATACACATTTATTTCTCTAAGGTCACGTTGAATATCTCTTCTGCTTAAACCCATTGCTGTTGAGTTGTAATTAATTTTGGGATATGAGGTCAGCCCCTGCCCCCCACAACGCATTTTACCATTTTATTTATATGGACATCTGAAGATATACACAGGCAAATCGTGACGAGAACCAGGTCCTCAGAACTTCAGGATCAACATTTGTGAACAAAGAAAAAAGCCGTTCTCATTTTCTCAGAGTGAGTGACTGACTTGATAGTAAACCTGAAGGTAGGACATAAACACAAAAATGCTCCAGACTTGTGCACCAGACACATCTTATATGCCACCCTAGGTCTTCTCAGATTCACCTGTCTCTAGGGACTTTGGTCATTTGTTCATTCCCCATCCACTATTTCAGCGACCATCTCTATTTGGACCCTTTATAGGTAACTATCATAGGTATAATTTATCATTGAATTCAAAATAGTTTTTAGAGTAAATGTAGGTGCGTTTCATAATTGCACTGTGACAATAGACTGAAGCTGGGACTATGTCTGGTGAACCAACATGTATGTCCAAGCTAAGTCAGAATAACTTGTTTCATACAGCTACAATCTGATCATGACTTCCGCTTGCTCACCTGCCACTCTGATCTGGGCTTTGCTGTTGACTCTGAAGCGTGAGAATCATGGTCCCAGCTTGGTGCACGTGCACGTGCAACGTGGAACTGTGAGGAAATTAACAGCATGTGGAGCAAACCTTTGCTCAATGGGCTATGGGGGCCAGTAGATGATATTTTTTCCTTCGTTACCCGAACAGACTGTAATAAGAGATAGTTACCTAAAGGCTTCTCAAAAGACAATAATAGAAAAGTGAACAGTCAGACATGATTAATGTAGAGCATTGGCCAGCTCAGAAATGTACCCCTGCATGATCTCTACCCAACTCCACACTTCCGTCCCCTTTTCCTTCACTCTTGATTCCTGAGATAAGGCAGTAACCAATAAGCCCATGCCTTAGGCTCTACACTCTAAGTAATTACAAAACCAAAAAAACCAAACCCATTGCCATCAAGTCGATTCTGACTCATAGCGACCCTATAGGATAGAGTAGAACTGCTCCATAAGGTTTCCAAGAAGCTGCTGGTGGATTTGAACTGCTGACCTTTTGGTTAGCAGCTGAGCTCTTAACCACTGCATCACCAGGGCTCCCTGAGTAACCCAGGCTAAGAAAATTTGGGACAGTTGCATCCACAAAGAATATAGTTGACACTGTCTCAGAGGCATTTATTGTTTAATTATTAAATCATTTAATTTAACTTTAGTTTCTTGGGAAAATAGGTACTAGCACTTCACAATAGACAAGTGTAAAATTTAAAGGTGAGTGTTTTAAGAAAATATCATCTTTATGAGACCAAACCAATAGAGGCAATAACTTTTTGCAAAAGCTCTCAACGACAGAGTCCAGTGGCAGTAGACCTCTGAAGATGCTAACAAAGGTAAACTTTGAGTGGCTCTCACTCTGAGGGCAAAATTGATATATCCTTTGTAAAAAAAAGAAGGTATACAAGCGCTGTGACCTGGTAAAGAAAATCAGGGGAGGTGGTGTCATATACATACAGACTTTTGCAAGAAGCAACTGCCTGTGGACGCTGAGGAGGAGAGAACATTGGCTTTGGGAGGCCTAGCAAATCTGGAAACTTATCCTAGCTGCCCCCCTCCTGCAGGAATCTTTGCAGATAGATGGCTCCAAGATTTCCAGTCACGCAATCAATGTAATAGAAAAGGAACTGGAACTTTTTCTAAACAACATCCGTACAAAGATGCTTTAAGAGGAAGGGAAGAAAGCCACAAAGTTTATCAAGACAAGAAGAGTATTCACCAGAAAATTATTGTCACAGGAAAGATGAAAATTGTAAAAAAATAAATGAAAAAAAGAGATACCATTAAAAAAGAAATACAGTGAAGCAGAAATTCAAGAATGCAGAAGAAAAAAGATGGTAATACAGCAGCAGGATACTAAATATAGGCTGTCAGAATTCATCATAGAAATGAGATCAAACTATCACCAAAATTAGATGGAGCCTGTGAAAAAATAACCAAAACTTAACGGACTTGAACATAAGGTTTATTATGAGCAGTAATTTTATATGCATATAGGAAGGCCATTTTGATTCCAGAAAAAGCAAATGGCTCAAAGAAGCTAGGTACAATCAGGCTCATAAAGAGAACAGGAGGGAGAAATATAGATCAACCACTGGTTAACTTTAACATGACTGACTGAACCCTGCCTTTCCCCTTTACTGAGATCAACTGGTATCAATTTACTTCTGGCCTGGCTGCTAATAATTTGGCCCTGTACCCAAACTGCAGCTATGAGGCTTTTTGAGATTTAAATTAGGAGGTAATAGTTTGATGACTATCCTTTTCTAGCAAGATAAGACACATTTACTTCGCTGTAGAGCAGTTTCTGGCAGGCTCTTTATGGTTAATATTTGATCTCATGGATAAGAAAAACCTTAAAATCAAAGTAAGATGTCTTTTTTAAATTTTTCTCTTCAACAAGCCAAAGGGCAAATAGACACTAAAGAAAAAAAAAAAGAAAGAAACATGGAGAATGCTAAAAAAGAATGAAAATGGAAAATAAAAAGAATTAAAAATATTAGTGAGCGATTAGAAAAGAACTAGCCCGAATAACTTTTAAGCATGGTATTTTGACTTTATCTTCAGACTAAAGATAAAACATAGTATGAATATGTTGAATTCTAGTTAGTAGGTTCGTTTTACTAGTGTTTTGGGTTAGCAGTTTTGAAACCACCTTGTCTTCAGTTTGACCCAAGGGGACCGTGGGTGTTTTGGATGGTCTGTCAGGTGTGACACAAGAAAATGGGACTCACGCAGGAAGGTTAGAAAGCAAATAGAATTTAGTACGCGGAGGACCCAGAGAGGAAACTACAGCATGCCTGGACACAGGGCCACACAGGGGATTGCACCTGGGGTCAAGGCAACAAGAAGTTGAAATTATAGGAGAAGGCTTATGAATGGTAAGAGGGTGGGGTTAGCTATGTTCTACAGGCTAAGGTCTTATTGGTCAATTTAAAGGTTTCTAGGGCATTAGTGATTTTGCTGAAGATCATCCAAAAGCAGTTGCAGCAGTACATCGACAGGGAACTGCCAGAAATTCAAGCCAGATTCAGGAGAGGACTTGGAACAAAGGATCTCATTGCTGATGTTAGCAGGATCTTGGCAGAAAGCAGAGAATACCAGAACGATGTTTACCTGTGTTTTATTGACTATGCAAAGCCATTCAACTGTGTGGATCATAACCAATTATGGATAACATCACAAAGAATGAGAATTCCAGAACACTTAATTGTGCTCATGAGAAACCAGTACATAGACCAAGAGGCAGTCTTTGAACAGAACAAAGGGATACTTTGTGGTTTAAAATCAGGAAAGATGTGCGTCAGGGTTTTATCCTTTCACTATACTTATTCAATCTGCAGGCTGAGCAGATAACCCAAGAAGCTGGACTGTATGAAGAAGAACGGGGCATCAGGATTGGAGGAAGACTTATTAACAACCTGTGATATGCAGATGACACAACCTTGCTTGCTGAAAATGAAGAGAACTTGAAGCACTTACTGATGAAGATCAAAGACTACAGCATTTAGTATGGATTACACATCAACATAAAGGAAACAAAAATCCTTACAACTGGACCAATGAACAACATCATGATAAATGGAGAAAAGATTGAAGTTGTCAAGGATTTCATTTTATTTGGATCCACAATCAACGCCCATGGAAGCAACAGTCAAGAAATCAAATGACATATAGCATTGGGCAAATATGCTGCAAAAGACCTCTTTAAAGTGTTGAAAAGCAAAGATGTCACTTTGAGGACTAAGGTGCACCTGACCCAAGCCATGGTATTTTCAATCACCTCATATGAATGTGAAAGCTGGACAATGAATAAGGAAGGCTGAAGAAGAATTGATGTCTTTGAGTTATGGTGTTGGCAAAGAATATTAAATATACCATGGACTGCCAGAAGAAGGAACAAATCTGTCTTGGAAGAAGTACAGCCAGAACGCTCCTCAAAAGCAAGGAGGGCGAGCCTTTGTCTTACGTTCTTTGGACATGTTATCAGGAGGGACCAGGCCCTGGAGAAGTACATCATGCTTGGTAAAGTAGAGGCTCAGCAAAAAAGAGGAAGACCCTCAATGAGATGGATTGACACAATGGCTACAACAATGGGTTGAAGCAAAACAACGATTGTGAAGATGGCTTAGGGCCGGGCAGTGTTTCATTCTGTTGTGCAAGGGTTGCTATGAATCAGAACCAACTCGGAGGCACCTAACAAGAATAACAACAGGGCATTAGTGCAGGAAAAGGGAGATATTTTTATCACAGGTAATCATACGGGGCATGACCAGGTGGAGCAAGAGTAGCTATAGCTGTTAAGAGACTGGGTTATAAGATGGTACTGGGTATGTATCATGGGAAACCATATGCAGCATGGCAGGGAGGGGCTAGTTAGAGACTACAGCTGTTGAGAGACTGCGTGAAAAATAGGAATGGCCATGTCAGAAACCAGGTGAAAGTGAAACTAGGAGAAATCAATGACTGCCAAGTGTAAAAATGATTCTACGACACCATCAAATAGAAGCTGTATCACCAATTTAATAACAGGCTTTCGGAGAAAGCTGTTGTAAAAATGCATGGTAGAGGCATCTAACCTACTCAAACTTCATAAGGGGGAAGGAGAATCAAGATCAACAATTCAAAGCTGACTGCTGTGAGGCAGAGGTCACACACACCTCCTCTCTCTGCCACCTTTACCAATTCTCAAAACAACCATCCCTCCTGGCAGTCTCTACTTCTCTGCTGAGTTCGATAATTTATTGCAATGGCCACATAGAACTCATAGACAATACTCACAATTATAGGTTAATTAGGGAAGTAACAGGTTATAATTCAGGATCAAAAACAACTCAGGATACAGTTCTTTGGTCAGGACAGCTTCTTCTCAGCTGTGCCTGCAGGCACACCTCTCTCTGGCCCTCAGTCTCTTTGCCCTGCAGCCCCTTGGCCTCTGCCCTGCTCAGGCAAGTATTATAAAGCTTTCTAGCTCTGCCAAGTGCCTAGAGGCACCCCACTCTGCCAGGAAGCCTCATGCCTGAAGATGCTCAGCTCTCTTGCTCTGTGGGCCAGGAAGCCCACCGTGCTGTCTCCTGATTCTGCTGTCTCTGCTGCCATTGTTTCTCTGCCACTGCTTCTTACCCTCTCTTGCTGTCTCCAGTATTACAGCTCTCTCTGTCAGTCTCCTCAGACTAGAAGGTTCTCAGCACAGGGATTCTGGGTCCAAATGATGTGCTCCATTCATCGCTCTTCCTTCTCTGTGGTTGTAAAGTCCCTCTTTCCACCTCTGGGATGGTCCATTTTAAGCCTAGCAGGATGACAAAGCTGACTAATCCCTTAGTTAGGGTTCGATACACCTTATTTGCATGGTCTCACCCCCACAAGGGTGCCATGCACCTTATTTACATTATTAGCAAGCTATCCAATCCCCTTCGTGGACAACAAGCACCTCATTTGCATAGTCTGACCCAATCATTTGGTGGAAGTTACAAAGACTATGGCTAGAAGGGCCATATTAAGTAATTCACTGCTCTGCACCAAGACAGCAAATTACTTGGGCCACAAATTGGCCTTATGACATTCCTCTGGGTATTTTAAGACTGTGCAAATAAGTAAATATATTGGGGATAATGGGACTCAAATTTCTCACTGTTGGAGAACCGAGTTACAAATGTGGAGGGGACAGATGGAAATGAACTCTGTGGAATAGAGTGGAATTGTGTCAACTCATGATCACACACATATACACATATACATATTTGTTCCATTTATTTCCTAGCTCTGCCTGCTGAGAGGGCATAGGAGCAATAACACCTCAGTACCAATGAGCACCCAGATTTTGGTTTCTAAATATCATTCTTCAATAAAAGGAAAGGTTCCTTGGAGAAATGACTGACTCCAGGGTTGTGGCAGGGAAAGTACAAGATGAGCAATAGGACATCTTTTTGTGTCAGAGAGTAAGAAAGTGCTTAAAGAATGATGGGGTCATGCCAAAAGGCCCCACGTGACAACTTACAAAGACAATCCCACTGATCAATTCTGGAAGAATTTGAGCATCAAAAAAGATAACGAAAGAAGAGGATTATTATCCATTGAATGAGTCCCTACTAATATTAATGAATGAATGAATGAAAAGGAAAAACCACCATCTAGCAGTCGTTACAAAAATAATTGATTCAGGACAAAACCAGTAAGTGCAAGTCTGATGAGGAACAGGATATTTATATAGTCTCAGAGTATCTCCTCACCAGATACTTATTCATTACAAAGGAAAAAGTTGTAACTTCACAGAGGAGAAACCTTGCAGACAGCATCTTAACTAAGGAATCAAAGTTAACTTTGGGATAAGCTGAGATCAAATAATTTTTGATATAATTCATTGAGACAGTCACAACATCTTCCATGGTATTTCTGCCAAAAATATATAACCTGTATCTAATCATGAAGAAACATCAAATTACTCACATTGAATGATATTCTACAAAACAACTGGTCAAGTTCATTAAGAAAAAGAAAGTATAAGAAATGCTTTCGATATTAAATCCTGGACCAGGGGTTGGGGGAGGACTAGCTATAATAGACATTATTGAGACAATTGCTGAAATTTGAAAATGGAGTGTGAATTAGATAATAGTATTGTATAAGTATTACATTTCTTAAATCTGAAAATTGTTCTGTGGTTATGTAAAAGAATATCTTTGTTTTTAGGGAATATACTGATGTATTTAGGGTAAAGAGGTACAATGTCTGCAACTTACTCTCAAATGGTTAAAAAATATACACACTTGTGAGAAAATGTGTGTGGTGTGAGAGAAACAGAAAAAGAGAGAGAGAAAAAGAAAAGGAGGGAGAGAAAGAGAGTGAGGGAGATAGTGAGAGATTACACAAATCATAAAGCAAATGGAGCCAAATGTAAACAATTGGCGAATCTAGGCAAAGGGAAAATGAGAGTACTTTCTAACTTCTCTGCAACTTTTCTGTAAGTTTGAAATTTTATCAAAACAAAACAAAGCAAAAAAGTAGAAAGAGAACAGTAAATATAGAAGACTTGAGTCAATATTGAAAGAGTATCACATGTCCCAGGCTATATTTAGCCCAAACAATCAACTTGAGACATTTTCTAGTAAAACTGTTGGACCTCAAGGTAAAGGAGAAACTTTAAGGCAGAAGACGAAATGAGACAAGGGGGAAAAAAATCAAGCTTATTTTGCATTTTTCCATAGCAACTTTTGGAACATAACAAAAATATCTAAAGAAAGAAAGCATGAGCTAAAGATTTGACATCCAGTTGAAATATTCTTTAGGTATAAAGATTATAAGGAGTCCCTGGGTGGTGCAAATGGTTAGGTGCTCGACTACTAACACCAAACTTTAGTCCTGGTGATGTGCTTGTGAAAGTTCACAGCCTTGAAAACCCTATGGAGCAGTTCTACTCTGTATACACGGGGTGGCCATGAATCAGCACTGACTCAACTGGTGTGTGTGAGTGTTCTTTTTAATAAGGAATAGAGACAATAGTTTTGAACTTTCAAAAAATCAGGAAACATCTGTTCCTATGAGCTCATCTTAACCCTTTAACGGTTATTAGTAGACAAATTTACCACTCATATTTCCCGGGCCATGGTACCAATATGTACCGCAAATGTGATGTGCTTCATGGAATATGGTACCGATATGGCCCACTCTGAATCAAATTGATAACAATTTTATGTGCAGCAAGTACAGTGTTTATTTAGTATTTTGTGTATTTTTGGAAAGTTGAGTAAGATAGTTTGCGTCTCCAGTGTAACCAGGATGTGCCATGTACTTTCTGGGCCTTGCTACAGATATGTACCTCATGTGTGATGTACTTCATGGAACACGGTATTGATACGGCTTGCTTGCAATTGGCACTACATTTTTTCAAATGATAATAAAAAAACTACCAACAAACAATGATTCAGTATCCATTTCACTAGTGGAAAAAAGATGGCATCACCAAAAAATTTAAAAAAAAAAAAATCATCCAGGAAAGGGTTAAGAAAGTTATTAGAGGATGACCTGTAGCTAACCAAGAGATAAGAAAAGCAGGCATAATGAAAGAACGGAAGTGAGCATTGCATATTTAACAATAAAACCAAGAATCACACAAATGTGGATATTAAATAACCTAGAAACGTAGAAACGAGACAACTGATAAAATTAAAAGGGCAAAAGGGAAAGAAGATGGGAAAAAATCACTGTCTTATTTATAATACTGAAGTCAAAGAATAGAGTGTAAAACTGACAAATTAAGTAATGGATGTATAACACTAAGAAAGTTATTAAAGTGCAAATGGGGAAAAACAAACTATAAACCGGAATAGTGAGGAAAACTCTGAAATAGAAGGGCAATGAGCAAGAAATACTCCCTGAGGGTATAAAAAGGTGCAACAAACCATAAGCAATTAAAACAGTGTAGTATTGTTTCATGACTAGACTGACTGACAGAAAACCAAGAAAACAGAAAACTCTAGCAATTGCTCTGAATTCATGCAGATGATAAATGGTAAAAACCAAATATTCAATAATTTGTGATGTAACTACTGGGCAGGCATCCTGAAAAAAAAATAAGGTTAACTCTTACATCAGACAAGAGAATTTAGATGATGCTGATGTAAACATGACACTAAAGCCTCAGACGCTTAATTTAGTCTAACGAAGGTTTATTTGTTATTAATGTTACACATCCATTGTGAATCAGTTTTGCACGAAGCTCTAGTCACCATTACCTCACTCTGGAATGCCAGCCTCTACCTGGTATGTTGCCAGTTGCCTTGCCAGAGGGAACAGAGAGATCAGAGCAAATTATGTACTCAGAAGGGGCATATACTCCTTCAGCTCACATTTAATTGGCCAAAGGAGGTCACATGGTCAGACCTACCATCAAGAGAGTAAAAAACCCACTGTTGTCTATAAAACAGTCTTATATTCTACAATAGATTCACAATTCACACTCAACTCCAGGATACATTCCAAATGAATCAAACACGTAAATACACAAATATGAAACCATAAAATGTTCTAGAAGATACATGGGATAATATTTTTTTTATCATTCTGGAGAAGGGAAGGTTCTAATTGTAAAACATATTACAAAAATCATTAGGGACTAGATACATTTTACCACATAAAAATTTAAAAAATGAATCTTAAAGCCTGTCAAAACACAAATCACAACTTGGTTAAAAAAATCATTGCAATTTATAACATTGCAGAAACGTTAATCTCCCTAATATATAAAAAGTTTCCATAATTAGAAAAACTATCTCCAAAGTAATAAACAATGGATAAAGAATTACTGTATTTTTACACAAATAATGCATGCCTTCTATGTTTGTTTGCCAACTCTGCCCTCGCCTGCGAGGTATTTTTGTAAGTGCTACTATGCTCTTTTTTCTTTTTTTACATGTTGCTGTAAAAAAAATGAGCATAGTGCACTTACAAAAATACCTCGAGGGCAGAGAGCTTGGTTGGCAAACAAATGTAGAAGGCGAGCGTTATTTGCGAAAAAACATGATAGATAATTCACAAAAGAACATAAAAGTAGCTCTTAAATACATAAAAAGATGCTCAGCTTCATTCACAATAAGATATATACAAATAAGGCTACACTGAGATACCATTTTCATTGATCAGACTGGCAAAATTCCAAAACTTTGGTGACACAATGTGTTGGAGAGACTCCTCTTTTGCTGGAACTATCCCTTTGGAGGCAAAATTATCGATACCTATCCAAGTGACAAACTCATATGTGCTTTAACCTAACAATTGAATTTGTAGAAATTTATCCTGCAGATAAATTCAAGCACTTGCAAAATAAAGATGCTGTACAATATATCCACACTGAGGGAAGTACTACTGAAAGACACTGACCTGTTGTGTTTGGAGAACTGTGGTTGGAGACGTAGATACCATTGGTTAAACAGAGAACAGAAATGATGACAGAAATGATAATTCAGGTTGAAAACATACAAACTGAAGGCCCTGTAATACCCTCCCTAGCCTGCAGCCGAACACCCCAGTGAAATAAACCAGCTGATTCTTCTCTAAAGAGATTGGATTATCTCTCTGGAAAAAAATTACGGGTGTTAGCCCTCATATTTAGAAGTTCTACTTCCTAAAAACAACTTCTGAAGCATAAAATTAAGCCTGAAGTTCAAAAGCTCTGTCCATATATACAGTTTTTTAGGTATTCTGCCTATTATCACATTTAACAACAGTAACATAAAAAAAAAAACCAATAGAAAAACCAAACTCACTGCCATCAAGTTGATTCTGACTCATAGTGACCTGTAGGATAGATAGAACTGCCCCCGTAGGGTTTCTAAGGCTGTAGATCTTTACTGAAGCCGACTGCCGCATCTTTCTCCCGCAGAGCAGATCCTGGGTTCAAACAGCTGACCTTTCGGTTAGCAGCCAAGCGCTTAACCACTGCACCACCAGGGCTCCTTCAACAACAACATTAGGAAGGCACATTTGCCATCCAGATGATTTCGACTCTTGGCCACTCTGCGTGTTACAGAGTAGAACTGTTCCAGAGGGTTTTCTTGGCTGTAATCTTAACAGAAACAGATTGCCAGGCCTTTTCTTCCGAAGATGTTAAAAATAGAGGAAACTGGGTGTGAAGTATATGGGAACTTTCTATGCTATCTTTGCCATTTTTCCGGAAATCTGAGACTATTCTAAAATAAAAGTTTATTTTAAAAAATCCACATGCCGTGTAATCCCCTGGCTTGTTCGCCTCTCTGAAGTAGGTAGAGAAACCAGGCAGCCCTGTGATGTGCGTCCTCTGCACACTGACTCAACGTGTATTAGACACAGTACCATGTTGCTGTTGTCTCCAGCACACACCCTTATTCAGCAGGAAATTTAAAGGGCAATAGGATTAGGCTCATTTCTGTACATTTAATGTTGCCTTGAGATCCTGGATCCTTTGCAAAATCCCTGGAGATCTAATTATTCCTAACTTGCTGCTGGAGTGCCAGGCCTTCAGCTTCCTCTACCCATAATCACTGAGTTCCTCGCCTCTGCCTTGACCTCCTATCTTGCTCATACAACTTGATTTATTCCTAAAAAAAGAATAAAAAGCATGTTAGTTCTGGAAGGAAACTTAGCCTATATAAAGAAATCTTTGCATTCCGTATATAAGGAAACTGAGATCCAGAGAAATGGAATGTTTGCCCAAAGTCTCATAACTAGTTTTGATCTCATTGACGAATTTACTCCTGGTCTATCCACTAAATCTATTGCTGTCGACTTAATTCTGACTCATAACGACCTGTCATGGATTGAATTGTGTCCCCCCAAAAATGTGTGTAGCAACTTGGCTAGGTCATGATTCCCAGTATTGTATGATTGTGTAATCTGATGTGATTTCCTTATGTGTTCTAAACTCTGTCACTATGATGAGATTATATGTGATCTTCTTATGTGTTGTAAATTCTATCATTGTGATGAGGTTATGCTGATGAGGTTTACAAGATTAGATAGTGTCTTAATCCAGTCTCTTTTGAGATAAAAGAGAAGTGAGCAGAGACACATGGGAACCTCATACCACCAAGAAAGCAGTGCCGGGAGCAGAGCGTGTCCTTTGGACCTGAGGTTCCTGCACTGAGATGCTCCCAGACCAAGGAAAGACTGATGACATGGACTTTCTTCCAGAGCTGACGGAGAAAGCCTTCCCCTGGAGCTGATTCCCTGAATTTGGACTTGTAGCCTACTGGACTGTAAGAGAATAAACTTCTCTTTGCTAAATCCATCCACTTGAGGTATTTCGATTGGAGCAGTACTAGATGACTAAGACACGACCCTGTAGGAGAGAGCAGAACTGCCCCATAGGGTTTTCAAGGCTGCAATCTTTACAGAAGCAGACTGCCACGTCTTTCTCCTGAGGAACAACTGTTGGGTTTGAACCGCCGACCTATCAGTTAGCAGTCAAGCGCTTAACCATTGCGCCACCAGCACTAGAGTTCCTTGGTGTATCCACTACAGACTTAGATATCAGGGTTGATCTCTACCAGGCCTGGCCCTTTCTTGACCAACGGAAAAATCCTGACAGTGGCTCTGTTTTGGATTTCATGTATTGTGTGCTATGCATATACACAAAAACACATAAGTGAGTGTTATGTGTGTCGAAGTGTGTGTGTGTACATCTAAAGTTGGATACTAAATTAAATTGAGATCTTGCTCTTCTTGTACCACACAATATTTTGTTCAAAAATATCAAAAGGGAAAACCTGATCTGGCATAGAGAAAGAGCTGGAATCACCTCAAAGGCAACGGGTTTGGTTTTTTTTTTGTTTTGGTTTATTGGCTAAAAAGACACACTTGTAGTTTTTTTAAAAATGTTCTAAACTATGATTTTTTTTCAAATCTTTTGAGGTACTGTCACATAAAGTATTAACCCAGTTTCTTTTTCCTTGGCTTCTAAAGCTTCTATATTCAAAAGATAGTCTGTGTTTGATGCATTAGTTAATGCAGGAAAGTGTAAAAAAAAATAATTAAATTTGACTTTTAAGTCTTGGTCTATACTTGCTTTTAGAAGCAGAGGTCACATTTTCCTTCACGGAAATGAACTTGAGAATATTATATATTTGAAGAAGTCATTGGCCCCGTTAAGTTTTCCTCTTTTAGATGATATGGTAAAATTTATAGAAGCCATCTCCAAAAAAAAAACCAATCTAAATTTAGAATTGTACTTTTGGTAGGATGTCGCCGGCTCTCAATGTATTTTCTCTGAGCTTTTACAAAATGTCCTATGGTGATTCCAACAATAATAACAAAAATGGAAACATCTCCGTAGATATACTTTGGGTACAGAGGCATGAAATTTTTGCCTCTTCTGACTGGCCATATATTTGAAAATATCCATGTAATTCTCCTGGCAGTGTGTTATCTTTTCCTTTCCAAAATCATTTTAGACCTTTTTGACAGGAAAAAAGGAGAAGAAGAAATCAAATAGAATCTTGTTGAAACAATCCACCAAAATCCAGGATGACTTAAGAAGCAGAAAAAAAATATTGGGAATTTGAACATGTCATACACAAAAAGTTAGAGGTGACTTAAAAATACTAATATTTCTCTGGTGTATACATCTTCTATATCTTCTAGTGCTCAAAGGCAATCAACACCGATGTTTATTCTAACTCCTGCCAATGCAATAAAACAGGGGTACGATCACTCAGCTTTCAAGGAAAAAACACATTTGTACCTTCCAACTCTCAGTCATCCCTTTGAATTTCTGGCATCGAGAAAAAGTAATTTTGAAAATTATAACAATTTCCTAGGGTCGAACATTTTAAAGTAGACCCAGATCATCTTTTTAATGAAATCATAGATAAAATACTATATAGGAAGGATAATGAACAAACTCTCACTACAAGCCACAGCCTAGGTGAATTTCACAACCGTGATGCTCAGCTAAATGAGCCACACACAGAAAACACTGTGCGATTCTGTTTATATTAAGTTCAGAAACAGGAAGATGTTGTATGAACTCAGGATACGGTTACCTTTGCGGGTGGTGACTGGGAGAGGTCTGAGGGGGGGGCTTCTGCAGTTCTTACAAAATTCTGTTTCTTGATCGAGGCGCTGGTCACACAGGTGCGTTCTCTTGCTAATAATTAATTGAGCTGATGACACTTAGGCGGTGGGTGTCGTTGTTAGGTGGCAAGTTGATTTTGGACTCATGTGGCAGAGTTGTATTGCCTTATAGGGTTTTCTAGGCTGTAATCTTTTCGAGATGCCAGATCTTTCTCCCATGGAGCCTTTGGGTGAATTCGAACTGCCAACCTTCCGGTTAGCAGCTGAGCACATAACCTTTGCACCACCAAGGCTCTTTGGGTACTTCTATTTAAGTATAGCAAGCATCAGTAAACAGTTACTTAAAAAATCTCCCTGAAGCTCTTTTAGAAGATAGATGACTTTTAGACTATGGTTATTAGTAAAGGCAGCCACATTTGATCAAAAAAACTTAAATTATGATTACAAATACTCTACAAGTTTTGCCTGGATTTTAAGATTGTTCCTTCAGACATGAGCTCTGGCGTCAATGATTACTAGTGTCTTTGCTAGGCGGGGATTCAAGGAAGCCACTTGCCTCCAAATCCCAGCAGTTCTAAGCATCTCACTGCAATTTTTCTAATGTGGGGTGTCAGAAGCATTTTAGATGAATTGAAGTCAAGGGAATTTTGCATAAAACTCAGATGGAGGATTGGATCTTGATTGCCTAGAACTGCTATTATGGGCATCATTCATCCCTATTTCAACACAAATGAAATTGCTTTATAGATACAGTATTTTCTTAAGGGAATGAGTCAAATGCATACTGCAGGTGAAGGCCAAATGCACTCTACCGTGTTTTTACCACGTTGATTTCTTAGCACCTCCTCAAGTCTTGGCATTAAATTCACCTCAGGAAGAACTGCCTGTTTCCTAGGGGACACTGTGCTTTTTCATTCATTCAATTCAATCTTCCTTCAAGTAAATAAGAAGTGCTGGATGAAGAATGTAAGTTCTGACTTGGCATACTAGTGAATAAAACTTGATATTAGTACAAATGGCTATTTAGAACCAAAAATAGTTGAGACTTTCCATCATTTCAAAATTTAAAAGAAAGGCATTGAAAATTGATCTTGAAACATAGCATTTAGTATCATTAGACAGTGTGCACGTTTCAGCAGGTTTGAAAATACTTAGTGGAAATTCTGGAAGCGCATATCGCAGTAGACCACTGCACATTCCAAAATCTGTCCATCATTCGGCTGTTGCTATAGCAACAACCTAGTTCCAGCCGGTGGAAACTGGATCACTTGTGGCGGCTCACACTGAATCGTAAGCTTGCTTTGGCCCATTGTATAGCTGGAAAGTGCCATTTCTGATGGGGGAGGGGCACAGAACCATCCCAGGAAATACGGTTCCGGTGGTCGAGAGGAGAGGGTGCGTCCGTTTCACTGCCTCTTGTTTGTTTGCTTACAACTGATAGAATGATGCTTTAGCAGGTAGATGGCTTGTAATTGCTTTGATGCTTTGGGTTTTGATCAAGATTCTATATTAAGGAAAGCAATTTTACATAATTTCAACACAATTTTAGCTCTTTCTCTCTGCTGCTGGAAATCTTGTTATAATCTTCCAGCTATCATCAGGCCCTTTTCTTCCCGTGGGAAGGTTTGTGATGCTACCAGGGGAAGTTGGTGCTAACGCGCTCCATATGGTACTGGCTGATGGTGGTTTGCAGGCCGGAAGCCAGCTCTGAGTGGTTAGGAAGACGCCCTCGATGGCATGTCTGGTGCTGGCCCACTCTCCTCCCTTTTTCCAACACCTGGATTTAATTCTATGAGTCAGAACACTAGAAGGTGGCTCTCTGGTGTCCTATGGAAGAGCTCAGGGTCATATACTTGATTAAGCCCAGGAGGCATTACACATCTCCCTTTGGAGCTACGTAGATGTTTATCTTTAAAATGCATTAATTTAAAAATATTCATTAAAAAAACCAAAGGCAATGGAAATGTATCTTTTAATGATGGGTCTATGAGTTGTGATCTATTCATGTATTTTCTCCTTTTCATTTTTTTTTTACAACTGTAACATATTAGTCTAGTAATATGAAAGAATTTTGCTTTATTATTTCAATTAACTTAATTTTAACTGTTCATTTTGAAATAATTTCAAATTTACAAAGATTGCCAGACTAGACAAAAAAAAAAAAAAAATTCTGAATTCCTCAACCAAACTTCACTAAATGTTAACATTTTATGTAGACACAGTACAATTATTAAAGCTTTATTTATTAATTGGAATTCTACAGTAAAGAAGAGCTTTCCCTCACCCGCACTCATCCATCTATCCATCCCTCCATCCATCTTTATGTTAGTATGGACTCATGGATATACTCATTTCTGTAATTACTATATCGCTCAAATTATCCCTGATTTGGTCACTGGGAGTTCCTTCAAGATGGTTCCTGTGTCCTTCTGTCATGTCCACATCGCTTTCTGATCACTTCCTTTTCTCTGGCACCATAAGATGCTCTGGGTTCGTCTTGTATTTTCCATACCTTTGTCCTGGTATTCTGTCCTTACCCCCAGAGATCTCTGGTGTCTTTTATTGGAGAACCGTATTTAGAAAACAAACTCTGAGTACTAGGTGAATTACACACTATTTGAAAGAAAAAATTCTCAGAGCAAGTTTTATTTGCTTGCCATTTTTCTTGCTGTTAATGAAAATTTATCTTTAAAGCTATATTTCCAGTATAGAGTATCACATTTCTTGAAAACAAAATGTTTACAATTTTTTTTTTTTTTTGTGATTACAAAAGTAATTGTGGAAAATTTGTAAAAAACAGAAAGGTACGAATAAGGAAATAAAGCACAATTTATTTCCCACAACCTAGTGCTTATTATCCCTGTTAGCATTTCTTTTTACTTAACCTTAGTTTTTTTTCTGGCTTTTTGTACATTAAAATAAATAAGAAACCATACTGTACCTGATGTTATTACCTACTTTTTATCATTTAGCAATGTATTTGTGAACATTCACCATCACACTAAATATTCTTCTAAAACACTCTTTTAATGAGTGTATAATATTACATTATATAGACTATACTTTTCTTAAAAATATATAGTGTTTTCCTTGTTTTTAATCTTCCACATAATCCAGCTGATCTCTATGTATTACAGATCATATTTTAAAATAAATACTTATTTTCTCCATAAACTGAGTTAATAAGTGGTTTGTTCTCTTTTAAATTTTTGGTAGCAATTTTACAGAATGTTATGTAAATAGGGTGCTACTTCTACTTAGGCTGTCAGACTCATAACTTAATTAGTCTCATGTTTCTCTAGCCTGTGCTTGGGGGGACTGTACCTACCTACCTACCTGTCATTAAAATATCCCTGAAAGGGAAATTCCATAGTGACAAGAGTAAAGTTCAAGGAGTTTATAGGACTTGTTCAGTGCCATAAAGCTAGTACGTTTCAGAGCTAAAAGTTCAGTCTTCAGAGAATATACACACGGATTGAGCTGGTGGTACCTATGCTTGAAACAAAGTTTTATACAATTTAGTCTTTAAAGGAGTGGTATAAACTCCCAGGGAGTCCCTAGGTGATGTGAACACACTTGGTTGCTAACCAAAAGTTGACGGTTTGAGTCCACGGAGAGGTGCCTCAGAAGAAAGGCCTGGTGATTTACTTCAGAAAAATCGGTCCTTGAAAACCCTATGGAGTACAGTTCTACTTTGATGCACATGGTGTCACCATGAAGCAGAAGAGAATGGATGGCCACTTTTTTTTTTTTTTTAA
The DNA here is from genome assembly GCF_000243295.1 of Trichechus manatus latirostris. Taxonomy (NCBI): domain Eukaryota; kingdom Metazoa; phylum Chordata; class Mammalia; order Sirenia; family Trichechidae; genus Trichechus; species Trichechus manatus. The sequence continues at coordinate 25,008,210 of NW_004443940.1, read as the reverse complement.
ATAAACTCCCAGTGCCATGGGAATTGCAAAGAACGAGGGGTGTATGGAGTGCATATTCCTGGATGGCTTTCTGGAGGTGGTTGAACTTATATCATTCCTAAAAGATAATTCAACTTTGCTAGGGCAATGCTGTCTATATCCATAACAATTCAATATTCATAAAAATAAGAATTAAACAGGTAAAAATGAATCAGGGAGAAGATGTCATGGGGAATGGCAAAAATAATACCGAAGAGTCTCTTAGGTGATGAACCGGTGAAAATGGTCTCCTAGGCTTTTGTCTCTAAATTTAGGCCTGGAGGACTTTCTCAGACGATGTGCAGCCAGAATGGAACGTCAAACCCTGAACCTAAGGCAAGGTTTTCTTTTCTTTCCGATCTAACCCTGAAATATCAATAAGACCTGAATTATTAGAAGACTAGACATCACATATTGTCATAGGAGTTTTTGCAATATGATTGATTATGCAAGCACTGTCAATAGTGTATTTATCACAACCAATTGACGTGATGAGTTAATACTTATTTTACCCGTTTTTTTCCCCCCCTTTATTCCTTAAAATGTATACTATTGGAAGGAAAACACCTCTAATTAAATCCTTCTGTAATGATACATTCAGGGTTCCGGGAAAATTGACACATAAAATTGATAATAGATTGTAAAACCCAATGGCATGCACCTAAATATATTTATGGGCCATTGCTCTTCCAAAGTTTGCTGAGGCGAAAACAGATGCAGGCTGAGGGCTGAGTGATGGAGTCGTATCTCACACTCCAGCGCTCTCACTCCCACCACGGAAAGCGTTTCTGTGTTATCTTTATGTTGCCATATGGCGAAGTGAATGAGGATACACTCTTCTTGCACGCTTCTGAGAAAGCCAGGTAACTTTCTTGGCAGGAGGTACTCAGAGCTAAAAATGTCACTTCTCTGGTCTGAGAGCTCGTAATCCTTTTCCTGGGCTCCAAGATGGGGCTTCAGAAGCCAATGAACTCCCTGAAAGTCTATGGTGGATTTGGTTAGCAGTCGTAGCTGTTAACCGCTGTGCCACCAGGGCTCCACTAAGTGCTTTAACAAGGTTTAAATCCAAACCTCAGTCATCTAAATACCTGCACCAAGAACACTTATTTAGTCCAACGGCATGTTAGACTTTCTAAAACATACTGTGAGCAGACTCAGTAATCCATAGTGTCTTTCTATTCCACTGGAGCTCTATTTATTCTAATAAACTCCACAGGTCGTGTTATTTATTAGAATAAACGTTTGAAAAGCTTAGTGTGTGGTGATGGTGGGAACAAGTCAGATTTGAGAAGTTGTGTGTGATTCCAAATAGGTGGCGAACCAGTGATTAAAGACAAGTGATCATAAGGAGAAGACTTTTAAGTACAGGGTTGTCCCCACGTCTGTTACCTACGGTGGAAATATTTTCCTGCTTACTGAACGATAAATAGGAGTATCAGCAGACATATGTTCTGACTAAAGCATGGAGTGTTTTTGTTTTGTTTTTTTCTGTTTTAATTGGGGCTGGCTGACAAAATCTCGGACCGGTGGTGTGTATGAAGTTTCTAACAGACCCCCTTTCCCTCCCCATCTTGGTCTGTGATTCCCCCCACCCAGCTCTCGAACTTACTTAGACACAACAAAGACAAGAACATGGCTCCTGACTTCCAGGCACTTATAACCAAGGTAGAAACAGCCACACGAACACATAAACGTCAACACAACGTCCTAGGCGATAAGATAAACGCTCTTGTGGGGGAGCAAGTTCCTGAAAGGGAAACGACCTGTTAAAAGGCATTTCCTCCTTTACATGTATGTCAGCTTTAATTTATATTTTTTACTCACAGCTGATTAATGAGAGTCAGAATTCATATGGAAAGCATTCAAGCGTTTTCTTTTTGCTGTTTCTAAGGATGTCACCCCTTTTTAGGATTGTAAATCCTGGAAATAAGTGGTTTCAAGGAATCTCCTGAAAAGTTTGCACGCTACGAACATTGAGTGCATGTTGCACCCATCCATGTTGTTGATCCAATCTGCCTAGTGGTAGGCAGTGCCCATGTTACATGGCAAGGGTTGGGGGTCGGGGGTAGCTGCTGAACAGTCTTTAAGGCCAGTACTGATAGGCGCTCAATAAATGTCGAATGAATGAATGAATACATGAATAAAAGGCAATGGCCTGATGGATATGTGGGTGCCAGGGGCTCACCGAGGTCCATAAAATATCTAGAATCTTGCTTAGTGCAACAGACCAGACAATTACTTTCAGGTGTGCCTACAGAAGAAGATCGGGCTTTTAGCACACTGCAGGGTCCATTCTGACTGGCTCAGAGACAGGGTAGTGCTGAGTTTGAAGCTGAAGGTCATGTGTCTCTGCGGTCGGTGAGCAGAGGCTGGCCAGAGCTGACAAGTGCTAATGACCTGCTCTGTTGTTTGCCACTCTGAGCAGAAATCAAGGAAGAGATGACACACTGCACACCCAAAGCCTTCTCATAATCTGTAATTGGCTCCTCACAAGACGAGTCATATTGGAGCCAGAAAATCAATCCCTCAGCCTTCTTCACACTGGCTCCTTTGTAAGAATTCAGAAGGGGCAACTCCACAGGTCGTGTTATTTATTAGAATAAATAGAGCTCCAGTGGAATAGAGAGACAGTATGGATTACTGAGTCTGCTCACAGTATGTTTTAGAAAGTCTAACATGCCGTTGGACTAAATAAGTGTTCTTGGTGCAGGTATTTAGATGACTGAGGTTTGGATTTAAACCTTGTTAAAGCACTTAGTGGAGCCCTGGTGGCACAGTGGTTAACAGCTGCGACTGCTAACCCAATCCACCAGGTAGCTGCTCCTTGGAAACCCATCGGGGCAGTTCTACTCTGTCCTATAGGGTCGCTAGGAATCGGAATCGACTTGATGGCAATGGGTTTGATTTTGGTTTACAGCGCTTAGTGGAATACTGTGGAATAACAGATTTTCTGGTAATAGTGCGGGTCCCAGTTCTGTGCAGATCAGATGCTGTCGTGGCTGCTGTGGTTCATCACCCAGGACCTATGTGCTCATTCCTCAGCTCCGGGAGTCTGCTTGCTGACAGCTCACAGCTGAGTCTCTCTCTGGGAACTGTCCTCGGCTTAAGGAAGCTGCCTCACCTAAGTAACTGCCAGGGAAATAGTCCACAGTGATTGATCATTCAGGAGATGGCTATAAAGGCCAGTTCTCTGTGCCTTAATTGGGACAACTCTACAAGGTCATCCCAGCTCCATAGCCCCCTGTAAGACGGACGGAGTCCCCCGTTTTCATTGTATCACTGTTCACCAGCCCTTCTGCCCATTCCTGCGTCTCTCATCCCCCACAGGAATTGTTCCTGTGAACATTCCCCCAGTGAACTTCCTGAATGCAAATCTCAGCATCTGTTCCTGGGGAACATGACCTGAAACAGATATTATAGGGTCATATTGTTGAAAATGTGAGGCTGAGACCAATTTTTAGTGTTGGCAGGCTTTATCACAACCTAAGGCTGTTCTTGCCTTCCAGAATTGTCTAAGGCACCCAATTCTCAACCAGGATGAGTCTGTCCCTCCTCGCAGTGCTGGGGCTTTGGCAGTGTCTGGAGCTATTTTTGGTTGTGACAGCTGGGGTGTGGGTGTGCATGTGTGTGCTTCTCTGTGTGTGGTACTGCTATCTAGTGGGTAGAGGCCAGACCAAAACCAAACCCAAAACCAAACCTGTTGCCATTGAGTCAGTTCCAACTCATAGCGATCCTATAGGACACAGTAGAACTGCCCCAGAGGGTTTCCAAGGAGCAGCTGGTGGATTCGTACTACTGACCTTTTGGTTAACAGCCAAACGCCTAACCACTGCACCACCAGGGTGCCACAGAGGTCAAGGACGCTAATAAACATCCTACAACGCACAGGCTAGTCCCACCACAACAAAGAATTATTTGGCTGAAAATGTCCGTAGTGTCGAGGTTGACATTCAAATTAAACAATTCATAGCAGGGCCCTCTAGAGGAAGAAACCCCAGTAAAAGTTATCTGTTGTTCTTACACTTGAGTGGACATTAGAATCACCTGGGGCACTTGTTAAACTGTGCAATGCTTAGCCTGCTTTCAGAGCTTCTGATTCAGTAGGCCTGGGGGCTGGGGTGGGACCTGATAATTTACTGTCTAACAAATTTGCAGGTATGTTGGTGCTGTTGGTCTGGGGACCATACTGTGAGAAGCACTATGCTAAGCTGGGCGGCCTTAGTATTTAAAGATGCGCCTTCAAGATGCATGCCTTTGGGTAGAGAAGAGTGATGTTTCTCCTGCTGTTGCTTTATTCAAGGGCACACAGGCCACAGTGAGCCTTGTTTTCCTTTGTCATGTATTCCGTTTTGATTTGAGTTACTGTGTTCTAACTACATTCCTGAGGCAATGGATGTCATAGCCTGCGTCCATATTTGACAAGAGGGAGGTGTCTAGATGGAAGCCTGATGGCTCATTGCAATAGGTCACCTGATTTGTTGGGGCAGAGGACAGGGTCCTCTGTATCTGGAGCTTTATAGTTTAGCCAGTCCCATCAAATACACAAGTACACAAAGAGCTTACTGTAAGCTCTTCCCTCTGAGAGGATGATTTTCTCCCACTCTGTCTTTCAGAGCCTGTCTTAGTCATCTAGTACTGCTCCAAATGAAATACCACAAGTGGAATCATGACCTAGCCAAGTTGCTACCCACATTTTTTGTGAGACACAATTCAATCCATGACATTCCACCCTTTGGCCCCCAGAAAATCACATCCTTGCAACATGCAAAATATATTCATCTTATCATATCAGAGCAAAAGTCTTAACTCCAAGTCCAAAATCCAAAAATTCCTCTTCATCTGTGAAATCCAGAATACAAGTTATCTGCTTCCAAAGGTACAATAGCAGAACAGGCACAAGCTAGATATTTCCATTACAAATGGGAGAAATTGCAGGGAAAGAAGGAATAACAGGCACCAAGCAAGTTAGCAGAACACATTACATTAGCCCTCAAGGCTTGAAAATAATCCTTTGTTCTCTGAGACAATTTACACAATAGCCGTGCCCTCCAGACTCTAGGTATTGGCCACAGTCTCCGGATTCTGAGTGGAAGCCCTTCGGCCCTGGGCTTCAGCTCCGCCTTCCAGGCCCACTGGGACAGCAACTCTGCTGCCTTGGCTTCAGGCGCACCATTCTCCTAGTCCATGGGAGTGACAAGTCCACCCTTAGAAACACCAGGGGCCATGGCTCCACCCTTTGAAACCCCAGAGATCTCAGCCATACCTTTTGAGACTGAAGCAGCTCGGCTTCTTGTGTTCCTTGTCTCTTCAGCTTCTGCTTCCTGTGGCCTCTTGGCCCTCGGGCCTCATGCCCACATCTGCCCTGCTGGGGCAACTGTTCCAAAGCTTGGTAGCTCCACTGATTAAGTGCCTGGAGGCACCCCACTCCACCAGGAAACCTCTTGCACACAGGCACTCAGCTCCCTCGCTCTGTGGGTCAGCAAGCTTAACTCCACCGATAAGTGCCCAAAGGCACCCCACTCCGCCAGGAAGCCTGCGGCGCACAGGCACTCAGCTGTGTCACTCTGTGGGTTGGCTCCAGCACCGTCTCGGGCTAGTCTCCTGGTTCTGCTGCTGCTGGTTCTCTGTCTCTGCCCCTTCTGTGCTGCTGTAGGTTCTCTGCTGCTGGTCCTCTCCCTGCCACACCTCTATCCATTCAGTTTCAAAACCACTTCCACATTTTAGGTATCTGTTAGAGCAGCACCCCACTCCCAGTACCAAATTCTGTCTTAGTCATCTAGTGCTGCTCCAACAGAAATACCACAAATGGATGGCTTTATAAAGAGAAATTTATTCTCTCACAGTCCAGTAGGCTACAAGTCCAAATTCAGGGCATCAGCTCCAGGGGAACGCTTTCTCCATTGCCTCTGGAGGAAAGTCCATGTCATCAGTCTTCCTTTGGTCTGGGAGCTTCTCTGTGCAAGAACCTCAGGTCCAAAGGATGTGCTCTGCTCCCAGAACTGCTTTCTTGGTGGTATGAGGTTCCCATGTGTCTCTGCTTGCTTCTCTCTTTTATATCTCAAAAGAGACTGGATTAAGACACTATCTAATCTTGTAAACCTCATCAGCATAACCTCATCACAATGATAGAATTTACAACACATGAGGAGATCACATATAATCTCATCATAGTGATAGAGTTTACAACACATAAGGAAATCACATCAGATAACACAATCATACAGTACAGGGAATCATGACCTAGCCAAGTTGCCACCCACATTTTTTGGGGGACACAATTCAATCCATGACAGAGCCACCCCTCAGTGTAGCCATTATGATGTAGCAATCTACTTCTTGCTTGTTGCCACATATTGATCTAACTTATCCATGAACCAATATCAACCCATTACCTCCTAAACCAAAAAAACCAAACTCGTTGCCGTCGAGTCAATTCCAACTCATAGCGACCCTATAGGGAAGAGTAGAACTGCCTCATAGAGTTTCCAAGGACTGGCTGGTGGATTCAAACCGCTGACCTTTTGGTTAGCAGTGTAGCTGTTAACCACTGAGCCACCTGATCATAAAGGACACCCCATGTGGCTATAGGTTTGAGCTGAAGGATACGTACCAGTGCGATAGTGGTGGATGCCGTGAGGTTCTTGGTCATTTGCTCCTGAAGGTTACCTCTGGCCCTGCTCATGCCTGATCCCAGATGCACCACTTCCACTTTATAATGTTTCCCTGCTTTGTCCCTGATATTATGACTTCGTGGTGGGTCTTGCAGAACCCAGGTCATGAAGAGAAGTTCTGGCCGCATGGTTACTTGGTATCCCATGGTCCCAAATAATCAGAACAGGCTCATGAGGCAGCTGTTTATCCACCAAGCTTTCTGTTAGGGGCCTAAGGCTCTACGAGACCTATTGACACCTGTGCACTTGACTCCACAGGTCATGTGACTGTAGCACCATGGGGACTCAAGTTCGGGCCTCTGATACCAAGACCGGGTCTCAAGAGGCTGCAGCAGAGATGAGTGGGATGGAAAGACAAGAACAACACCCAAACACTGACTGAGCATCCACCCAACTGTATCACAGTTCAGCAGTCCCTCTGCCTATTCTCTCACCCCTCACAGGAGTTGTTCTGTGAATACTGCCCCAGTGAACCTCCTGCATGCAAATCTCAGCGTCTGTTCACGGGGAACAACACCTGCAACGGACGCTATAGCGTCAGTGGTGTTGAAAATGTGAGGCTGAGACCAATTCTTGGCATGGCAGGCTAAGCTGAACCAGACCCTGTCTGGGGGCTGGGCATGCAGCGGAGAGCCAAAGGGACCAGAACTCTGCCCTCATAGAATTTATAGCCTAATGGAGCAGATGTGACAGAAACAGGGTAAGGAAGTAAAATGCAGTATGTTAGAGAGTGGTAAGTGCTGAGGAGAAGAATTAAAGCCTGAAGGGGATATGAAGAGTCAGTGGTGGGTGCTGGTGGAGGTCAGATGGGGTGATTGACATGGGGACTTTGAGTCAAGACCTGAATCACTGAGTACCATTCAGGGCCAAGGCAAGAGCAACCTCGAAGGTCCTAGGGCCGGAGTCTCCAGGCATATCTGACAAATAGTGAAGAGGCCAGACTCAACAAGGGGGAGATGGTTAGAGATAAGGGATGAGGTCAGAAGAAGCTGTTGTAGAGCCTTTGCGGTCATAGCAAAGACTTTAGATTTAGCTCAAGTAAGATGGGAAGTGACTGCTGGGGTTTGTGCAGAGGGGCAGCGTGATCTGACTTATATTTCAGCAAAATGACTCTGAATAAAATGCAGGGTGCAAGGGTAGAAGAAGGGAGACGTATGAGGAGGCTACTGAGGTGATCCCAGGGAGAAAAGACCATAAAGGTTTGGTCCTGGGAGGTGGCAGTCTGGGTGGTGAAAATGGCAAACCCTGAGTGTATTTTGAAAGACCTTCCTCTCTTTGAAAGCCTTGCTTAGGGCTGACTCTGGTTGTTGAAATCCCCCAGGTTACAGATGAACAAACTGAATATTAAAAGGCTTTCTTATTATGTAGTCAATGCATTTAAAAATTAACTATCTTCTTGGGTTGGGTTCCCCAGAGGCAGACCTGGAGGTGAGGAATTATGCAAAGGTGATTTATTAGGGAATGTTCCCTGCAAACCCCAGCGTTCAGGAGTAGAGAGTGTAGGGTGACCAGCGCTCCTGTTTTCCCTGGGACTAAGGGGCTTCCTGAAATGTGCCACTTTCAGTGCTAAAGCGGGACAGTTATCAGTTACTAGTTGCTGTCTAGTCAGTTTTGATTCATGACAACCCCATGTGTATCCGAGTAGAGCTGTGCTCCATAGGGTTTTCAATGGCTGATTCTTCAGAAGTAGATCGCTAGGACTTCCTTCCATGGTGCTTCTGGAAGGGACAGTTCTGAGAAAACTACGGCAGTTGGTCACCCAAGATGGGAGGGGAAGGGTATGAAGTCAATCAAAATGTGCTCCCAACAATGTCCTACAGGGACTAGCTTTTAGCTCAACACCACAGGAACAAAGGAGCTGGGGTATTTATACCATTGCACCGCTCTTTCACTGATGAAGGCCCATCTCTGGGAGGAAGATAGAAATTCCCAGATACTTCTGACTTTCCTTGCACAAGCAAAGCGGGTTCTGGTATCCTAAGGTCAGTCTGTCGTCCTATAGTCTCAGGGGCTGGCGGTTTGGAGAGAAAACACACAGGCGCCTGGGTGCACGAAATGCTTAAAAGGACTGAGGAGACAGGGCAGAGCCCTGGCAGCACCTGCTACAAGTCTTCAATAGCTTTTCATGTCAGTAACTCTAGGATGAAAGTACTCATTGCCTCTGAGGATATTTCCTGAACCCTAGGAAATTCTCTGAATGCTGAGAAGCTGAAGAATCTTTTTGTTTTGTTTTTGTCCTTTGTACTAACATTGCTGATGTCAGACGGATCTTGGCTGAAAGCAGAGAATACCAGAAAGATGTTTACCTGTGTTTTATTGGCTATGCAAAAGCATTTGACTGTGTGGATCATAACAAATTATGGATAACATTGTGAAGAACGGAAATTCCAGAACACTTAATTGTGCTCATTAGGAACCTGTACATAGACGAAGAAGAAGTCGTTCAGACAGAATAAGGGGATAGTGAGTGGTTTAAAATCAGGAAAGGTGTGTGTCAGGGTTGTTTCCTTTCACCACACTTAAAATTTAATTTGTATGCTGAGCACATAATCCGAGAAGCTGGACTATACTGAAGAAGAACGGGGCGTCAGGATGGGAGGGAGACTCATTAACAACCTGCAATACGCAGATGACACAACCGTGCTTGCTGAAAGCAAAGAGGACAAGAAGCACTTTCTGGTGAAGATCAAAGACTACAGCCTTCGGTATGGATTACACGTCAACATAAGGAAAACAAAAAATCCTTACAACTGGACCAATAAGCAACATCATGATAAACAGAGAAAATATTGCAGTTGTCAAGGATTTAATTTTACTTGGATCCACAATCAGCGCCCATGAAAGCAGCAGTCAAGAAATCAAATGACATACTGCATTGGGCACATCTGCTGCAAAAGACTTTTTTTTAAAGTGTTCAAAAGCAAAGATGTTACTCTGAGGACTAAGGTGTGCCTGGCCCAAGCCATAATATTTTCAATCACCACATATACATGTGAAAGCTGGGCAATGAATTAGGAAGACAGAAGAAGAATTGATGCCTTCGAATTATGGTATTGATGAAAAATACTGAATATACCATGGCCTGCCAGAAGAATTTAAAATTAAAATTAAAGGGATCGGCTGCTAACCAAAAGGTGGATGGTTCAAACACTCGCTAGCGCTGCAGGAGGAAGATGTGGCAGTCTGCTTCTGTAAGGATTTACAGCCTTGGGAACCCTATGGGGCAGTTCTACTCTGTCCTATAGGGTCGCTATGAGTCGGAATTGACTCGACGACAGTGGGTTTGGGGCCAGAAGAATGAACAAATTTGTCTTGGAAGAAGTACAGCTAGAATCCTCCTTCAAAGCGAGGATAGTGAGACTTCGTCTCTCATACTTTGCATACGTTATTAGGAGGGACCAGTCCCTGGAGAAGGACATCAGGCTTGATAAAGTAGAGGGTCAGCCAAACAGAGGAAGACCCTCAAGGAGATGGATTGACACAGTGCCTGCTACAATGGGCTCAAGCATAGCAAAGATTGTGAGGATGACACAGGTCTGGACAGTGTTTTGTTCTGTTGTACGTAGGGTCGCTATGAGTCAGAACCGACTTGATGGCACCTAATAACAACTAAATGCTTGATGTAGCTACAATTTCTGGGACTCCCTATTAAACAGTCAACCACAGATCTCTGGTCAGGACGTTGCCCAGAAGCTCCTGCAGCGGAATCCATTCTGGATCCAGGAACTTCGAGACGGGAAGGGGCATGGGAGCCTGGTGGGATTTTGCCAACATCATACACTCTGAATCACGAATGATAGAAGCTTCTTGTTAACTTGCAGTTGAAACCTAGTTGACTTAATGTCATCGTACTAACTTTTCTTGCAGCGCTGTAAGAAAACTCCTGGTATTTCCAGCTATTATGACAATTTATCAGCAGGTCACCAGTTTTATATAAAATGTGCCAAAACTTGTTTGATGCCTCTAGGAACAGTGAAATGATGTGAAAGGTAGATTAATTAATGCAATTTGCTACTGGCAGCACAGTAATTTACACATAAATTGTACCTCTCTTTCTGAAGGCAGTGATCAGCTATCTTCTTGAAGAAGGGTAATTTTCTTCCTTATCAATAAGGGGTCGTTATCATAATTAGATTATATAGAAATGGAATATGAGAATTATTATAACCATTTAATATCTTCCCGAGTCAAGACATTTGTAGAAAAACACAAAACACAAAAACTCTGGCAGTTATCTGCGTTTACCCGTTGGCTTCGAGTCGATTCCAACGCATAGCAACCCTACAGGACAGAGTAGAACTGCCCCGTGGGTGTAATTTGGGCTTTATTTCCAAAGAAAGGAAGGCACATAAAAATCACCCTATGTCCGTGTTTCTTTTCCCTGAGCTAGTAATACATACATACACATATATATGTATTTTTTTTCCTCTAAAGACAGAGTTTATTAAGGCTGGTTGCAGGGGTTTTTTTTTTTATTGATTTAAAAATGCTATTATAAACCTGTGTCAATTACCTTTCCTGAGTATTATTGACAATATGTTACAGGAATTTGAGATTTCCGGTCTGATCTCCACAGTTAGCAGTTATCTTTACTCTGCTTCATGCTCTCAGAAGGTTGCTGCTGTTAGTTGCTGTCAAATTGGTTCCAACTCATGATGAACCCATGCGTGCAGAGTAGAATTGCTCCATAGGGTTTTCAAGGCCAATATCTACAAACTCATTTCCTTACGCATGGGGCTGGGAGGGCTGCAGCAAGAAAAAGAGAATAAAGGCAACTGAGAAAATTTATTGAAAGACAAATTAATGTTAGCAAAGTATTCATAAACGTATTAATTCAACAGATATTTATTGAATTCCTACAATGTGCCAGACTCCTTGCTAAGTACAGGGACTCCGAGGATTGGGGAGATGCAAGCACTTCTTGCAGTTTGATAGGGAAGATGAAGAAATGGACAATTATTAATAATACCGTGTATACGCAGGGGTTTTCACTTTGTGCAGAGGGCAATGAGGAGTCTTTGAAATCTTAGGGAGTGTGGGAGAGGTTCCTGGAGGAAGCGGTGCCTGCGCTGAGTTCTGAAAGGGAAGTGGGAGAGCTTTCAGGGACTCTGGTTAGAGGAAGCAGCGTGTGCAAAGGCCTGGAGGTTCAGGAAATGAGAGCCCAGTAGAAATGTGATCTGGGTTATGGGTTGGCAGGTTCCGCCAGCCAGTTAAAGCAGGTTATTATCCAAAAGAACACGTGCACTGTAAACATTTTATTTTAACTTAAAGCATGTTCAGGAATCTGAGTTTTCTCAAGTAAGTGTACATATAGGTGTCCAATTTTTTATAAAGGGCCAATACCTTTTTTTTTTTAAAGGGGCTTTCTTTTGGTCTGTTGTGATATATATATATATATATATATATATATATTTTTTTTTTACTGAACATTTAAAAAAATTTTTTTTACTGTACTTTAGATGAGAGTTTACAGAACCAATAGTTTCTCATTAAACAGTTAGTACACATATTGTTTTATGACATTGGTTAACAACCCCACAACATGTCAACACTCTTCTTTCTCGACCTTGGGTTCCCTATTACCAGCTTTCCTGGCCCCTCCTGCCTTCTAGTCCTTGTCCCTGGGCTGTTGTGCCCCATTAGTCTCGTTTTGTTTTATGGGCCTGTCTAATCTTTGGCTGAAGGGTGACCCTTGGGAGTGACTTCATTACTGAGCTAGAAGGGTGTCCAGGGGCCATACTCTTGGGGTTTCTCTAGTCTCTGTCAGGCCAGTAAGTCTCTAATACCTTTTCTTAGTTATATAATTTTTCTTATTTTCTTTCTTGCATGTGCTATGCTTGTAATTCATGTTTTTTAAATTTTATTTTGTTGAGAGTATATACAGCAAAACCTACACCAATTCAACTATTTGTACATGTACCATTCAGTGACATTGACTACATCCTTCCAGTTGTGCAACCATTCTCACCCTCCTTTTCTGAGTTGTTGCTCCCCCATGAACAGAAACTCACTGTCCCCTAAGTTTCTTATCTAATTTTTCTAGTTGCTGTTGTCACTTTGATTCCATATAGATAGTTCTTAAAAGAGCATAACAGTCAAGACAGACATTTTTTACTAGTTAAGCTAAACTGTTGTTTGGTTTTAAGAAAACTTCAGAGAATTTTTTTTTTTTCCTTTTATTGTACTTTAGGTGAAGGTCTACATAACAAATAGTTTCTCATTAAACAGTCAGTACACATATTGTTTTATGACATTGGTTAACAACCCCATGACATGTCAACCCTTTCCCTTCTCGACCTTTTTTTTTTTTTGGTGAAAATATACATAGCCAAAGATACACCATTTCAAACATTTCTACATGCACTGTTCAGTGACATTGATTACGTTCTTCCAGTTGTGCTGCTATTCTCACTTCAGATGAAGTTTTACAGAACAAAATAGTTTCTCATTAAATAGTTCATACACATGTTGCCTTATGACAATGGTTAACAACCCCACCAGAGAATATTTTTGATTTAAATTTTAAAGATTATCTCAGGGCAATAGTTTCAGGGGTTCGTCCAGCCCCCTGGGCTCCAGAAAGTCTGGAGTTCGTGAGACTTTGATATTCTGTTCTGCATTTTCCACCTTTTGATCAAGATTCTTCTGTAGAATCTTTGATCAAAATGTTCAATAATGGTAGACCGGCATCATACAGTTCTGGCCTCATGGCAAAGGAGACAGTTGTTCACGCAGGGAGTTAGTCCCATATTCTATATCTTCCTCCTATTCCTGACTCTCCTTCTTCCTCTGTTGCTCCTGGTAAATATAGACAAATTGTTGTGCCTTGGATGGTTGTTTGCAAGTTTTTATTTACCTGTTCATGTTATTTCATAAAAGTGAGAACATACAATATTTTTTGTGTGTGTGATTGATTTATTTCACGCAACATAATTTCCTCCAGGCTCATCCACATTCTAAGGTGTTTTGGGAACTCATTTTGCTTTATTGTTGAGTAGTGTTCCATTGTATGTATTACCACATTTTACTTAACCATTCCTCCATTGGTGGGCACCTCTTTTTGCTATGCAATGAACTAGGAAGTAGAACAGAAGCACTAAACACATTATTAGGCAAATTAACTGGAATGTCCCATGAAACCATGACCCTAACCTTCGAAACCAAGGAACAAAATCCCGTGCGGTGTTTGGTTGTACATAAGCAGCCTCAGCAGCTATTCCTTTCTGTTGTTGTTGTAAATATATCTATCACATAACTTTTGCAGGTTCCACTTTTTACAGGTGTACAACTTATTGACAGCAATTGCAATAATTGGTTGTGCAACCCTGCCCTTAGTCAATGCGATTTTTCCATCACCATTAACTCTCCCTTTCCCCCTCCCTTCTGCTTTTGGCAGCCACTAATCAACTTTGGTTCTATGCATTTGCCTTTTCTTGTCTTTTTATATAAGTGAGGTCATACAATGATTGTCCTTTTGTGACTGACTTATTTCACTCAGCATAATGTCTTCCAGCTCCATCCGTATTGTAGCATGTATCAAGACTTTGGAACCCTAGTGGCACAGTGGTTAAGAGTTTGGTTACTAACCAAAAAGTTGGCAGTTTGAATCTACCAGCTGCTCTTTGGAAATTTTATGGGCAGTTCTCTGTACTATAGCGTCACTATGAGTCAGAATCAACTCGACGGCAGTGGATTTATCAAGACATTTCTTCCACTGGCTGAGTGGAAGAATCTCATTCCATTGCATGCATGTACCAGTGCACCACATGTTGTTTATACAGTCATCTGTGGATGGGCATTTAGGTTGTTTCCATCTTTAGGCTATTGAGAATAGTGCTGCAATGAACCTAGGTATCTAAGTCTCAGTTCGAATCTCAGCTTTCAAGTCTTTTGGGTATATACCTGGAGTGAGATTGCTGGGTCATATGGTAGTTCTATTTTTAGTTTTTGTGAGGAACCATCACACTGTTTTCCACAATGGCTGTACCATTTTGCATTCCCCAATTGCATTGACTAAGGGTAGGGTTGCACAACCAATTATTGTAATTGCTGTCAATGAGTTGTACATCTGTAAAAAGTGGAACCTGCAAAAGTTATGTGCTAGATATATTTACAACAACAACAGAAAAGAGTAGCTGCTGAGGCTGCTTAGGTGCAACCAAACACCTCATGGGATTTTTGTTCCAGTAGTGGAAACGGGTTCTAATTTCCCCACAACCTTGCCAACATTTGTTATTTTCTGTTTTTTTTTTTTTTCCAATCTTAGCCATCCTAGTGGGAGTGAAATGGTATTTCATTGTGGTTTTCATTTGCATCTTCCTGATGGGTAATACATATCCATATATATATTTTTTGGTTGTTTTTGCTGTTGTTTCAACATCATATGTGCCACAGCAGTTACCAACAGGTCCTTTTTTCTTGTGTACATTTTAGTGACATTGTTTACCTTCATTAAGCTGTATACACTTCACCCTCATTTGTTGTTACCTTTCCCATCACCAAAATAACAAATGTCTACTATCTAGAGAGTGAAGCCTCCCCCACCCCATTCCTGGTAACCACTAATGAACATTAATTTCTATATATTTACCTGTTCACGTTATTTCATAAAAGTGAGAACATACAATATTTTTTTTTTTTTGTGATTGATTTATTTCAGGCAACATAATTTCCTCCAGGCTCATCCACGTTCTAAGGTGTTTTGGGAACTCATTTTGCTTTATTGTTGAGTAGTATTCCATTGTATGTATTACCACATTTTACTTATCCGTTCCTCCATCAGTGGGCACATCTTTTTGCTATTGTGAATAGTGCTGTGATGAACATAGGTGTGCGTATGTCTGTTCTTGTCACTTCTATTAGGTCTCTAGGGTACATGCTAGGAGTGGAATTGCTGGGTCATAAGGCAGTGCTACCTCTAGGTTTTTGAGGAACTGCCAAACTATTTTCACAATGGCTATACAATTTTGCATTCCCACCAGCAATGGATGAAGGTTCCAATTTCTCCACATCCCTTCCAACACTTCCTGTTTTCTGTATTTTTTAAAGTCTTAGCCATCTTAGTGGTAGTGAAATGGCATCTCATTGTAGTTTTGATTTGCATCTGTCTGATGGCTAATGATGTTGAGCATCTTTTCTTGTGTCTTTTGGCAATGTAAATATTCTATTTGGTGAAGTCAGCGGTGCATGTCTTATTGCTTTGGTAAATATCTTCCATGCTTCCCTCAGAAGATAGCCGGCTGGTTGGTTTTCCGGCCTGCATTCCCTCTAGTATGTCCATTTCTCTGAGCCTTTTGATCCCTTAATCCATTGTCTGCATGGTCATTCTGGCATATTGACTTCATATGCATGGAGCATTGTTTTCTTCAAATTTCTAAGAGCAATTCTAGCAGGACATTAGCACAGTCTTCTGGGGTCTTTGACAGGGTGTTAAATCCTGTATCGTGGTAGAGTATTTCCATATCAGTAAACTTTTTCTTATAAAACTTTTCCACCTGTCTTGATCCAGCACCTTCAAGATACAGTGCCAGATACCAACTACTGCCTGTCCGTGTCGGATAGGTGCTGCGGCTTCTTTAAGGGTATAGTTCTAGTTCCTTTCCTCTTTTAATAAGCCTAGCATGTTCCTGGCACGGCTATATTATGACTTAACCCTTTATTGGTCTGTGACTAGAAGGGGATGTGGAAGTGGGTCCTGAACAAGATGTGTTTTGTCTTCCAAGGCAGAGCTGTTCATCAGCTTCAAGCAAAGGGACAGAGTCCTGACCTTAATCGGGAGGAGGAGGCCACTTTGCCAGGCCCACAGATTATAGAGGGGTCTGGCATTCAGGATTTCCAAGTGCATCAACCCAGATATTTTCATCTGTATCTCAGGGCCCCACGTTCCAAAGTTCCTCACCTTGGTGTAGCAGACTTGCAGAGATTGAGAACTCAATCTCCTCTAAAGTTCTGAGACTCATGTAATTATGTCCTGGGCTTGATCCTCAGCTTTTTCTGCCCTCCAACTGCAGAAGATGAGAGTAACTCTAAATCATGTCAAGGAAGCCCTCTGACTCTCAGACATAGCCAGATTAATTGCCCTCAGCCTTTCATTGTTTTTCTCCAGTAAATTGATTTCACTCAGAACAGCTATCCCATTTCATTGTCCTTATAATTCTTACACCCTTGAAATTTTCTCAAGCACTGAAATATTTCCTACTCTAGTATGTTCATTTCCATTGCTGCAGGATGCCCACCAACTACCACCATTGACAGGATTCTCATAGCCAGCTGGCTGGGGTTAATCCACTTCCAAAACCCGATTTTAGAGTCTGCTTCCTCAGACCACTCCTGGCACCAAGTCTTATGTTGGGTTCCTCAGGAAACATACACTGAGACGGAGATCTCTTTGCACGCAGATATCTATTAAGACGTGTTCTCAGGATCAACATCTGTGGGGGAATAAAGGAAGTAGGATTGGGCAGACAGAAGAAGTGAACTGCAGCGCAGATTCCAAAGGAAGCTCTAGAGCTCGGATGGCCCTTCAGATGTGTTGACTAGAGGCAAGGTGGTCAGGCTTTTGCATCCTGGCACTGACTAGTCATTAGATGTGGGCCCTTCCTAGTGAGGGAGTGTGATCTAGGGTGAAGCAGTGGTCTTTGGCTGAAGGCAACTCCTGGGGGGTCACTCAACTGAGAACCGTTAGCCCCCAACACTCTTGGCAACTCGGGGAATGAGTGCTGAGTCCTGAAGGGGGATCTAGGTGACAAACCACACATCTACTACAATTTTTAGCTGAGAAATAAATATGGTCAAATGCCTTCTTTAGAATATTCGTTCTGTCAGAAGTGAGAAAAAAAGATTAGAAAGGTTCACGACAAGCTTGTAATGCCATATTAATAATGCCACTCTATTTATATTTATATGATATATATGAACGACAACGTATTTCTACTATGGAGCAACTACAAGGTAGAGATTGCAAAGCAGACATAGGAAAATGTAGCCTATTAGTGACAGTAATTCAGCCAGGATATTTCTATTTCTAGCCCTTGTAAATGTTAATATGATTCTCATGTTAGTCAATTTTCCATTCAGTAAAGTGCTTTCATCACTGTGTCACCATACAAGCCCAAATCAAGAAGTAAGAGTATTCTTTCTTACTGATAACAAGTTCAACTGAGATTCTTATGTAAGTTTCATGAGCATCAGGATGTGGATAAAATTATAATGGATGCAATAGTAATGAGAAATAGGCTTAAGACTAAAGAATAAAAAAGGGTAATAGACTTTGTGAGCACTTAGTCATTGCTCAATCTGTAGCCTTGGTGGAGAATGCGAGTGCAGGAGAAGGGAAAGAAGTGAAAATAGAAAGGGAAGCATGATGTTAAAAAAAAAAAAATTCTATCCTGTTTGCTTTATATGAGTAATATATAAATATGTTCTTTATAAGAAGCCTAGAAATGTGGAAATTAAAAAAATTAAAATAAAATCCTATCACCAAAAGATAATCATTGTTAAGATTTCCATTATTTCTTTTATGAAAATCTTTTAAACAAAATTAGAGTTTTATTATATACTATATGCTGTTGATGTTGCTGTTAGGTGCCATCAAGTCAGTTCCAACTCACAGTGACCCCATGTACAACAGAACGAAACACTGCCTGGTCCTGCACCGTCCTCATGATCGTTGTTATGCTTGAGCCCATTGTTGCAGCCACTGTGTCAGTCCATCTCGTTGGGGGTCTTCCTCTTTTCCGCTGACCCTCTCCTTTACCAAACATGATGTCCTTCTCCAGAAATTGAATATACCATGGACCGCCAAAAGAATGAACAAATCTGTCTTGGAAGAAGTACAGCCAGAATGCTCCTTAGAAGCAAGGATGGTGAGACTTCGCCTCAAGCACTTTGGATATGCTATCAGGAGGGATCAGTCCCTGGAGAAGGACATATACTATAGATTTATTGCTTATTTCACTTAATATTTCACTTATTGTTGTGCCATAAGAATTTTGTCATTAAAATGAATTATTTGAAATCTCTTTGTTTTTAGTTTCAGTTTAATTGTCCATCGTATTGGGCTATCATATCCCCTCTTATTCAACATTAAGGCTGTTTCCAATTTTGTTTTTACTATTATAACTTCGGTTGAGAAAAATAATCTTTTATAAAAAATTTTTTAATATAGCTCTTATTAGCTTCTGAAAAAAATCCTATAATCAGGGATATTGGCTCAAATTGCATAACTTTTTTGGGTTTGTTTTTTAAGGCCCTTAATTAAATCACTAAATAGTTTCCAGAAATGTAGTTCCATTTTCCATTCCCATCAGCTATGTATGTGTGTGTTCACGTAACCACACTGTTTTCAGTAGGGAGTATTGTTTTAAGTTTCTGCCAGTAGGATAGAAATAATGTGATTTTGTTATTGTGGTCTTGTTCTGCATTTCTTTGGTTACTAGTGGTGACTCTTGCCATTTGATGCTGCTTATAAACACTTTCCAGATCTACACCTGGAGGGCAGGTTGGTGCCCACATAACCCCATCACCTAATTCTCAATTTCTCATGAGCACTAACTTTGAGCAGCTGTAGATGTACCAGGCAGTATGCTCTCATACCCCTGCCTCCTAGTTCCCTGTCTTTCTGAGATAGGACATCAACTGCTATAATTTCCAGAGTGTTGTGCTATTATGAAAACAAAACAAACAAAAACAGTTGCTGTCAAGTCAATTCTGACTCATGGTGACCCCACCTATGCAGAATAGAACAACTCCATAGTGCTTTCAAGGCTGTGACCTTTCAGGAGCAGATGGCCAGGACTTTCTTTAGAGGTGTCTCTGGGTGGGTTCAAACTGCCAACCTTTTAGTTAGTAGTCCAGCGATTAACAGTTTGTGCCACCCAGGGACGCCTCGTGTGCTGCTGTTGAAAAAACAAAAAACCAAACCCGTTGCTGTCAAGTGGATTCTGATTCATGGCGACCCCATAAGACAGAGTAGAACTGCTGCATAAGCTTTCCAAGGAACGGCTTGTGGATTCGAACTGCCAACCTTTTGGTTAGCAGCCAAGCTCTTAACCACTGCAGCCATAGTCTCTTCAAAAACACATTAGGAATTATACCTCTCAAAAACTGATGTGTCTCATCCATCTTGCTCTCTGTCCTGCCCAATTGTTTCCTGGAAGGTTGAAGTAGAACACTTTTAGGGAATCTGCTAAAACCTGGTTCCCATCATAGTGACCCCTCCTGCCATTAGGAATGCAGCCATGTGGCTGTGATATACAATGTAACACAGTCATCTTTAACCACTGCTGACTGGACAAACTGTGGACCCCAATCTACACTGGACCAATCAGAGCCTGTCTCCTGGAGATATGGAAGCAGGATGTAGAGTCAAATTCTGTAAGGTTCTTGGAGTGAGAGGTCATGTGTAATCAGGCCTCAGCGAGGCCGTTGCAGCCCCAAGCACAGACAGCCTGTTGGAAGAGAGGGGAGATGCAGAAAAAAGTGGGCTCAAGAGACAGTGTGGCTTCTGAGACGTGAAAGAGGAAAGTTAGTTTGGGGCTTTTATATTCAGTTTGAATATACCATGGACTGCTAGAAGAACGAACAAATCTGTCTTGGAAGCAGTGCAGCCAGAATTCTCCTTAGAATGGAGGATGGCGGGACTTTGTCTCATGTTATCAGAAGGAACCAGACCCTAGAGAAGGACATCATGCTTAATAAAGCAGAGGATCAGCCAAAAAGAGGAAGATCCTCAGTGAGATGGATTGACACAGTGGTTGCAACGATGGGCTCAAGCATAGCAATGATTGTGAGGATGCTGCGTGACCAGGCAATGTTTTGTTCTGTTGTACATAGGGTCACTATGAATCGGAACCGACTGGACGGCACCTAACAACAACATTTTCAGTTTTAATAACTGAGAGACTGTTCTTCCTCCCTTGAGTTCTATGAGCTACACTTCTTTTGCTTGCAGCTAGTTTATGTGGGCGTCTTTGCCTTGCAACTAAATGATGGTAGGCTAAGAGAGCTTCAGATTCTGAATCAATGAGGAATGAGACTAGCTATCAATGTAGTAGGGGAGGAGAGTGGATGAGCCTGGGGTACTGTGGGAGAAGGATTGCTTTGGCTTTAAAGCACCAATAGGTCACCAATCTTTTTCTCTACTCAGTTACATAAGTAAGTCTGGAAATTTTCCCAGATTCTTCCACTGGGACTAGATCTTCATGGTAGTACACATTTTATGCTTTTTCCATGTATTCTCCAGCATTTTAGTGGAGGTAAGGGAGAGGCTGCATCTGGAGTTGCTACTCAGAAGCCATTTTAAACGCGTTGCCACAGGCTCAGTCTTGAAACACAAACTCTTTTAAATAAACCCATACGATTACCATTATTCTTTGAGTTTGTGGTAACGAGAGCTTGAAAAACTTCCCTGTTCTTTTATAGGTCTCGACTTAAAAACCATTGTGAATTGCACTAACCATATAACAGGATCCTAACCACATAACAACATGCTGAAGATAAGTATGTAAAGAATCTTTTCATATATGTCTATACAAATATGTATTCACCCTGATTCTCATTATAACTTAAATTCTTCCTTCCTCTTTATTCCTTAATCTACTTGCCTCCAAACATGATTAAAATATAAGATAAAGTCCTTGTCCCCAAATAAATCATAATCTTGTTGGGATCTTTTAGGGGAGTGGAGAGAAGAGAAAGACAGGTAAACAAGTAATTATGTGTAGTGTCTCATGTGTTATAATAAAAATATGTACAAAGCCATATGGAGTCCAGAAGTGACTTTAACTCTGTCCCGGGTTGCTGGGAAGGCTTCCAAGGAAAGTAACTCTTAGACTGTGCTTTGAAGGATGAGAAAAAAAAATTTCAGGTAGAAAAATGGGAAAGGAGCCCTGGTGACACAGTGGTTAAGCACTCGGGTGCTAACCAAAAGGTCAGCAGTTCGAACCCACCAGCCGTTCTGTGGGAGAAAGATATGGCAGTCTGCTTCTGTAAAGATTACAGCCTTGGAAACCATACAGGGGCAGTTCTACTCTGTCCCATAGGGTTGCTATGGGTCGGAATCAACTCTACAGCAACGAGTTTGGTTTTGTTTTTTTAAAATGGGGAAAGTGGCTCCATACAAAGAAGACACCATGGAAGATCAGAGAGTCTGTAAGTCTAAGCTTTGACTGTCAAGGCATGGTGAAGTGTGGCTGGAATCCTGGTGTGACTTGGTGATAAAGAATGTGCATGTAATAATGGGATGAATTTCAGGGTTCCTTCCAGATCTAAAATCCCATGTTTCCAAGCTCAAACATATGCTCCATGGAAATCATGAGGACTGGCTGTCATTAAATTTTAAATAATGATGTTGCCCGTTGGTTAAATCTGCTGCCACCATGTTGATTCTGACTCATCATGACACCATGTGTTACCGAGTAGAACTGCTCCATAGAGTTTTCTGGGCTGTAGTCTTTATAGAAGCACATCACCAGACCTTTCTTCCAAGGCACTACTGGGTGGATTTGAGCTGCCAACATTTAGGTTAACAGCAGATTGCAAAGTGCTTGTGCCACCCAGGCTCCTTGCCCATTCCTGTCCGTTGGTTGGAACACAATAATTTGTTCTAGGTAAATAGGGAGAATGATAAATCCATTGCCGTCGAGTGAATGGTGACTCATAGTGACCCTATAGGACAGAGTAGAACTGTCCCATAGAGTTTCCAATGAGTGGCTGGTGGAGTCAAACTGTCAACATATTGGTTAGCAGCTGAACTCTTAACCACTGTGCCATCAGGTAGGATGATAGTATTACTTACTTCATTATTTGTGCTCGATCCTGGAGCCTTGATGGCTCAGTGGTAAAGAACTTGGCTGCTAACCAAAAGGTTGGCAGTTTGAATCCACCAGCCACTCATTGGAAACACTATGGGAGACTTCTAGTCTGTCCTACAGGGTCACTGTGAGTCAGACTCAACTCAATGGCAATGAGTTTATGGCCAGGAAAAACTGCCCACACAAATCTGTGAGCTGGTAAAATATTTTCCTTACTTGCCAGATCTTTCTAACTAAAGGATTGCCAGGTGATTTGAGTGACACTATTTCTGTTTAACATGCTCTGCTGCAAATCCATCTGCGACTCAAAGTATGTGTAATCCCACAGACGACAAGAGGTCCCATCATCTCTCCTTGTTTCATAACCAGCACCAGCACCTGCTGGGACCTTCATTTCCTGTCTTCGACTTCACTGCCATCTCCTGATGTGTGTCTTCCTGACTGCAGATCGTAAACAGCCACAGCAGCGGATGTTCAGGCCTCCTGGCACAGCTGATTATTTCTCTTTATTACTTCTCTTTATTACCTGGTGAGGGCTCAGATAGTGAGAGGACACAGCACTGATGCTGGTAGGAATTCTACCTTGTAGTTCTAATGGTGCTTCATAGATTTCCATTCATTTCCTGAAGTCTGCATGGGGCAGAGCTGAGTCTCTGGAAGGCTTTAACACAACAAGAGCATGTGGGCAAAAGTGGCTTTCCCTGCAAATTATCAATATTTTAGCATTTAGTGGTTGGGTGGTGTCATGGATTGAGTTGTATCCCCCAAAAATATCTGTCAGCTTGGCTGGGTCATGATTCCCAGTGTTGTATGATTGTGTAATCTGATGTGATTTCCTTATGTGTTGTAAATTCTATCACTGTGATGAGGTTATACTGATGAGGTTGACAAGATTAGTGTCATAATGCAATCTCTTTTGAGATATAAAAGACAGAAGTGAGCAGACACATGGGAACCTCACACCACCAAGAAAGCAGTGCCGGGAGCAGAGCGCAACCTTTGGACCTGAGGTTCCCGCGCAGAGAAGCTCCCAGACCAAAGGAAGACTGGTGACATGGACCTTCCTCCAGAGCCGATGGAGAAAGCATTCCTCTGGAGCTGACACCCTGAATTTGGACTGTGAGAGAATAAATTTCTCTTTGTTAAAACCATTCACTTGTGGTATTCCTGTTAGAGCAGCACTAGATGACTGAGACAGGTGGGATATGAGAAGGTTAATTATTACAGGGAAATAGACAAGTAGATGTGAATAGGCAGACATATTCCACTCTAACTCTTAAGGCCACCTTCCTTAAGAGATCCACCAATTTAAAAGAAAAGTGGTAGCTCAAATAAGAAAACTGCTTCTTATCTCCACCTCAGGCGTCATTCCGATGGAGGGAAGATGCTGAATTGGAAGTGAAAGCAAGGCATCCAGGTTCTAGATCCGGCCCTGCTTACCTAGTACTAGACCTTTAGATTGGTTATCCAACTTGTTTTGGGTATCAGTTTTCTCAACTCAACAGTGAGGGGCGGGGACCTTGAGATTTAGGGAAATAGATGATGAAAACCTTCTCTGGATTTACTTTGGACAATAGGGAAAACCGGTTAAGGATATGTATATGATAGAATGATAGGAAGTGAGAAAGTAATCAGATTAGCTTAAAACTAGAGAAGCAAAGAGAAGAGAGAGGCGAAATTGACTATCAGCTTGACTTAGAGAAGAGAAAGCTTTCAAGATGGTCAGAGAAAAGCTGATGGGCCCTTCACTCTGAAGGAAACAGGACTGGTGGCTCTCAGAAACGGGGTTCTTACCACCCGATTATGAGTCACCCCGATGAGAGGTAAAGAGAGCTGGCAGAGAAGGGACATCTATGAAATGGAATGTCACTCACATAACCTCAAAATATAGCTCCAGGATGGAATGAGGTGTTGTAATCAAGGATAAATAATGAACAAGTTCTCTAAGCAAACTTGATAATATTACCCCTTTTTAAAATCCTTTTCTCTATAGAAAATACTAACACCAAACTTTTAAACTTGGCACATAAGATGCTGTCAAACACCGCTCCTCACTCTCCAGCTTCCAGACTATGAGTTAGATGTGCCAATGCATGCGGAGTCCCCTAAACGTGACATTTACAAAAGCTGTCCCCAGTCTATACTGTCTTTTCCCTTTTTTGCTGGTACAATGACTGATCTTCTTTTAAGACGCTTTTTTTCTTTCTGGACAATGTTTGCAGGAAGAAATCAAACAATACAGAAATAAATAAAATAGGCTGTAAAAGTGCTTAAAGATCCTTCCCTACCCAGACAATTATTGTGATTTATGCAGTTGCTATGAGTTGGAATTGCTTTTTTTTATTGTCTATTCTAGATAACTGTGTATACTAACAGATTATTATTACAATATTTAAATAAAATATAATATTATGTATGTATACATATAATTGTATGTATTTATCTTTGTAATTTTCTGTTTTGTTTATCCTAATACAATATTTTGGGCATCTTTCCATATTACTACATAAAACTCTTTCTCATTTATTTTAACAGCTGTTTTATAGGTGTATGCTGAGTCTCTGACTGGTACAAATGGTTAACTGCTCGACTACTAGCTGAGAGGCTGGCGGTTCGAATCCACTCAGAGGTGCCTTGGAAGACAGGTCTGGCGATCTGGTTCTGAAAGGTCATAGCCTTGAAAACTCTATGAAGCAGTTCTACTCTGCAGCCATGGGGTCACCATGAATAGAAATCGACTCAGTGGAACTAACAGTAACAACATCCTGCCTTATTTAATGATCCCTTTTTAATGACATTTACATATTTCTAATTCATTCCTATTACAAAAAAAAAATCATGCCTGTACATGTATCATTTACAGATATTAATGTACTTTATTTTTTTATTTATCATTTATTCAACAACTATATATTAAACCCACCAAAACAAACCCATTGCTGTTGTAGATTCTAACTCATTGCAACTTTATAGGACAGAGTAGAACTGCTTCATAGAGTTTCCAAGGAGTGGCTGGTGGATTCGAACTGCTGACCTCTTGGTTAGCAGCCAGGCTCTTAACCATAGCACCACCAGCTCTCCTATCTGCCTGTTGGTGTATTTTTATTTGTATCTCTCCCTCCTTCCAAACTGTGAACATTTTAAAGGTTATTACTATTGTACTAATTTTCAAAAAAGAGAATAAAGGTAAACCTTGAGATTATAGATTAGAAAATTAGTAGTATTCCCCAACACATGTCTACAATATATTTAGAAGCATTTCAAAGAAAGAGAGGAATCTGGCAAGTCAGAACGAATGATGTCAGACCTGGCCAGGCTAAACTGATCACATTCTCTTTGAAGGTTTCCTATCTGACAAATATAGATTAGGGAATGGGGTCAATAGACTAGCTTAGTTTCGGCAAGACGTATGGAATTAAAATATATATTATATGTGACATACTTGTAGTTACAGAGAAAAAATATTTTGGATAATAGCATCAGTAGGTAAATTGATAGATGTCTAAATTTAGAGTAGAGATTAATAAGTCAACCTAAGGGAAGTTAGAAATGTGTCATAGGACTTTGGCTTTGTCCTACAGAGATTAAAGAAAATGCTTTTGTAACGGCTCATACAGGATGTCTACAATAGAATTGTACAAAATGCTGAGTTCTTGACCTCTGGTACAGAGTAGCTTCTGTTTGCGTAGCCTGCGGTCCCGCATAGTGATGTCGGACATACTGATATGACATGACAGAGTTGGCTAGACTGCATAGCTGCTCTATTTTAGAACACTGTTAATAACTTTTTTGGGGGGCTGAATTTATTAGACAAAATTATATGATGATGAATCAGATATTTCAATTTTGAGGAAAAAAATCACCTGTCATATCCTGGTAGTTTCAACATGTGTGGTTTCCATTTTAAAAACTTTTTATGTTGAGATAATTGTAGATTGTGCCTAAGTGGTGCACAGTTAAGCACTTGACTACTAACTGAATGGTTGCCGGTTTGAAACCACCCAGAAGCACCTCGGAAGACAGGCCTGGTGATTTGCTTCTAAAGGGTCAGAGCCTTGAAAATCCTATGGAACGTTTCTACTCTCCACAAATGGGATCACCGTGAGTCTGAATCGATTTGACAGCAACTGAGAACAACAGCCTGGGGTTATGGATTTTTTGAGAAATCACCACGGAGGTGAAGTGCCACTCTCGTCGCTTTACATCACAGGTATATGGTAGCAGCATCTTGTATCACTGATGATGATAACCTTAATCACCTGGCTGAAGTAATGCTCTCCAGGATTGTCCACTGTGAAGTTATCCCTCTCCCCTTTTCCATGCTCTGCTCTTTGTAGGCAAATTACTAAGCATATCTCCTTGCGAGGCGTAGCGTCTACATCAGTAATTTGGAATTCTTTTGCAGAGGAGATTTATCTCTTTTTTTCCCCATTTAATTATTTAATCAATTATTTATTTGAATCAGTATGTACTCATGAATATTGTAAACTCTGAGTTATACTCTAATACTATATTATTTCTTTGTTGCTCAAATATTCCAGCTTTGGCCATTGGTGGTGCTTTCTGGTCGGCTCCTATGTCCCTTTGACATGTCCCCATCATTATTTTTTGAACACTTGTTACTTTCTGACGCTTCAAGAGGCTCTCAGCTCATCTTGTATGTTCCCTAATCCATTCCTAGAATCAGCCATTTTTCTAAGGAGTGTGGTCTCTTAATTAGAGAATGGCATGAGAAACCTATCTGTGTGCTGTGTGTAGCTTACTTTCTGAGAAAGAATAACAATGTCTTTGCACCTCATAGGTAATGTGGCATTTTGTGAAATGAGAACAAAATGAACTGGATTCCTTTCCCATTAACAGTTACCTTCTTCTTAGGTTCTGAAGACTTGTGCATGAAAACTTGCTGTCCTTTGTCTTGAGTTTGATGTAGGGTGACCAACAGCGTGTTTTACTGGGACTGAGAGAGTTTCTGCCAGGAGGAACACTGAGTGCTAAAGCAGGAATGGTGACATATCTGATTATGAGCCTTGGACCTGGGTGGCCATCTTGAGGTCATGAAGGATGCCAGCCTAATGGAAAAAAGGTGACATGCTCTAAATAGCAGAGCAAAAAAGTGGAAAGAATATGGGTCTTTGATGACTTCAGTGAGCCAAATCTTGAGTTTCTTTATTTTGGAACATTGTATCATATGAAATAATAAATACTCCTTATTAAGCCATTTTGAGTTTATGTTGCTTATAATCTAAAGCATCATCCTATAACTACTGGTATTTATTACTACTGGTGTTGAATCAGGGTTCAACATAATTATACCTTTTGAGATTAGGGATAGTTGTAGTGTTGACATTACTATTATTAATATGGTTTCAGGGTCTTTTAGTGGCACTGCTTTTCCTTAAAAAAAGTGAGTCCTTCCCTGAGGGACTGAATTGCTGGGTGGAGGGCTATTGGGACCATGGTCTCGGGGAACATCTAGCTCAATTGGCATAACACAGTATAAAGTCAATGTTCTACATTCTACCTTGGTGAGCAGTATCTGGGGTCTTACAAGCCTGTGAGCAGCCATCTAAGATACTCCACTGGTCTCATCCCTTCAGGAGCAAGGGAGAATGAAGAGAACAGGATACAAGGAAAAGATTAGTCCAAAGGACTGATGGACCACAGCTACCAAAGCCTCCACCAGACTGAGTCCAATACAGCTAGATGGTGCCTGGCTACCCCTGCTGACTGCTTTGACCAGGATCACAACAGAGGGTTCTGGACAGAGCTGGAGAAGGATGTAGAACAAAATTCTAACTCACAAAAAATAAGACCGGATTTACTGGCCTAAAGGAGACTGGAGACACCCTGAGAGTATGGCCCCCAGACACCCTTTTAGCTCAGTGATGAAGTCACCTCCGAGGTTCACCGTTCAGCCTGGGAGTGGACAGCCCCATAAAACCAAATGGGACTAATGAGGCACAACAGTCCAGGCACAAGGGCCAGAAGGCAGAAGGGGACAAGGAAGCTGGTGATAGGGAACCCAAGGTTGAGTAAGGACAGTGTTGATGTGTTGGGAGGTTGTTAACTATTGTCATAGGGCAACATGTGTACTAACTGTTAAATGAGAAACTATTTTGTTCTGTAAGCCTTCATCTAAAGTGAGAATAGCAGCACAATTGGAAGAGCATGGCTGATGTCACTGAACTGTGCAAGTAGAAATTTTTGAAATGGTGTATCTTTGGCTGTGTATATTTTCACCAAAAAAAAAAAAGGTTGAGAAGGGAGAGGGTTGACATGTTGTGGGGTTGTTAACCAGTACCACAATATGTGTACTACTGTTTCATGAGAAACTATTTGTTCTGTAAGCCTTCATCTGAAGTACATTAAAAAAAAAAAAAGGGAGTCTTTGGATCAATGTTTGTAAAATTTTATTCATTCACATATTAAGTCTCCTTTTTTTTTTTTTTTTTATCTATTCAACAATTACTGAGCACTGATGACAGGCCAATACTTGTGTTGGACTGTGGGGATACAAAGATGATTATCGGCTATACCCTGCCTCTGGGGGCTCAAAGTTCAGGCAAAGAGACAATGATGCAAACAACTGACCTGGTGACTGTGACAGGATAAGCAAAATGTCATAGACTTTCAGAGAAGAGAGGAAATAATTTCTAAGAATTGGAAAGGAGGAATTTTGTGAAGGAGTTGGAATTTTTTGAGTATGATTTCTCTTGGCAACAAGAAGAAGAGAAGGGAATTCTAGGCTGAAGGAAATGAAAGTGCAAACACAATCTCTCTTGGAGAAGAGCAAGCAGTGAGGTGTAGCTGGAGAATGGTGAGAGATGGGCTGCAGTAGGAAAGGAAGTTGGCAACGTTAAATGGAACCAGACTGTGCAGAGCTTTGAATGCCAGACTAAGCATGTTGGATTTCAATCATGTTGTAAGCCCCTTACACACAAAAAGTCTTTAACTTTGGTAAGGGTTTATCATGCTTTTCAAAAAGGATCATGGCTATCAGTCATATTTCATTGATTCTGGGGAAATAATGTTTAAAAAAATCCAGTTATGAATAATTCTGTAAGGGCAGTACTCTTGCTCCTCCTTCTCCCCCTACCCCTGCTTCTTAGTAAATCTGGGTTTTGATACGTTGGTTTTATTTAGAATTTTTTTTGCTTTAATTCAAAACTGTGGATATTTAACCTACTCGTGCATGAGTTCAAACGCATACAACTGGAAAATATTTTCTTTCAAGGACAACTATTCGCCATGCAACACCACAGCTGGTTTTATATAGCCATCGATGCTTTGAATTTAAGGTACGTTTTCCTGTCTAAATAGTATTTAGCGATGCTATTATTGCCTTTTTAGAAATTATACATGAGATTATGTTAATGTAGTGTGCTTCAGATAGAACATCTGGGGATACTGATAAACCAGATGGAGAATGGATCCTTGATGGATATGCCACCTAGGGCAAAACTTTGAAAGCTTCTTAGCATTTGTTTTGTTCTATGAATCTTAATGGTATCTTACTGCCATTGTTGGTTTAACTTCTTTTTTATAGAGTAATGAAAATGAGGAGAAATGGTTCAGTGGGACTTTGAAAAAATCTATGCTTTGACTAACATGGTAAACAACTTATGACATCTTTTTTTATATTTTGTAGGGTAGGGATATACAAATTATCATAAATTAAATGCATACAACTGCTCTTGGGTCAAATAAGCATCTATAGAACACAATATAATGGCGTGTGTAGCATTTTCCTCGTTTCTTTTTCTTCTAATTCCTATGGAAGTATGTGCTTGTTATCTGTGGGATTTCAATAACTTTCTACACGTCCCCCTGCTGTATTATGTCTGTGGCATACCTGTCAACTTTAATTGTTGAGTTGGTGTCAATTCCTAGTATAATGAAATGTTATTGAATGCTTGCATGTAATTAGACAATGATTTGGATTTTAGAGTTTTTGACATAGGCTATATAAAATATGATGTCTCTAGTTCAATCCTTTACTCTCTGGCAGTTAGATTTGATTTCTCAAATTAAGATTAGGCAAATAAATGTTAAAAATGACTCTCATTTTTATCTGAGCCTGGTAACGGCTCCTGCGGGTTGGTCTATAAAGACCATACCGGGAAGATATTGAGGGAATAAAACCAAGCAGCTTGGAGATCAAAGTCAATGCTTGTAATTGGGCTCGGATGCCTGATGGAAACCCCATGCAATTGCAGAATATAAAGAGAATGACAAGCTCTGGGACAGTGCAAGTAAAATCCAAGGCCAGAGAGAATATAATCAACTTCACAGATTAAGGGGAGACTGTGATAAGCACTATATTCAGTAAAAAAGGACAAGATCAGGGGGATAATGGCAAAGGAAAGGCTCAAATATTGTCTCTTACAAGAATTCAAGACCCAAACAGAATACAAGCCAATCATAGATTTCTTTTTTCTTCCCCACCCTGGCTAAGATTTTCAATACTAGTCCAGCTACCTTATTTGGAAATTTAGAAAGCCCAGGGAAGAGAGGACCTACCCTTGTTACATAACTGGAACAGGACCCAAAACAAAGTTTTCTTCTTTTATTACTTTTGTTCTATGAACACTCTTAGAGCACTGTGGGGTGTAGGCTGGGGAGAATGCATGGTGTTTGAAGACAGATCATCTTGGATTTGAGTACTGGTTCTACCATCTCAGCTTCAATTCCTTCTTCTGTAAGAATAGCTTTTTTTCTTTTTTTCATAAAGTTATGTGAAAATTAAATGAAGTAATGGATATAGAATGCCTGGCACATAAGGTAAAACCTGTTGCCCTTGAGTCGGACTCATAACGACCCTATAGGACAGAGTAGAACTGCTCCATAGGGTTTGCAAGGAGTGGCTGGTGAATTTGAACTGCCAACCTTTTGGTTAGCAGCCATACTTCTTAACCATTGCGCCATCACCAAGGTAAGGCTCAATAAATGACAATGATGGGATTAATAAATGCCAGGAGTTTGTGACTTTATAATTCAAGATGGAGGTGGGAGAAAAGCAAAGTTAAGTTAGGAGAGACTGGCCAAGTGACTCTTCGTCTAGTGTATGGAGATACCCACAGAGATATTTAGGGGTGCCTTATAAGGAGCACAAGGAATGCCCCCTCTCAAAACTTCTCTACCAGGAATTGCAAATTATGGACATTTCATTACATACAGGAAAGAAAATCTGCTCATACATGTATAAATTAGAAAGGTGATTAAACAACAAAATTGAGGCTTGGGAGCCCTGGTGGCACAGTGGTTAAGTGTTTGGCTGCTGACCAAGAGGTTGGCAGTTCGAATCCACCAGTCGCTCCCTGGAAACCCTATGGGGCAGTTCTGTCTGTCCTATAGGGTCACTATGAGTTGGAATCGACTCAGTGGCAATGGGTTTGGTTTTTTGGTTTTGGGGAAGAAGGAGATGGAGGAAAAATCTAGATCATTACAGACATTGGGTACTGGACAGAGAATTATGGAAATGTGTGGAAAAGCAGAGGAAACTCATTTGAAGCCCATTTGAGCAGAGATAGGGCCTCTCTTAACTTTAAATACTCCTCCAAGAAGAGGCAGGTATTAGGTAGAATCGTTTATTGCCACTAGAAGGAACCAGAAAACGCAAGGACATTGATCTATTGTTTACATCATCTCAGATCACTGTGAGCAAGTAGATATACCTCAAAGGATTCGGCTGAAAGTGCTGTTGGTCATTGATGCCCCATGCATATTCTAAAGTACCAAAGAGATGAAGTCTCTTTCCTAGCACTTGATGGTGTCTGTCTGCTAGCTCTACTTGTATTTCTGAAGGACCGCAAAAACAGTTTTATGCTTTTGACTTGCTTTCTCGTAATTCCCCCCTTTTTTTCATCATCCCCATTTAACTACAGGAATCTTGCTGAGGAAGTTCTGTGTCAGAGAGTTTGTGTGCCACTCTCTCCTCCACTAAAGGGGATTTTAATTAAGAGCAGACTGCTGTCATATAAGGTCATCGAACAATAGACCTTTCCTCCTGGTGTGAACCTTTCCTCCTGGTATGAACTCCTGGTATGAACCTTTCCTCTCCCCTCCAACTTCAATTTTCCTCTGTGTTTTGGCACGTTAACCTCTGAGATCTGAACTATCTTTACAATAATCACGAATACATGACTTGCAGTGTTTATCTTCAATTGGACTATGTACTAGAGCTGTAGGTTTTTGATTTACTAGTTGGAAAGATGAAGACAAAGTTGATTCAAGGCATCCATCTTCCATTTCTATTCATATTTTGCTCATAGCTTGCACAGTGACAATACTGTGGTCCAAAATATTTGAACTCTTACATATACGTTTGAGAAATTCCTAGAAAGCATACAAGTTTTTTTGTTTGGTTGGATGTTTTGTATTTTAGAGAATTCAGTGGATTAGTACTGTAGGAAATATAAAAACCATTAAGTCTTTTTTTTTTTGGTTTTTTTGACAAAGCACTAGGGAGTGGTTCACTTCCACTTTAGTGTTCAAAAAGACCAGGACGACAAAGTAATTCTCTGTTTCTCAGAGGGTGGAAATTAATAAGGAGTATTTTTTAAAAGATAGAAAAATCACCTAAAATAAAGCATTTGCCTAAAAATTATCCCTCTCTTGCTAGAAATTCGTACATAAATTGCAAAGATTGTCATAAGTACTAACAGCACTTTTTATTTGAGTTTAGAATAGTCTCAAATTATCATGATTCTCTTTTTCTTTGTAACTGACATGATTTGACACTTGTGCAAGTGCTGACTTTAGCTAATTGGTAACTATTTCCAATATTAAAAATAGGCATTCAAAACCTCCAATTGAATTAAGAAATTAAAAGTTACATTAAGTGAAACTTTTTGATGGTTCTTCTGAAATAATTTAAAAATTAACTTTTTATAGGTACGTCATTTTTAACACTTGACTATGGTAATTCTAAAAATTCTAAATAAAATTTTTTTTCAGCTGTGACCAAGAACAGGATGGGGTCTGAGTGTCATAATAAAATGACTGAGGTGTAACTCTTCACAAAATGGTGGCTGGGACAAGCACTATGGTAACTCAGTTTTAACAGCCCAGTCATAAACAAGATCCCGCAATACATAATGGACTCTACTGTTTCACAGCTTTATTAGTAAATCTTGGTAGAGGCCTTTGAACATTCTGGCGGGCCTTATATTCTTGTACTCAACTTTAGCATTCAATTTACAGCTTTTGTGTTAAATGTGTGCGCCTGCCCTTGGAAGAAGTTGACCAGTCCTCTCTCCCGTAGTAACAGCAACTTTCTCTGAAATGTATGTTGGTGGCCATAGGCTGATCTACGCGGTGTCTCGTTCCATAGATGTGTTAACTTGTTTTAGGCATGCTAGGCTAAATTGCATCATCCAGTTATGTCATTTGAATTAATTTATTGGGAAATAATCTCTAGTTACTAGACATAAAATGTAATTTATCAGTGAATTAAGACTTTAGGAAGTTGTGCCCATTGCCACCCCATCCACAGTTGCCTATTGTACTCTTGCTTTGTGCCAGTATTAGAGTCAAAACAACTAGTCCAGACACTCATCATTGTCTGCCAAATTGATGGTTAGACAGGAGGTCAGACTGAATCAATTAGCACAGTTTCCCATCTGGCGTCTGATTTATTCTGCAAAGCTGCTAGAAACAGAGAAGGTCTACAGATGACTATTACTAAAACATGACCATAAGTATGTGTTTTATACCAAACGATATCAATGTGAACAGTGACATTGCCCATGGCGCCACTCCATGTTTGCAGAAGGCCCTAGTATAAATGCTAGCAGTCTACATTTCCTGGCAGCAAAGATGGTCAAACATTGACGCATAGTGGTAAAGGGAATGGTAGAATGCATACATATATCTGAGAGGGTTTAGAAACTGTTTTGATTGGAAATGGAGATTCTAGAATAAGCTAGAAGCATCCTGAGAGCTCCTTTAGGCCATGATTTTCAAGACTTCAAGATGGTAAGTGTCTTAGTTAGCTAGTGCTGCCATAACAGAAATACCACAAGTGGGTGGCTTCAAAGAATCAAAATTTATTTTCCCACGGTTCTAGAGGCCAAAAGTCCAAATCAGGGTCTCGGCCATGCTAGTTCCTTCTGTGAGCCTCTCTCCTAGTTTCTGGTGTCTGTGGTGAAACTTGGTCTTCTTTTGCTTGTAGATGGGTCCTCACATGTTGTTTGGCTCTCCCTTGTGTGTGCATCTGTCCATTCTGGTCTTTTTATCACTTAGAGTGATTAGGTTTAGGACTCACCCTACTCTGTACGACCTCATAAACATAACAAAATAAAATCCTCTATTTCTGAACAGGGTCCTATTTACAGGTACAGGGGTTAAATTTCAACACATATTTTTTTGGGGCCACAATGTAATCTTTAGCAGTAAGTATTTTCCTCACTACAACATACTGTAGTCACAGCAAACCCATGAGTACAGTGATTCTAGCCCCGCATTGTGTTGCCTGCAGCCCAGATATCCTCTGAAGCCTCTGTAAATTTTAGGACTCTGTTGATGATGATTGAAGCCCATTCTTTCAGCCCTCAAGAGAGTCCTTATTGTCTGAGCCATTGAAAGTTAGCTGAACTTATTTTACTGAGCTAACAAATGAGAACGAAAAAAGCCAAAATAATTGACTTGATAGTTCTGTCCTAGCAGTGCCATTACGAAGTGGATGGCTTTAAAGAATAGGAATTCATTATCTCATAGTTTTGGAGGCTAGAAGTCCAAATCAGGGTATCAGCTCTAGGGGAGAGTCCTTCCTTCTCGGCAGCCCTAGATGTTTCTTGGCATTCCTGAGCTTGCAGATGGTCTCTTCCTCCTGTGTGTGTGTGTCTGGTTTTCCTTTTTATAAGACACCACTGAGAATTGATTAGATTTAGGACCCAGTCCACTCCAACCTGGCCTCATTAACGTAACAGAAGAAACCCCTCATTTCTAAACAGGGTCACATTCACAGGTACAGGAGAACAGTCCAATCTATAAAAGTGGCTTTGAGACTCATTTAGAGTTGTGGAAAGAGAAGCACCTTTGAAGCCAGTGGATCCAGGCATGACACGGAGTCTCTCTCTTCAGCTCTGACCAGAGGCGGAAGCTACTAAAGCTTAGCTTGGAACCCCTTTCTTGCACAGTTCACTTTCAAAGCACTAAGAGGGACCCTAGCAAGGTGTTCGCAGAGTCATGTATTTTTGTAAAATTTAAAAAGTAAAGTTGTTTCCATCTTCATTGGCTAAGGCCATTTTCCCTTTCCGCGGGAAATTTCCCTCGGTCACATTTTCCCTCAGGTCAGGTTGCGTTGGAGGGGCAGCAGGCAATTTCAGGTGCAAATAAGGGCAAGTTGAGTGCGGGATATATTTAATTTAGTTTTAGGGCAATATATTTAAAAGTATTTGCCAACGGATCTGTGTACTGTTTAGCTATTTCTAACCCTTTCAGGAAGGAGCCCCGGAGGTGCAATGATTAAACAAACACTCGGCTGCTAAGTGACAGGTTAATGATTCGAATGTACCAGTGGCTCCCTGGGAGAAAAGACCTGGCGATCTGCTCATTTAAAGATTAAAACCCAAACCAAACTCGTTGTGGTCGAGTCGAATCTGACTCATAGCGATCCTATAGGGACAGAGTAGAACTGCCCCGTAGGGTTTCCAAGGCTGTAATCTACAGAAGCAGACTGTTAGGCATCTTTCTCCCACAGAGCAGCTGGTGGGTTCAAACTGAACATTTCGGTTCACAGCCAAGCGCTTAACCATTGGGCCACCAGGCCTCCTTTATCTAAAGAGAACAGCCTAGAAAACCGCATGGGGCAGTTCTACTCTGTCCTGTAGGGTCACTATAAGTCGGAATCGACTCGATGGCACAGAGCAGCAACAGTCCTTCTAGTACAGGATTGGCTTCAAGGACTATTTCTGCCACGCACTGGCCCAGGTTGCTTCACCCAGTGAAGTAACACTGACAGCACAGCCAGGGGTCATACGGCAAAAAGATCCCGTCCCACAGTGCCTGGCATGGAAAATAGGTAAGAGTGAAGCCAGAATCATCAACCATTTCCAATACGAAGAGAATTGGAAATCAGTCATTGCAGAAGAAAACTTGAAAAGGCCAGCAATCTTAAACAGCTCACATTAAAAAGAAACTTGACAGAGATTTTCGCAAATTGGACAGCAATCCTGAAAATTTACATGACATTATCAATATTGCGTTGTGAAGGTGAAAGAAACTTTTCAAAACTATCAATGATAAAAACAAATTTGATCAATCATGCTAAGAAAAATTATGTAGCATTGTATGTCTGTTCTTTTAATAGAAAATATTTGAAATCTTTGGTCATGCAAAGAGAATCACAGATAAAAATACAGGAAAAAAAGTATTTTAAAAGTTGTCAGGCAGTTAAATCATGAAAACATGTTATTTTTCTGGATTTTGTGATGTTAGCTTTTAAAAGGTGTAATTTTCTCCTTTTAAATAAACCTTTAACTTCATATCTACTTTTGTCTTTGTAATTTTTATTTTACAGAGTGCTTAAAATTGTAAAAGCTTCGTGTCCCACAAAACTTGGATCTACCCCAGCATGTGACTTAGAGCAATTCTTCTCTTGACTTAGCTTCTGCGGGCTTAAAAATGGATAATTATACCATCTAGTAGGGTTACTAGATGGACTATATGAACGTGGCATCAGCACTGGTGATCCACAGTCAATTCTCCTGGAAGCAGCAGTCAGGAAATCAAATGACGTGTTGCACTGGGCAAATCTGCTGCAGAAGACTTCTTTAAAGTGTTAAAAACCAAGATGTCACTTTGAGGATTAAGGTGCCCCTGACCCAAGCCATGATATTTTCAATCACCCCATATGCACGTGAAAGCTGGACAATGAATAAGGAAGACCAGAGAAGAGTTGATGCCTGTGAATTAGGGAGGTGGTGGAGAATATTGAATATACTGTGGACTGTCAGAAGAATGAACAAGTCTGTCTTGGAAGCAATACAGGCAGAGTGCTCCTTGGAAGTGAGGACGGTGAGACTTTGTTTCACGTACTTTGGACATGTTATCAGGAGACCCCAGTCCGTGGAGAAAGACATCATGCTAGGTAAAGTAGACGGTCAGCAAAGAAACGGAGGACCCTCAACCAGATGGATTGACACAGTGGCTGCAACAATGGGCTCAAGCCCAACAATGATTGTGAAGATGGTGCAGGACGGGGCAGTGTTTCGTTCTGTTGTACATAGGGTTGCTATGAGGCAGAACTGACATCATGACACCTAACTACGACAATAACAAGGTTATTACGAGGACGAAATGGTGTGGGTGAGTTACTGACACATGGTGGTGTTTCAATAAGTGCTCATTTTATTTTCTTACATCTGAACTCTGATGGTATAAATTGGTTATCTTACCTTTGACCTTTACATTTTTTCTGCCCAGTTCATTACCTTTTTCTGTCCTGAAATAAGTTTTGAGTTCCTTACACTCCTCACCAGTCTCTACCTCCTATCTCTTCTTCCTATAATCCATCTTCTCTTCTGCTGCCACACTCGTTTTTCAGGAACTCTGATCTGATCCGAGTTAAAAATCTGGCCTACCTAAAAATAAATTTAATGGCTCCCCTGTGACTAAAAGATAAAGTTGAGATGCTTCAGTGCGGACTTTAAGGTCCTTAAGCTGCCTCCTGCCTACTTTTCTAGATTTAAACCATCCCCTCTCTCAGGTAGCCAGATAAAGAGCTGCACTTTCGTGCCTCTTGTCATTTCCAGTTCAGGCAAGAATATGATCTTCCTGCTTGCAATTAATTCATTCCTTAACTAATATTTTGGAGCCCTGATGGCACAGTGGTTAAGAGCTATGGCTGCTAACCATAAGGTCATCAGTTTGAATCCACCAGCTGCTCCTTGGAAACCCTAGGGGACAGTTCTACTCTGTCCTGTTGGGTCGCTATGAGTGGGAATCGACTCAATGGCAACCAGTTTAGTAACTAATATTTATTGAGTTAATGTTTAATTTGTATAAGACATTATACTGAATCTGGGAAATTACCTTGATGCAATGGTCATCTCCAAGCAGTCTACTGGGCAAGCTATCCCAGAAGTCAGGGAACAAAATGTCCCACAGACCACATTAAAATGCCTAAATCACATGGTTTATTAAAACCCTCAGCCAGAGCCAAGGGAGAGAGATGGGCTAGATCAACATACTAAGGAGAGAGTGTAAGTGATGGAAAGGCCATCCTGTCTGAGTCCCAGGGTGCACTGTGTTCACATGTCCTTCCTTTCTGCCACATCAGCCTTCCTCACTGATGTTGTGGTTAAAAGGACCAGAGTTAAGGTTCCAATAAGGGGACCATCAATGAAAGTTTCTAGGAGCTAATGACACACTCGTGCTCTCTTGGAGAGAGAAAGGAACAAGCTTACCTGGCCACAGCTGTACTCACCCATTAGTCTGCTGAACAGCCATGGATTGTATCTGCCTTTCTTGGGTAGAGCACATGTGGGGCCAGAATGCCACCAGTTGGGTGTCACTGATATGTGGCTGATTTAGAGGCAACAGAGCTGTCAGCCCGGAGGTGGCATGATCATGGTCTGATCTTTGCAATTCTTTCTGTCTATAAAAATACTCTTGTATGTTCCATCCTATTTTCTATTAATTCTATGTATCTTTATCATCTCTTACAACTTACTGACTTATTTACTGTCTCTATGTAGCACAGAGCCCTGGTGGCACAGTGGCTAAGAGCTCAGGCTGCTAACCAAAAGATTGGCAGTTTGAATCCACCAGCTGCTCCTTGGAAACCCTATGGGGCAGTTCTACTCTGTCCTACAGGGTCACTATGAGTCGGAATTGACTCGGTGGCAACAGATTTTCTGTTTAGCACATCTTACAACTCTTGACTGTGTCCCTTACTCATTACCTTTACTTAGCCCTTTTTGTGTTTCACCTATATCTCAAGAGCTATAAACTCACTGTCTGTGCTTAATATTCCTTATGAATTAAATCCATCCTGTTTATTTTCTTGTTCTGTACAGCAGAATGGAATATTTTCAAGTAATAGAGCATGTGCACATTAACACATGAAAAATACAGGCACTCGTGGGAGAGCTGGACAAGTGACAACGCACGGCTATCAATACAGCGCGTGCTACGTTGTAGATTTCACAGGTTCTCACTGGACTCTGCCTGGAAACAGAGGAGGTGGCTCTTGAATTACAGGTCAATAGGAGTTATCCAGGTTGGCAGGGGTTGGGGCCAGTGAAGGAGGGTGTTGTTCCTGGCCCAGGCAAAGGTGCAAAGCCATGAAACCTCTTAGAGGAGAACTCCAGGTAGTTAACTCTGGCCGATGCCTAAACACACCTTGGAGAAGTAGAAAATGCGTGGGTGAGGAGAGACTTTCAAGGTGCTTCGTGATTGGCCTTGAAGGCTTGCCTGAGGATTTTGGATGTTTTCCTGAAGACCAGGAGGAGCTATGGAAGGGTTGTATGTCTGGCTTTCCCTCTTTTGACCTTCAAACTCATTTCTCCCTTCAAACATTACCTTATCTGTGAAATCACTTTAGCTCCCTGTTAGTCATCCTCTCTCCGTCCACTCCTGCAACAGTGTCTGCATAATAAGACTCCGTGCATTGATTCACACTTATTTATTTACATTTACCTCTCCTGCAGAACTGAGAGTAACTTGGGGACCAGGTTTTATTCATCAGGGAAGCCCTGTGACTAACAGTGGCTAGTAAGAAAAGAGATGCTCAATAAATATTTACTGAATGAATAATAAAAAAAATGAATGGATCAGGGACTGCATGGAGGTGTCCTAGCAGGCAGTCAGTGACTATCCATGATGACAATGTTACTACCACAGGCAAGTATTTACTGGATTCCTGTGAGCCAGACAAGGAACCCTGGTGACACAACAGTTAAGGGCTTGGCTGCTAACGGAGGGGTTGCCAGTTCGAATCCACTGAGTGGCTTCACGGGAGAAAGGCCTAGTGATCTATTCCTATGAAGATTACAGCAGGTCTACTCTGTAACCTGGGGTCACAATGAGTCCAAATTGACTCCACAGCTCCAAACAACAATCTGAGCCAGACCCTATTCTAGGCTCTAAAAGTACTACAGACTGAGCGCTAACATGGAAAGAGCTGGCACAAGTTTATTTTTATTAAATTAAGGAGCTCACTGAAGATTTATAGAACCAGCCATGTCTCATGTTGCCTTCTTCACCATAAAACCAGCCCCAGAACAAACCTTTCGTTCTTTTTAGCACCAAGACAACAAAGAGCTTGTAACTAAGTGGAAGGAGAAAGAATGCAATAAAAGGCGCCGCAGGTAGAAGGGCCCATTTATGGCTCCGCAAGGTCATTGCTGCCACCCCAATCAAAATGTGGCAGCTTTTGTCTCTCTGATTATTCCCCTGCTCCCTGCAAACCTTAAACTTCCATTTGAGAAACGCTGAGTTTCCTGGGAACTGCTCGCGACATTATGTGTTTTGAAATGATCATGTGGGCTACTCAAGCCCCAAGCAGGTCTTGGGGAGAAGGTTCAGGGAAATCTAATAGGCTGGAAGAAAACAGGGTAATAAATCACACATTTCTGACACTGTACAGTTGAAAAAAGATGATTAAAGAGTGTTTGTAATTTATTTTCCTCTTAAAAAAAGAAAGAGAGCGTTACTTCTTGCATTGTGAAACACCAGATCTCTAAAAATAAGTTACTAGCTTATTTGTCACCGAAGATATGGGCACGTCAACATCTACAGGAAATTCGAGTCTCCCGGGAAGGGTGACTTCAAATGGAAGACAATAGAAGTCAAAACAAAGACAAACAGCTCTTCACTGGGCTTTCCAGCAGAGCAGATCCAGTGAGAGACTATGCCAGGGGAAAACAATTTCAGATTTCGGTGTTTTGATTCCTTCTTAAAGTAATTGCCTGTGTTCAGAGGCCAATGGTGGCCCCGGTGCCAGGGATTAGGATGCTCGCTTTGTTCCATTTAATTTTTTCTCCTTGACTTTCCCCACATGTCCTTTATCATCTTTATTTCTACCCTAATCGTTTTTTAATACCACTAGCAAGTTGGAGATTAATCAGGGAAGAGGAGATTCCACAAGAGAAACCAACCAACCAACCAACCCACCAACCAACACTTTTGAAAGCCAGGATGCCAGAAGTGTCCCCTGGCAGGTGGTTGCTGATCATAGAATCCAGTTTAAGCATTTCCACTTTGTAAATTGAACCACGAAAGGCAAATATGTGAAAGCGGAATTTATGTTACGTAGTTACCCTGCCCAGACTCCTCCACTCCTAATAAAGAGCTCAGGAAGCAGGTGAGAAACTGGAGTAAGCAGAAAGGGGAACCAGTAAGCTATTGAGGCCATTTACAAGGTACTTCAGATTGGTTTAACCTCTTCAAGCCTTCCCAGATGCGCGTGCAGCTGTCAGCAGAGTTACTCGCCTGAGATATATAGGGCACTTATTTTCGGAAACATGCCCTATATCAGAAAGCACTCATGACGAAGAGATTTAACCAGATGGGAGAAACTCAGTCACCCGCCCCTGCAAAATCTC
Organism: Trichechus manatus latirostris; assembly: GCF_000243295.1. Classification (NCBI taxonomy): domain Eukaryota; kingdom Metazoa; phylum Chordata; class Mammalia; order Sirenia; family Trichechidae; genus Trichechus; species Trichechus manatus. The sequence goes on along the minus strand of NW_004443940.1, from coordinate 24,966,159 downwards.
ACTGTATGTAGCACAAGCAGAGGCAAAGAGAGGCCTCAATGGTTGCGCGCAATCAATTCTTAGAAACCTGGGTTTACATTTTCCCCGCTTCCCTATCACCTGACCCACCCCTTCCCTCCCCTACACTGGCCTTCCCATCCCCTTCCTCACAGCTGCCCTCCAAAAAGGAAGCTAGATCTAGCTCAAGGAATTTTAAAAAAATAGTCAAAAAAAATATTTTTTTACTCATTTAAATTGAAATCATCGTGAAAAGTTAGATGAGAACTTTAGCGACCCTATAGAACAGAGTAGAACTGCTCCACAGGGTTTCCAAGGAGCGGCTGGTTCATTCAAACTGCCAACCTTTTGGTTAGTAGCCGTAGCTCTTAACCACTGCACCACTAGAGCCCCTTTTAGGGGGCAGTGACTATATACTGATGACAGTGAAATAATTTGGAAAAGGATAGCGAGAACAGTTACACAACTTACTTGAAGAATGTAAACAATGTCACTGAATTATACATGTAGAATTTGTTGAAATGGTATATCCTTTGCTGTGTATATTGTCACAAAAAATTAAATTAAAACACACACACAAACTGAAAGAAAATGCAATCAAGAAGAAGTAGTTTCTTTGCTATCATCCACCTTTCATTCCATAGAAGTATCCTGCCCCCAGCTCTTCCGCCCACAAGCCCAGAACTGATCACATCTGTCTTGTCACTTGGAAGGTCCTCTCTTTGTAAACACCAAGGGAGACAGTATCCTGGTCTTGGTTTTCTGGTCTCTGGTTCCAGAAGAGAACTACCTGCCCTGCTTCGAAAGCCATACAGTGCAGACCATTTTCATTTTGGCTTCTATCTGCTTTAAGAGGAAAAGGTAGAGTGTTTCCATTAAGGGTCCTGAAAGTCCATAGTTTTACCATATGTTAAATAGTCACGGTAATACTGACCTTGAAGAATTTTATTGACCATTGAGACAACGTTATAAAAGTGGTTTACAAACAGTATACGTCTATCTTATGGAAAAATGAAGGAGGTAGCTTAGAGCTGAGTAGTAAATATTTTTCATTACCCAAAATGCTTAAGGCTTGAAATACAGATACCCTGAGGAGAAGTTGGATTTTGTAGTGCAAATTAATTCAGCAAGTATTTGTTGAGCCATATTATATGCAAACACTATACTAGCTAGTTCTTTCTTTCTTTTTTGTCATTAGACAATATTTTATTTTTATTTATTTATTGTGCTTTAGGTGAAAGTTTACAGAGCACATTAGTTCCTCATTAAACAGTTAACACACAAATTGTTTTCTGATGCTGGTTGCCAACCCCGAGATGGGTCAACACTCTCCCCTTCCCCACCCCACTTTCCCTGTTACCATTTATCTAGTTTTCCTGTCCCTTCCTGCCTTCTCACCTTTGCTTTTGGGCTGGTGTGCCCATTAGTCTCATATACATGATTGAACTACAAAGCTCGTTCTTCACCTGTGTTATTGTTGGCTCTATAGACCTATCTAATCTATGGCTGAAGGGTGAACCTCAGGAGTGATTTCAGTACTAACTTAAAAGGGTGTTGGGGCTAGCTATACTTCTTGTCCTCAAGCATCTTACAGTCTAGCAGAGGAGATGGAATTCAAACATGTGGTAGAGATTAGAGTTGCAATAATGTTATGTCCAAGTAGTTTGGGAACATAAGAAGGACTCGCTAACTCCACCACGGGAACAGGGCATGAAAGGTTTCAAAAGGAAGGAGCATTTGGCTTTCACTCTGTAGCCACTAGGAAGCCATGAAAATCATTTAAAGAGGAAAGTAATATAACCACATCAATATTTTGAAACCTAATTGTGGCATCTGTATGGAGGACAGTTGGAGAGGATTGCAAGATTAGAGACAGATCAGTTAGATTATCTAAAAATCCAGAGAAGAATATTGAACATCTGATCTAATGTCTTGGCTGTGGGGTAGGAGAAGACCGAATAGAAGACATTAACAAAACTTGTCCACTAGTTGGTATGCTGAGTGAGGAAGGGAAGGAGTCTAGGTTGACACCCAGGTATCTGATTTCGGATGCAAGGGCGATGATGTCACATTAACTAAGACAGGGAGCATAGCTTTAGATGGATGGAGTTTCGGATGCTCATGGAGTGGGGAGCAACGTTCTGCAAGTACAACTGATTCTCTTTGTTCGCAATAGCCTTGTTTTATGAAGTTGCTGTGAACACTGAATTAGCAAATACTGAGCCACTGCTGCTAAGGGAAATACAGGGTTAGGCTCCTGTAAGCCTTTGGCCACAGCATTTTTGTCAATTGATCAATACATAACCTTGTTTTATATGTGTTCCTGTTTAAGGACACCTTATTTAATATACTTGATTCATTAATATTGAACTTATAACCAATGGCACTATAACTCATGCCTGAACGAAACTTATCTAACAGACATGTTGTCTCCATAAGGCAAACCGCAGCCTTCTTTTGCTTGGGAACAGTAGATGCACTTCAGCACTACTCTTGGGGCCATTTTAAACAACCAAATCACCAATAAAGAGTACAAAAGCGCAAAAAACATGACACTAAATAGACTGTGAAAAGGACACTTGTTTACCGCATGAGAACTGAAGCAAGAAGGCAGAGTGTCGCCTTGTTCGCCCTCAGCTGGGAATGTGTGACTCCCATTTTTTGAATGTTCATGGAAGCATCACTAGCATTGATTTTGGGGTTACAAATCTTAGTGAGTAGGTAAATTTGCGAATATGGAATCCATGAATAATGAGGATCTATTGTAGCTATAGTTGTCCCTGGGTGGCACAAACGTTAAGTGCTAGGCTGCTAACCAACAGGTTGGAGGTTCGAGTCCAGTCAGAAGCCCCTTGAAAGAAAGATCTAGTGATCTACTTCAGAAAAATCAGCCATTGAAAACCCTGTGGTGCACATTTCTACTCTGACACACATGAGGTCGCCATGAGTGGGAATTGAGTTGACAGCAACTGGTGGTATTGTAGTTGAAAATGCAGAACTAGAGTTTGAAGACGGGAAAGATGTGGACTTTGAAATGTGAAGATCATTAATATACAGTTGATATTTAAAGCAATGATGGTCCACAGAGACAGTGCAGAGGGAGAAGGATTGAGGACTGCGAAAAGAGCAATTTAAACAATGAATTCTTGAGAAGGATAAGACAGAAGAAGAAGCAATGGAGCGCTAGACATTAGCAAAGCATTGGAGGATGGTAAACAGCCACTTCTTAGGTGATAAAAAAAGGCACATAAAAGGCAGGCTGGAGCACCAAGGCCAACTTTACATTTTACTCCTTTGCCTAGAACCAATCCTGATAAAGAACATCAAGTAGCTAGTATACTACCTTAGCTTTCAATCTGTTCCCAAGTTAAAGATAGTCCAGTTGCATATAAATTCCAGCTCTGAAGATAGCCAACCAGTTCTGTATTGCCCAAGAGGGCTTATTTTATTATAACAAATAACCTACTCCAGCTAGCACTTGAAGGCTACTGATTCTTATTAAAGGACACCTCACTCTGGGGTGTAAACCATTTTTATTCCCCCAAAGCAATTCATTTAATCTTTCCAGAAATGACATGAGTTAGGCACTAAAATGATCCCATTTTACAGATGAGAAGACTGAGCTATAAGGAGATTCAGTAATGTGGCCAAAGTCATAGTCAAACACCAGTAAGTACTGAGAGAGGCAAATCCCACCTTGCTATTTTACTTACCTGCTGTGTGACTGTGAGCAAGTCTCAGCTTTACATTGTCTTCATCTTAAAAAAAGAAAACAAAAAATGCATTACCTGTCCCAGCTGCTTCCCTTCCTCAACATCATCTGGGAGAAAGTTTTGGAAAATGCCACTTGTTACGTGTTTGTATCGGTTACTGCCCTCCTCTTTCTGGAGTGATCTTTTGATTAGGATGAGCCTGGAGTAATACACTTCTTATGCCTGGATCAGTGGTTCTCATCCCTGGCTGTGCAGTATAATCACCTGGAGAGCTTTTAAAAATCCTGATGTGTGCCGACCACTGACTTCAGACCAATTAAATCAGAATCTCTGGGAATGGGATCAAAACATCAGTATTTTCTAAACCTCCCAAGGTGATTTCAATGTGTAGTCACGATTTAGAACTACTGAGCTTGACGTATTTTCAGATAGGGCCTGTTCCGGTCTATTACTAATGCTGCCTTTACTTATTCATAGTCAGAGAGCTTATCGCCTGTAGAAAGTGTCGTATCCTTGCGGTGAAGCGCAATTCTAAGATGGCTTCCAAGTTCCCATCCTGTACAATCCCCGCAGCTTGATTGTGGGTGGAACCTGTGTCTAGCACGGATGTGACTCCCTTGATTATGTTGCTTTATATAGCAAAAGTGAAGGGATTTTGCAAAAGTAATTAAGGTTCCAAATCAGTTGATTTTGAGTTAATCAACAGGGAGATTATGCTGGGTAGGCCTGATCTAATCAGGCCCTTTAAGGGAGGGTTTAGAAGGAGCAGAGCCTGTATTTCTTACTGATGAGAAGAAGCAGCACGATACCACAAATTTTACAGCTGCAAAGAAACAGATTCAACCAACAACCACATGAGCTTCCTAGTGGCTGAAGAAGTCCCAGAGCTTCAGAAGAGACCCCAGGCCCAGCCAACACTTTGATGCCAGCTTTATAAGACCCTGAGGAGAGGACCCAGCTAAGCTGTACCTAGACTTCTGACTCATGGAAACGGTGAGAAAATAAATGTGTGTTGTTTTAAGCCACTAAGTTTGTGGTAATTTTTGATGTAGCATAGAAGAGTAATACAAATGTTAAAAGATGAGCTCTATTCTCAAAGATAGCTTCTCCCAGGATCCAACTGACTTTCCAGCAAACCAAATTACCCCCAGCTCTGAGGGAGCTCTGGGAGGTTTTTCTTGCATTTGGCCCTCTGCTCATGTTGCCCACATCTATGATGAACCTCTTTTCATCTTCTTTACTCAGATAATTAGGACTCATCATTTAATATTCAGCTCATAGTTTGTCTTCTGAGAAGCTTCTCTGTCTCCCCATCTCCCACCCTCTACTTCAGCCCTCGCCAGGGCTACCCCAACACCCATGGCAGGGTCTAGTGCAGAATCCAAAGAACTGAATTACAATTATTCACCTGATTGACTCCCCTACTTGATTGTCAGCTCCTTGAAATGTGGGACAACATCCTTCTTTTGAATGTCTCTAGAGCTAGTGACTGACACGGAACAATACTTCGATGCATTTTTGTTAACTAACCAAAAAATTCAAACCTGTTGCCGTTGAGTTGATTCCAACTCATAGCAACCCTATAGGACAGTAGAGCTGCCACATAGGGTTTCCAAGGAGTGGCTGGTAGATTGGAACTGCCAGCCTTTTGATTAGCAGCCAAGCTGTTAACCACTGCACTGCCAGGGCTCCATTTTGCTAATTAGAGTCATTAGATATTCCTTCTAAAACTCTTGAGCCATTTCTCAACACTTCCCTGTTTCTCATCCCCCATATTGAATCAAACAATGCTAGTCTATGGATGAAAGGTGGCTTTTTAAATTTTTTAAAACATTATTATGTTGACAGGGCACTTTGAAGACTCTGATGGCAGCACGGAGCATGTAAGCCCATGAGGCTTAGACTGGTGTCATCCCTTACTCAGGAAGCCTTTTTCTCGCTTTTCTGACTGGCTCAAATTTCTAGTTTACTATCTCCTAGTACATTTTCTTCTCTCTCTTTTTTTTGTTCAAGAAACAAAACAAAACACAACATTTTTTCAAGGTTTTTTTTTTTTTTTTAAATTGGCAAAGAGTAGAACAACAAATATTTTGACTCCTACTCCATTCTAATCCTACCTCTGACCAAACCTCTTCCTTTAGCCCCACACCTCTCTCTCCCCATAGGATTTTGATCCTAAACATATTTTTCTTTAATTGTGGTGTGTATATAAGATAAAATTTGCCAGTGTAACCATTTTTAGGTATACAATTCAGTGTTGGCGCTAATTACATTAACAATGGTGTGCAACCATGACCACTCTCGATTTCCAAAACCCTTTCACCACCTCAAACAGGAACTCTGTACCCACTGAGCAATAACTCCCTAATCTTCTCTCCCCCTAGCACTTGGTAACCTTTATGCTACATTTCATTTCTATGAATTTGCGTATTCTAGATGCCTCATATAAGTGGAATAACACAATATTTGTTCTTTTGCATCTGGCTTATTTCAGTTAGCATTATATTTTCAAGGTTCAACCATGTTATAACATGTATTAGAACTTCATTTATTTTTATAACAACCAACCAACCCACTGCCGTCGAGTGGATTCTGAATGATAGCGACCCTATAGAACAGAGTAGAACTGCCCCATAGGGTTTCAAAGGCTGTAAATCTTACCGAAGCAGACTACCACATCTTTCTACTGGGAAGCGGTTGGTGGATTTGAACCACAGACATTTTGGTTAGCAGCTGAGCGCTTAACTACTGTGCCACCAGGGCCCCTATTTATTTTTACAGCTGAATAATATTCCATTGCATGTACATATATCATTTTGTTTATCCATTCATTTGTTGATGGACACTGGGATGTTTCCACCTTTTGGCTACTGGGAACAATGTTGCTATGGACATGCATGTACAAGTATCTGAGTTCCTGCTTTCAATTCTTGGGACTATACACCTAGGAGTCATTTCTAGGTCATATGGCAATTCTGTTTAACTTAAATGTAAACCAAACTGTTTTCCACAGTGACCGCACTATTTTACATTCCCACCAGCAATGTATGAGGGTTCTGATTTTTCCACATCCTCGCCGACACTTATTATCGTCCTTTTCTTTCTTTCTTTCTTTCTTTTTAAATTATAGTCATCCTAGTAAGTATGTGTCAACCAGCCTACCTGTACTGGGCTCAAGGGTAACATTTGTAGCTACTATTATTAGAATAAAGAGCCCTGGTTGTGCAATGGTTAAGCACTCAGCTGCTAACCAAAAGGTCAGCAGTTCAAACCCACCAGTTGCTCCGAGGGAGAAAAGACCTGGTGATCTGCTCCCGAAAAGATTTCAGCATAGGAAACCCTGTAAGGCAGTTTTACTCCGTCCTACAGGGTTGCTATGAGTCGGAATTGACTCACAGGCACACAACAACAATAGTTATGACTGGAACCTGGGTGGCGCAAGGGATTTGCAGTTGGTTGCTTACCTAATGGTTGGCAGTTGGAACCTACCCAGTGGCTTTGTGGAAAAAAGGCCTGGCAAACTACTTTGGTGATGATTACGGCCAAGAAAACCCTTTGGAGCAGTTCTACTCTGTAACACACAGGGTCACCATGAGTTGAGGGCTGACTCCTAAGAATTTTATAGTTGTACATCTTAAAATTATGTGTTTAATCTATTTTAAGTTAATTTTTTTCTGTGGTGTAAGGCAGAGTTCCAACCTCATTCTCTTCATGTGATATTCAGTTTTTCCCAGTACCATTTGTCGGAGAGCTCATTCTCTCCCCATTTCATGGTCTTGACACTCTTGTTGAAAATCAATTGATTATAGATTTGAGAGTTTATTTCTTAGCTGTACATTCTATTTCATTGGCCTATACTTCTATTCTTATTCTAGTACCACACTGTTTTGATTATTGTAGCTTTGTAGTAAGTTTTGAAATCAGGAAGCGCGAATCCTCTAGATTTGTTCTTGTTTTTCAGGATTGTTTTACATATTCAGGGTCCCTTGGTATACATATGAATTTTAAGATGGATTTTTTATTTCTTCAAAAAATGCCACTGAGATTTTGATAGAGATTCATTGAGTCTGTGTATCACTTTGGGTAGTGTTGTCATGTTAACAATATTAAATCTGCCAATCCATGAAGATGGAATGTCTTTCCACTTATTAGGTCTTTAATTTTCTTCAACAATGTTTTATAGTTTTCAGTGTACAAGTGTTGCACCTCCTTGGTTAAATATAAATTTCTAAATATTTTGTTCTTTTTGATGCTACTGTAAATGGAATAGTTTTCTTTATTTCCTTTTTGGATTGTTCATTGCTGGTGTATAGAAACACAACTGATTTTTTTGTGTTGACTTTGTATCCCAGAGCTTTTCCGAATTCATTTATTAGCTCTGTTTCTTTTTCTTTCATCCTTTCTTTTTTTTAAAGACTCCTTAGGGTTTTCTACATATAAAGTCGTGTCTTTTGTGAATAGAGATGGTGTTACTGCTTCCTTTCTGATTTGGATGCATTGTATTTTCTTTTATTGCCTAATTTCTCTGGCTAGAACTTCCAGTATTATGTTGAATAGAAGGGATGAAAGTGGGCATTCTTGCCTTGTGCATGATCTTAGAAGAAAATCTTTCAATCATTCATTATTGGGTATAATGTTTGCTGTGAGTTATTCACATCTGGCCTTTATCATGTTAAACAATTTCTCTTCTATTCCTAGATTGTTGAGTGTTTTTTATCATGAAAAGTGTTGGATTTTCTCAAATGCCTTTTCTGCATCAATTGAGATGATCATATGGTGTTTTTCCTTCATTCTATTGATATGGTGTATTTTTGTTGTATATTGATTGATTTTCTTATGTTGAACAATCCTGGCATTCTTGGGATAGACTCCACTTGGTCATGGTGTACAATCCTTTTAATATACTGCTGAATTTGGTGTGTCAGTATTTTGTTGAGGAGTTTTGCGTCTATATTCATAAGTGTTGTTGATCTGAGGTTTTCTTTTCTTGAGTCTTTGTCTGGCTTTGGTATTAGGGTAATGCTGGCTTCATAGAATGAGTTAAGATGGTTTCCCCTTCACTTTTTTGGAAGAGTTTGAGGATTGGTGCTAATTTGTCTTCAGATGTTTGGTAGTATTCATCAGTGAAGCCATCTGATCCATGTGCGCTGGAGTAGAATGTGTATTCTGTTGTTACTGGGTGCAGTGTTCTATACATGTCTGTTAGGTCTAATTGGTTTATAGGGTTAAGTCCTCTATTTCTTTGTTGATCTGTCTAGGTGTTCTATCAATTATTGGAAGTGGTAGAGTGAGGTCTCCAACTATTATTGTAGAACTGTCTATTTCTCCCTTAATTATATCCGTGTTTGTTTCATGTATTTTGGGACTTTTTTGTTTGGTGAGTATATGTTTATGACTCTTATATCTTCTTGATTAATTGATCTTTTTATTAATATATAATGTCCTTCTTTGTCTCCTAACAGTTTTTGGCTTAATGTTTGTTTTGTCTAATGTTGGTAGTGTAACTGCAGGTCTCTTTTAGTTACAATTTGCATGGAATACCTTCTTCCATCTTTTCACTTTCAACCCACTTGCGTCTTTGAATCTAAAGTGAGTCTCTTGTAGGCAGCATACAGTTTGATTATTTTTTCCAGCATTATGGAAATATCTATTGGGGGTTTACTTACATTTTAAGTAATTACTGATAAGGAATGCCTTACTTCTGCCATTTTACCATTTGTTTTCTGTATGTTTTATACATTTTTTCTTCTTCATGTCTTTCTTCTGTGTTTGATTTTTTTGTAGTGTACCATTTTGATTCCCTTCTCATTTCCTTTGTGTGTATTTTTTAGATATTTATTTAGTGGTTACCATGGGGATTACAATTAATAGCTAAATTTATCACAATCTAATTTGTATTGATACCAACCTAGCTTCTATAGCATTCAAGAACTCTGTGTGGATACAGCTCTGTCCCCCCTTTTATATTATTGCTGTCAGAAATTACATCTTTATACATTGCGTACCCATTAATGTGGACTTATATTTAATTTTTTATACTTTTTAAAAAAAATAATGTAGAAAATAAAATGAGGGAGCACCTCTACCTTACATTCTAATTTTCAGCAACCTGAAATGCTTTTGAGTCTCCCTGTTTCTCATAACCATGTCTTTACATATTGTTCCCTCTTTCCAGGATTCCCTTCACCCCTTTTTTACCTTGTTACTTCTAATTAATTTTTTAAGGATCAGCTCAGTGTCATCTTCTCTAAGGATTCTTTCCTGAAGCTTTCTTGAAGTGGGGTTTGTCCACCCCTCCACTATTCTCCCCAAATACCCTGTTCTCATCTCAATCACAGCGTCTCCCACAATGTATTATAATTATTTGCTCAAGAGCATGTAGCGTTAGACTGGGAGCTCTTTGAATGCATATTCTGGATCTTATTCATCTTTAAATCACCATGGCTAATCCAGAGTCTAACTCAAGGTATGTCCCCACTAAATAGTTGTAGAGTGAAAGACTGAACGACTGGCACTAATGGTTGGCACTGCCATTAATTGAGAAAGGAAACGCAAGAAGGAGAATGGATTTGGAGGAAACAACATGAAATTTACACATGCTCCCTATCATTTTATTATTGTTGTTATTCTTTATTACTTTGTTCAAGCAATTTCTTTTCATAGACATCAAAAAGGTAAGTAAATGTAGCCTAGTTATGTGCTGTCTAAGTTACCAATATCTTTGGGTTAGCAAATTTTTAAATAATGAGAATTTACTTTAAATTTAAGTAGTACTCATATAACAGATCATGTTTAATTTTTAAAGTCATATTCCCCTAGAAAATGATTACTCAGTCAAGTAGATTTATAGTCTATCATTTTGGTCTAATCTGCTTAAAATGTTGTGGCTACTTAATTGAAACATTTAGTTGCTCATTCTTAATCTGGGAGCAGTCCACAAAAGTCACACAGAAACACTATAAACGAAGATTAAAAAAATTTTTCAAAATTTTTTTGAAGTGGTAAAATCTATGTAACAAAACATTTCGACCATTTTTACGTGCACAGTTCAGTGACATTACTATATTCACCATGTTGGGCAACAATCACCACTACCTGTTTCCAAGTTTTTCCACCACAATTAACAAGAACTGTACCAGACAAGACTTATCTTGTGTTCAAAGGTAAAATTCCATTCCAGATTCAAAGCAAAGAGGCACATCATCTCTAGAATATAGCTAATTGTGATATGTGTCATTTTTCAGAGTTATCTAAGGTGTTTGGGGACACCTTTCTCTCCCTGCATCCTTATTGCACTGTTGACGTCTTGGACATTTAATCCAGCCAGGTTTTTAAACACGAATGAGAAAAGTTGTGGTGATCAGGTTTCCAGATATTCCAAAAGCTACAAAGACCACTGTCCAGGGCAGGTAGCATTTTGATAACAGTCCTCTGTGGTTCAGGGATAACAATTCTCTACGGCTCAACGATTCTGGACTCTTGTTTCCTTACCTTGGAACCTTCTTAAAGACATGCGGTGAGGTGCGATGAGTGGGAAAATGCGCGGAACTTTTTAGAAGCCTTTTTTGCTTTACACTGTTTCTCAGATTCTAAAAATATCTCTAGACAACTATTCTAGACCTATTGAATTGTCGTCTTTCTCTCTATCACTTTATCAAGACGGACCCTTTGAAATGTAATGCCATCATGCTATGTTTCTTTTTCCCCCTAATTTTATATAGTAAAATAATAATGTAGACTCGATAGTAAAATATATATTAACATGCTACAACAGCAAAAAAGCTTTTTAAAGGGAAAGAAACTCTTACCATCTCACACATCAGCTATTCCCATTTAGTTTCTGAATGTTCATACACGTACAATGTTTGACATTGTCAAAATGATGCTGTGAATGCTATTTTGGGATTTAATTTCTAAAGTCTGCAAAAGCACCCAGGAAATCTGAAAGAGAGAGAAATAAAGAGCATTTACCAAGGTGCAGCTGGGGAGTCTCCGGGTAACACAAACGATTTACTCTTGGCTACTAATCTTGGCAAAGCGGTTAAGAGCTCAGGCTGCTGACCAAGAGATCGGCAGTTCGAATCTACCAGCTGCTCCTTGGAAACCCCATGGGGCAGGTCTGCTCTGTGCTGTAGGGTCACCAGGAGTCAGAATCGACTCGACGGCACACAACAACGACAACAACAACAACAACTAGCCCAAAGTTTGGTGATTCTAAGCCACCTAGCGGCTCCACGATAGAAAGACCTGGCGGTCTGCTTCCATAGAGATTACAGCCAGGAGAACCCTATGGAGCAATTCTACCACATATGGGCTTGCCATGAGTCGGAATGGACTAGAAGGCAGTGAATTTGGGTTTCTTTCTTTGGTATGAAGGGGAGGGCCGAGGGGAAAAACACCTTTAGTGCAAAAGACCAGAAATAGAGACTGAGGTGGTAGAGGGAGCAGGAGACAATTTCAGAAGAAAATTCATTCAAAGATGGAGAAAGTCATAAATAGTATAACCTGTGTTGTCCCATGTGGCATTTTCCTGTGGCCATACCTACAGAAGCTGACTTCAGAAAGTATAGAGGAAAGTCTAGCGGGGAGCCTGGCCTCTGAAAATTCCAGCCCCAAGTTGTGTCAAGGAAACTCGGTGACTGGCTGATTAGTGCTTCAGTTTGTGAGAACTCCTGATTGTTAACACGGAGCCCTGGGATAGGCGTCAGTGTCACTTCCTACTCCTGAGGCCTCTAAAGTAATAACCAAAGCCACCGTTTATTAGGTTTTATTGTGTACAGGCAGTATGCTAATCTCTTTGCAGTCGGTTTTGCATTATTAAGACCTGTCCCTAAACAGAACTTTAAAAAGAAAAGAAGAATAATCATAAAATAGGGCAGAACCCCCCTTCAAATTCTTTGATTACTGATATGTGCGATATTACAGTTGAAAGAAAATAGGTACTGAGTACCTGGTAGGTCAAATGGTTAAGCCCTTGACTATTAGCTGAAAGATTGGTTTGAATCCATCCACAGACATCTCAGAAGATAGGCCTGGTGATCTGTTTCCAAAAGGCCATAGCCTTGAAAACCCTATAAGAAAATGAAAGAAAATATGGTACAACAATTGAAAAACTAAAAATGTTAATTGGCATGCACCCATAGGTCTTCATTTGGATTTGAGTTCAGATAAATAACTGTTCTCACTCATGGTCCACCAACCTAGACAATCCCTCTGGCATGCATGTGTATACACACACTCACACACCACACACACCCTCACAGAGATACACAGTGATCTTGCTTGAAGAAATACCCAGTGGTCTTGTCTGGTAAGAAGGATGAAAAAGAGCCTTAAACCTTCCACCGCCTTTCCTGATCAAACTAGGTCAATTCTCAGTAGCATCCTTGCTTTGAACCCTGTGTGGCTCTAATTTAATTGTGCCTCTCAAGGTTGCCATTTTATAAATGTAGTTTTTAAAAATTAATATCTTTTTCTCTCAATCAATTTTAAAAGCTCTGCATGTACAGAAACTATCCCTTTATTTTCCCTTCCTTTCTTCCTTTCTCACCATTTTCTCTTCCAGCAGTTAGCACATGGTGTCTGGGACGTGGTATTGGCACTCAATCCGTAGGTGCTGAACGATGCGTACAGCGATGAGTGACTGCTGGCAGAGAGAAGTCATCACATCTCCATACCCTCGTAGATGGGAAGCTGTACACACACCTGTATACACGTTGGGTTTTTCTACATTAGGGGGAACCACTGGGATTTTTAAACTAAAACAATTATTTCTTATGCCTGGATTGTTACGATGCCCCCAGCAGCTCCCATACATTGGTGTGAGCCGGTCAGCAGAGGGCTCCAGTTGTGATAGGAAACTTGGAGACAATTCAAGTTGTTTCTCAGCCCTGGGTCTCGTGCACACAGATACTGTGCAGCAATAAGTACTGTACATTTGCAGACTTGGCATGGGCCCGAATGACACTGATAGTCTCATAAACGTGCATAGCCAATGGAAGCTGTGCTAAGAATTCAAGCCCCCCTCAATTACTATCACCGCTGTTGACTAGGTGTGCCATACTTTTGTGCTTAGCTTTCAGTCAGCAGAAGGCAGTTGTCATAAATCAAGCTGCGTTGACACAGCAGAAGGGAAAGTGACAGGATTGGCATTATCTGCTGGGAGGGATATAGAAAGAAGCTTAATTAGAAATTGCAAGTGACAAGCAGAGAGTACAAGTTCTTTATTATTTTGTTATTGTTGAGCCCAATTTTTCCTTCCAGATGTGAAGGCACAGAGGCAAGAGGCCTTAAAATTGCATAAAGACCAAACCAAACCAACCCCATTGCTGTCGAGTCCATTCTGACTCATAGTGACCCTATAAAGCTCCATTAATTCCTGGTATGCACGTGTGGGGGCCAGGAAGAGAAAGACCGGGCAAAGAAAAGCATTTGCTGCCTCTTTTGCAAATAACTGCTGGGTGGTCTCAGATAGATCATATTTATGGGTGCCATCCAGTGCTGGACAAGGTGAAGAGGCCACAATATGTTGGGCCATGACTGGGCAGAGCAGTAATGGGATCTTCGTAAAAATATGAAGCAAAGCACTCATCCATGCTGGCCTCTCCTGGTCCTCCCCCGCCTCACCCCCCGCCACCAAAATAGAAAGGGAGGTAAAAGTACATTGAGCCTATGTAAAACTGAATTTTCTTTAATAGGAATGGAAGGAAGAGCAGCAATTTTTTATTGTAGAAATAACCTTCAAAAGCCCAGATCGTTGTAAATATGTTTTCCCGATAGTACCATTGAGGAAAACACACAAGTATTTGCACGCGATGGGCTTAAAGGGAATTATGCAGACTGGGTAAATTTATAGCTTTCGGAGGGGTCATTCTCTGGGCAGCTGTTGGGCAGTAACTCAAGCAGTGTCGAGCAGTCTCATCATCACACACAAATAGCAAGGCATAACAGAGCACTGTGTGATTGGCAATATTTCATTAAAGACACATAAAGAAATCAACATAATGTGATACTTGCAACTTCAAAAACAAACACAGTAACGAAGGAGCCATCAAATCGCAGTTGATAGTAAACCGACAAATGTTGACAAACTTGGTAAAAAAATAAAATAAAATATAAAGGAAACAGTATTCTTTTAGGGGGAAGGAAACCTGACTGACAAAGTTGCTTTATTTGGAGAGTCCTGGTTTACCTCGGGGAACTCTTGGCATCGTGTGAAGGGACTTTCAATGACTGCAAATATAGCCAGTCCTTGGCACTGCAGCAGTGGATTTGAATTTCCAGGCTTTAAAACTTGATCCCTTTAAAGGAAAGACGGGGGGCAAAAAGGTTCAAAGATAATAGTGAGGCTGAGGATGTGGTGGTGTGCCACCTTTGGCTTTTTGTTGTTTGCTTGAAGTGAAATAATGCAAGCAGTTGCAATTTGAGACAAAATGAGTATCACTCCGAGGTCCCAGTGAAAACATGTTGACGACTAGGGTAGATCTAATCCGAAGAGGCATGAAGGCTAACCTCAGCTGCTTCCGACGGGGTGCCAAGCCGGGTTGGGGGGCTCCTTTGTCAGTGGACGAGAACGGTTGAAATTTCCATTCCTTCCATTGGTTGCCAAATATTTACACAGACACACGCAAACACATATCGGGTGGGATTATGTTAGTATGCAGGGCAACGGTAGGGTTAGATGAATGAGAATCAGAAGGAATGATGGAAACTGGGTATGTGATTCTTTTAAGACAAAAGTGTCTCTCTCTGTGTGTTATTTTGTTCTACCGTGTCTAGTGAAGTAGAGCACATAGTGGAATTTCAAATTTAGGAAATCTAAGCTTTAATCTCAGCTTGAGCATTTCTAGATGTGCATTCATTGGCAAGTTGCTTGAACGTTGTCATTTTAGTTTTTTGAAAATTGAACTTAGTACCCACGTCACTTTTTTTTTTTTTAATATTACATGTACCTAGATCAGTGCTTGCCTCACAACAGGTATGCAATCATGTTCAGCTACTGTTCTCAGTGATTTTGTCTGGTAACAGGCAGGCATTTTAATTGTTCATTATTTTACTTCACAAGTGACTCATTGTTATGCTTTTGTTATTAATAAAATTCACATAGAAGAAAGAACAGGTTACAAATGTTTATTTTAATATAATCAAAAGTGTAATCCCCTCTCCCCCCACATTATTTTTTTCCCATTCTTTCCTTGAATCCTTCCATTTAGTTAAGGAAAGTCAGCCTTGTTGGAGACTGTTCACACCGCTTCACAATTTGGATGAGGAACCTCAATCTCATAATCTAGACTTTGGCTGAATTTCATCTAGCCCACATAACAAATGGATGAATAAAAGAGTTCATATTTCTCTCTTTCAACATTTTAAATGAACCATCTAAATCAAGCTTCTTTTTGTTTTAGTGATTTTTTTTAAACAAGTATTTATTGTGTGTCTCTGAAGTACCCTTGAGAAAATATAGTCTCCTTATCCTTAATGTTGTTGATCATACAGACTCAACTGAGCAGAGTGGTCTTACTGATCTTGCTACTGCTGGTACTTCTCTTTGTGCATGACCTCAGCTGGTATGAAAAACACTACTGTTGTTTCTTGGCATCTTCGTTTGGATACCATTAGTCAAGTAGGAAGTTGAGTTAAACAACAAAGACCACAATTATTAGGCTGGCATTTGTGTTTTTAGCAAACAAAACACCCTGGGAAAATTCTCCCAACTATTCAGCAATTTGATTTAGTAATATGCTTCATTTCATCCAAACAAAGTAATTATAATTACATAAATAATAAAACCTAGAGGTAGACTGGCATGTGGCAATTATTATAGTATTTCTTTTTATTTGTTTGTTTAGTCATTATTTTTTAACCCGCACAATTCTTTTTTTTTTTTTACTCTAAAGTTTGTTAGATTATCTACAAGGAAATAAAAACAAAACAAAGCAAAATTTGATCTGTACTGACTGCCTTAAACTTTAATGCTCATGTACTTTACTGGAATAGCAGAATTCTTCCCCCCCCCAAAGTAAGTCATAAATCTCTCATATTTTAAAGTAAGTAGAATTGAATTACCTAGCTCCTCCCCCTAGAGCTTCCAGAAACTTAACAAGTGTATGTTAGTTGCCTTACTTGCAAAGCAAGTGCTTCGGTTGAAGGTTTTCCCCAGACTGGACCAGTCCAAATTTTAATTTCATTATTTGAGTTACCCTACAAAGCGTGAACTCTGGCATAACAAACTCCTTATACATTTGAAAGTCTTGTAAAAAGTATACAAGTAATTGTTGACCAATTCTACTTCCAGAAGAAGGGAAGAACAAGAAGAAGTACTAGCAGACGGTCTTACTAAATTTTACTAGTTCACAATATCAGATGTTGTATATACAGATATGTATGTACAATTGTCACCAATGAAGAACAAATATAAATCAACATCTCTAGTAAAAAGAAACAATCTAAAAATTCATGACTTGGAGTTTAATGCAGAAATCTGTAGCCAAGTATCTGTCTTCCTTATAACCATCAGTAATTAAGTTTATTATTCTGCAAATGTGTTTGGATTTCAAAAGTCTTATGTTTTGCATGGGAAAGCTAGACTCTGCAAGCCTACTTTGATTTAATAATAATTGTTTTTAACCAGTAAGTGACTTTACAATAATAAGTGATTAAGCTTGAAGATAGAAACTGAAGAAGAAAAACCCAATAGTTCACAATGTATTTGTTCAACTTTCCTTATTGTGTATAAGAAACAGTACAATACAGAGAGGTTTAGCACAAAAGCTGTAGAATACTGCTGTGTGTGCTGGTGGAGTTTTTGAGAATTAATGACGTAATGAACATAAGGTTCTCATCACAGTGTCCAGTGTAGAGGAGAGGGAAGGAAGTGGAGGTATGAGGAAGCTGAGGCTGGGGAAGGAGGCGGAGTCCAGGTCATGCAGGGCCTTGTAGACCCCGTAGGAGACTTTGGTCTTTACCTGAGCAAAGTGAAATGACTGTGGAATTTTGGTCAGAGAAATGACACAATCAGGTCAGACTGGTTTCTTTGCAGAACTGAGAATAGATTGGAAGGGAGGAAGCCCAGGGAGACCAGTTTGGAGGCACAAAGAGTGGAGAAGCAGTGAAGGCATGTGTTTGGGAGGTAGTTACGATATAGAATTTGTGATTGATTGGGTACGTGGGGCAAGAAAGAAGGAAGAGTCAGTTTCCGGCTTATTCAGCGGGGTAGATTCAGGAACCAATCACGAAGAGGGAGCATTAAAATAGCATCAAGTTACAAGGCACTGCAGTACTCACAGGTTCAGTTTACTCAAGTTTTCGCGTGAGACAGAGGGAGCAAGTGACCTGCAGGGAGTTTAACTACCTTGCTTATGGCACATGGTGGAGCTGGGATTTGAGCCTGGTTCTCTCTAGCTCCAAAGCTCGGGTCTCTGTGTGAATGTGACATTACATTTGGCCTATCGGTGGTAGTGCTGTAGTGAAAAAAGAACTGGACCTGAAACTCAAAAGATTTCTGGATTTGCATCCAGTTTTCTTCACTTGTAAACTAGTTAGGAGTTCTTAGGCAAGTCACTTAACTTCCCTCATTTGTAATTGAGACTGTGTTATCTGCCTGAGTTGCCTCAGTGCTTTGTATAATGCTACTTGCTTTAGAAACGTAAGTTATCATGGAAGACAGTTTAGCGGAAAGAGTACAGACTTCAGTCACAAGATGTAGGTTCAGGAGCTAGCTCTTTCCCTCACTGACTATGTAGCCTCTGTGAAGTGACTTAAACTCTCAGAATCTGCCTATTCTCATATGTAGACTATAGGTAATGATAGTTATGAAAAATCATTATTTGTAGGTTGCTGAGAGGTCAAATTACATAATGGATAAAGAAAGAAATTTAAAAACTGTAACATGAAATATCTGATTACTATCATGATTATAAATTCTGGGTTATTTTTACATGGCCACGGAAGTAATGAATGATCCACAATTTTTATTTCAGGCCCTCCTGTGGACAGTGACCTACATTTGTAAGTCAGATGGTCTGGGCTGGGAATATGGTCAATCTCTTCAGTAAAGTTTTCTTGGAGTAGTGCAGAAAAGACTTCCAAACACAAAAAGCTGTGGCTTTTGCTTTATCTGTATCCCACTCTAACTGAATAAGTTGTGTTACACATTGCAGAGTAACATCATGTATTTATAACATATGAATACATTCTAACATATAAGCAACATGCATTTATAAAACTGATTTTCTAGAGCAAACGTTGCTCTTTTGAGTTAATCTTATCGTGTTTGCTTCTTCAGTTTGAGATATATAGATTCGAAATCTTGGTGAAGTTAAATTGATAAGGAACTGTTGTGATATATGTACATAGATATTCATTTTACTAACTTGTGCTGGAGAAGTACTTTTTGGTTTGATTCTCCTTCCATTTCCAGAAGCTTTACTGCTTGTCTATTAGCTTATTTCTTACATTTTTCTTCCCAGTTTTCAATGACGTGACGGTTTTCATCTTGTGTAAGGCATTCGGAATGAAATGTTGGAGGCCTTGCAGTATATATCCAGATGAGTAGGGTCTGCTTTACAATTAATCAGAACACGGTGATCCGTTTACAGCCAATAGCAGTTAATCATGTGGGCTACAGCGTTTGGGAGAAGAGGCATTACAGTTCTATCCATTTGTCTCTTCATTTGTATTTTCTTCCTCTCCTCCTCTGCATTGCTCATCCAAGCTACTTCTCAGCCTTCGCGTTAGTTTGCTGAAATTTCCATTAGACGTTTTCCTTATCTGTGTTACTCAGCCCTAATGCTGTAATAGCGCTCTTATCTTCAGGCGGGGCGGATTATCGAATCGGCAAGGTAAGCACGGTGCTTACCTTGCTTACCAGATCATCTGCAGTGAAATAGTTTACTACATGGTAATATGTAACAGGTGGTGAAACCCATGTGAAATTGTTTACTACAGATTAGTAAGTAAGCACAAGTAAGCCCGTGCTTACCTTGCTTACTGAGTCATCCGCCCCGTCAGGGATTGTAAATTTGAAAAGAGGCTTTGATTCTGTAGGAAGGTGCTGTGGGGTTGAGAGAGAGACAAATGCCAGTCATACCTGGAAGCAGAATCCTTGATGTGGTGAAAAAATGTGAAATTGTTCACTGCAGATGATCTAGTAAACAAGGTAAGCACCGTGCTTACCTTGCCTATTGGATAATCTGCCCTGTTGTCAGGACATTAATTATCAATGTCACCAGAGATTCGGTGTAAGATAATGGTGAAGAGCATAGACTTTAGACTCAGACAGTCCTGTCTCTACCATTATTAGCTGCGTGACCTGAGCAAGTAACTTCACCTGCTTGGCAAAAATAGCCCTTATTTGCAAAGGCTCCAGCAGCCTTGCAAATGAAGGCTTTGTAAATCTATCTTAGGCAAAGGATATTAGTTAAAGTAGGTGATAGTTGCCATAACAGATAAGCCCATAATCTTAGTGGATTAACACAGTAGAATTTATTTCCTACTCATGAAAAGTGCAATTGGTGGCTCAGGCTCTGTTCTCTGCAGTCATTCAAGGACCCAGAGTGACAGAAACACTGCCATCTTTGATATGTGTCTTCCTCAGTCACCCTGCATATAAGCATCCAGCCAGAAGACAGACAGAGAGAGAGAAGAAGATAATTTGGGAAATTTTTATTGGTCAGACCTAGAAGTGTTGTACATGGCTTCTATCCACTTTTCCTTGGCGACTGTTCAGTTACTGGTGAGGGAGACAGCGAGGAAGACTAGGAATGTAGTCTAGCTGTGTATCCAGGAGGAAAAAGTGATAGATTTGATGAACACCTCCTCAGAGTTTTCCACAGTAGGTGACATGAGAGAAATAGGCATGGCATTTGCCCTCAAGTTATTGGACATGGCAAGAATAACACATAGGAAGACATCCAAGAATAATTATGCATTAAATTATATGGCACTGACTCTAGGTACTAGGGGACATGTGACCAAAGAGATCATGGTGGGTTACATTAATTAGGGAAGATCTTTCTGGAGGAGGTGAGATTTTTTGATGTGAAACTTGAGTTTGTCTTTAAAGACCACCAAGACTTGGACACCCGGAGAGTCATGAAAGGCTGTTTGGATTCACTTATAAGGATAAGATAAAATGTATCCTGATGATTTTATTTGTTTTGTTATATGTGTACCTCACATAGATAAGAAGGTGAGAAAGCAAACAAATACTGGTGGACTGGCAACAGTCTTCCTAAGCAGGTCTAGGTAAGTACATCTAAGTCCTTAGCCTCTACTTGATGTATGGTCCTATGGCCAATAAAATTTCATGAGCCCAGATCAGTGTAGCCACAAAATGTAAACACAAAAACTTTAATCCGTTTACATCTCAAAGATATTTTGAATTGAATATGTGATTTGAATATTTGAATTGAACTGAATACGGGTCTTTCAAGATGTGAGACTTTATGAGTATAGTCTACCACTTCTTTGACATCTCTACTTGCATGTCGGAAAGGCATCTCAATAGAGATCTTGATTTTTTTCCATCACCCAAACCTCTTCCCCATCTCAGTAAAAGTCATTACCAGGCATCCCCTTTCTCAGGCCGAAAACCTCGGAGTCATCCTGGGGTCCTCCCTTTTTCTTATGCTTCTCATACAATCCATCATTCAGTTCTTCCTGCTGTACCTTCAAGATATATTCTGGGTCCAATTACATCTCACCTTCTTCACAACTAAAACCCTAGTCCAAGACGCCATCAATAGGTCTTCCTGCCTGTACTCTTGCCGCCCTACAGAAATATTTTCATACAGCAGCTAGAGTGAGCTTCTAAAAACTTAAATTAGATCATTTTATTCCCTTGCTCAAAATCCTTCAGTGGTTTTCTATACTGTTCAAAATAAAATCCAAGGTTCATATCGACATATAGCTAGTCTTCTGTCATTCTCTCCCTGGATCAGTTTGGTCACTGCACATGTCAAGTTTGTTTCCTCCTTGGGAATTTTGCATTTACATTTCTTTCTAAAAGGAACTGTCTTATCCCAGAAGTTCACAACATTTGCCTCCTCACTTCATTTGGATGTCTATTCAGATGTCACCACCTGAAACAGGCCTTCCCTGACCCTGTATCTAATAGACTCTTCCTATGACACCCTCCATCCACTCATAGTTCTTTTTTTTTCTTCATGAAAATTACCTGTATGTGAAATACATACGTATTTTTTTTACTTGTCTATTTTTGTCTTTCTCAAAAGTCCATGAGGGTAGGGAATATATCCATCTTGTTCATCTCTGAATCTCTATCACTTAAAACTGCCTAGCACAGAGCAGAAGCTCAATAAATATTTCTTCAGTGAAAAAAATAAATAAATTAAGTACTTTTGAAGAGATACTGAATGTTTTTAGTCCAAAATTTAAAGACCATATTATATCACTAATTTTCCTCTAGAACTGGATCTGTTGTCGTTTTAGGTGCTGTTGAGTCGGTTTTGATTCACAGGGACCGTACCAACAACAGAATGAAATGCTGCTCGATCCTGCACCATCCTCACAATCGTTGCTGTGTTGGAGCCCATTGTTGCAGCCACTGTGTCAATCCATCTCACTGAGGGTCTTCCTCTTTTTCTCTGACCCTGTACTTTATCAAGCATGGTGTCCTTCTCTAGGGATTGGTTCTTCCTAACAACATGTCCAAAGTATGTGATATGAAGTCTCACCATCCTTGCTTCTAAGGAGCAATCTGGCTGTACTTTTTTCGAGACAGATTTGTTCATTATTACGGCAGTTCTCACGGTATATTCAATATTCTTTGCCAACACCATAATTCAAAGGCATCAATTCTTCTTCAGTCTTCCTTATTCACTGTCCAGCTTTCACATGCATATGAGGTGATCAGAACTACCATGGCTGTGGTCAGGTGCACCTTAGTCCTCAAAGTTACATTGCTTTATAACACTTCAAAAAGGTCTTTTGCAGCAGATTTGCCCAGTGTAATATGTTGTTTGATTTCTTGACTGCTGCTTCCATAGGTGTTGATTGTGGATCCAAGTAAAATGAAATCCTTAACAACTTCCTTCTTTTCTCTGTTTATCATAATGTTGCTTGTTGGTCTAATTGTGAGGATTTTTGTTTTCTTTATGTTGAGATGTAATCCATACTGAAGGTTGTGGTCTTTGATCTTCATCAGTAAGTGCTTCAAGTCCTCTTCACTTTCAGCAAGCAAGGTTGTGTCATCTGCATAACGCAGATTGTTAATGAGTCTTCCTCCAATCCTGATACCACGTTCTTCTTCATATAGTCCACTTTCTCAGATTATTTCCTCAGTATACAGATTGAATAGGTATGGTGAGAGGATACAACCCTGATGCACACATTTCCTAATTTTAAATCACACAGTATCTCCTTGTTCTGTTCGAACAACTGCCTCTTGGTCTATAGGTTCTGCATGAGCACAACTAAGTGTTCTGCAATTCCCATTCTTTGCAATGTTATCCATAATTTGTTATCATCCACGCAGTAGAATGTCTTTGCATAGTCAATAAAACACAGGTAAACATCCTTCTGGTGTTCTCTGCTTTCAGCCAAGATCCATCTGACATCAGTGATGACAGCCCTCATTCCACGTCCTCTTCTGAATCTGGCTTGAATTTCTGGCAGTTCCCTGTCAATGTAGTGCTGCAACCATTTTTGAATGATCTTCAACAAAATTTTACTTGCATGTGATATTAATGATATTGTTCGATAATTTCTGCATTGTGTTGGATCGCCTTTCTTTGGAATGGGTACAAATATGGATCCAATGTTTGCAAAATTCTCTAATGGTCTCTAAAAAAAAAACACACATCAGTGGCCATCGAGTTGATTCCAACTCACAGTAACTGCACGTGTGGCAGGGTAGAACTATGCTCCATAGGATTTTCAGTGGCTGAGTTTTCACAAGTAGATTGCTAGGCCCTTCTTCTGAGATGCTTCTGGGTGAACTTGAACCTCCATCCTTTTGGTTAGCAGTTGAGCTCGTTAACCATTTGCACCTCTCAGGGTCTCCCTAATGGTATTGGAAGTGATTAAATGCACATAAAGAAGTAAAGTAATTTTAAATGATGTTAGAATATCTAATACTGAATATCCTATATTGGTTTTCCTTATGTTAGAAATCTTGTGGAACTTGGAATTACAAGTTCTGTGTTCTGGTCCTTGCTTTGCCACCTGTAGTGGTTAAAGTTGTGTATTAACTTGGCTGGACCATGATTCTCAGTGGTTTGGCCATTATGATGTAGTTTGGCAGTTCTGTAATGATGTAATCACCTCCATAATGAGATCTGATATAATGTAATCTCCTCTATGATAATATCTGCTATGAGCAGTCAATGAGTTGAACGGGAGTTTCCTTGGGGGTGTGGCCTGTATCCAATATATGTGGACTTTCTGACAAAGCTCCTGGGCTTTTCCTTGCTCTGAATCCTGCAACTGGCTCATCATCTGACCTCTGGTTCTTGGGACTTGAGCTCGCAGCTTACCTGCTATCTTGGAACCAGAGACCTGCCATCTGACCTGCTGATTTTGGGTTCGTCAGCCCTGCAGCTACGTGGGTCAGGAGGAGTCTGCAGCCTGACCCACGGACTTGGAACTTTCCAGCCTCTACAACCGGTGTGAGCCATTTCCTTGATATAAATCTCTCTCTCTCTCTCTCTATATATATATATACATATACACATTTCACTGGCTTTGCTTCTCTAGAGAACCCAGCCTAAGACACCACTCAATGTATTTTCACTACCTAAGCCCATTTTCTTCATACTTAAAATCAGGGGGTTGATCTTCATGACCTCATTCTAAGATTCCTACCAAACTAACATCCATAAATTTTTTTTAAAAGAAGCAGATATAATAACATTCTACTTAAAAAAAAAATTTAGTGAAGTGTGCGTCAGAGAAGTAGAACCAATAAGAGGTATATAAATACCTAATAAGAGATTTGTTACGGGGATTTGACCTTAAGCCATTGAGGGAGCTAGTTAAGCAGTTTCCGTAATCTTATTGCTTTTCCAGCTGATGCTAGGTCTTGGGCAGGCAGATGGGAAGGGAAAATGGATGTCAAGCAGAGGAGAGCAAGGGCAAGCTGGAACTCACGAGCATGAGTGTGGGCTCACGAGGATGTCCTGACACCCCTGTCAGTTGTCATTGCCTCCGACCTTGATGGTATGGGTGTGTTGCAGAAGAAGCTAGCACCCTTTGTCCTGGAGCTAAACACACACTGGAAACCAGGAGTCTGAGAAACTGAAGGGCGATCCAGGGGGAGGTGGAGCAGTTAGGTCTGGCTGCTGCCCCATGGCAGTGAGTAGATAAATGACAATGCGTGTGAGCAACAAAATGGCTGCTGCTTCACGTCCACCCTGCAAATTTTGCACAAGAACGTCTCTTGTGACTCAGTCTAATGGGGGACATATAAGAAAGGAAATTCCACGAATTCTGGGAATTCAGCCTAGCCAAACTGACACATTACAAAGCATCCACAAAGTAGATCTGTGATTTTATGAATTAAGAGATTTATTAAACTTACCTAGGAAGGAAAAACCTTTTCCTTTGAGCTCCAGTAGTCTCCTTGGATCTATGAAGATTGTAATCATGAAACACAGGCGTGGGCAGAGAGAAGTGGGTGCATTTCCACCTTCTTTTCATTCTTTGGAAAGATGCCATAAGATCATAGCATACTGATCTGGATGGAGTTAGTCCATCCTTCTCATTTTGTTGATAAAAAATGAATCCCTGATAAAGTTATATATCTTGTCCACAGTTAAAAAACGAAAACCAAACCCAGTGCTGGTGAGTCGCTTCTGATTCATGGCAATCCCGTGTGTTACAGAGTAGAACTTCTCCGTAGGGTTTTCTTGGCTTCCATCTTGTGAAAGCAGATTACTAGGTCTTTCTTTTGTGATGCTGCTGGGTGGATCTGAACCCCAGCCTTTAGGTTAGTAGTCAAGTGCAAACCATTTGTGCCACCCAAGGACTTATTGTCCAAGGTTACACTCCTAGATAGCTGAACCTCTGGGGATAGAAGTACCCTCTGGGGACAGAACTCAGAAATCTTGACAACCAGTCCTGAGTTCTTTATATTATTCCATCCCTACCCTCTAGGAGCATAGGATAGGTCATATCCTCTGCCAGAAAACAGGATGAGGCTGGGCGTGCTTTACATACCTAAAGGCACATTAACTAAAAGGGCCTTCTGCAAAGGAAAACGTGGCTGTGGGAGGGAGTTAATAGAAACTCCCCGGCCAGGCTTTCCCTTGAGTCAGGTGCCTGCTGAGCTGCAGGTGCTCCTGGAAACGTGTGAGAGATAGGGTTGTGCTGCGGCCAAGTGAAGAGGAGAAAAATCACCCCTTTGTGCTCTCTGTGCCAGAGGTATGGAAGATGGATCCTCTCTGCATCCACAGGCCCCTGGATTATGGCCCCAACCCATAAGTTAAAATAGGGCTGTGGGCTTACTGGGGACTGTTTCAGACTGGAATAAATTGGTAGCTCAGTCAGTAGCAGCTATTGGCAAAATGGAGCCCTGGTGGCACCGTGGTTAAGAGCTCGGCTGCTAACCAAAAGATCCGCAGTTCGAATTTGTCAGCTGCTCCTTGGAAACCCTATGGGGCAGTTCTACTCTGTCCTATAGGGTTGCTATGAGTCGGAATTGACTCGACGACAACAGGTTTGTTTTTTGTTTTTATTGGCAAATTAAAGCCATTTTGTGTCTATTACAATAAGCTGGACTCCTTGAATAAATGGGTCACAGATAGTTAATGCGGAACAGCTTTCTTATTTTCATTCACAAAGAGAATCACCGCAGAGTAAGTGCTGATTAGTTTGTCCCGGTGTGATATTTTAGTTTTGTTGGTATTTATCATGATCATTGACTTGACTTTTACAGCTATGGCCTTTGCAACTACCTCAGTACATAAGCGCATAAGCTAAAACATTAATTGAAATCCACAGACTATAAAATGGCTTGGGATGAGTGGAAACTGCTTGGGTGAGGCCAACTTCAGAGACTAGGCCTGCCACTCCAACCTGAAGCTCACAGTCTGCATGGCTGAGGAAGGCTGGGCTTCCAGAGTCATTGCGTCCACTGCATTGGGCATGGGGCTTGAGAGTTGTGAGCTGAACGTATTTATTGAACTTACCTGGCATAAAGGGTTTTAAAAGGCGATGGTCCTTAAGGTAGCATCAAAAATGTGTAGTCAGCCAGGAATCTTAGCAAATGCAAAGAAGGGACCCCATTTCTCAACAGAGTATTTCCCTTTATAAGCAAATTCTTGAATACAAAATAGACAAAATCAATTAATGCAAAATATGTCCAGTTGATAAAGACAGGAACTCCTTATAAACTTTGTTCTGGACGTCTAGTTTTCTGGATGCTTACTGACATAGAAAATAAAAAACAAAGCAAAACAAAAATGAAAACACTCCACAAACTTGTCCTTTCCTGCAGTATAGAAATAGCTCATTATTAACTTTGTGCTTCATACGCATTTGGGATGTTGGGCACCTTTTGAAACATCCACATTCATTCACTCAGTCCCAATTATAAGCGAGAATATACCTTGCAAGGTGTTTGTTAAGTTTTAGGCTATAATTGATGGCTATAGAGTACACATTTCCTTCATGCTAAGTTAATGGATCTGAAAAGAATATCTGCATAAGACCCGACATGTCAAAAAAGAATAGCTGAAGAAACGGGAGACTTAACCTAACCTGGACAGAGTGAACATAGCACTGATCTTCAAAAATTAATGATCTATTATATAGAGAAAAGATTCAGTTGGATTGGCAGCCTCAGGAAGTAGAGTTAGGCTCATGGGGTAGAAACTTCAGGAAGGCAGATGTCAGCTCAGCACGACAGAGCAATATCTTATAGCCAGAATTGCTCAAAGAACAAGCTTCATGCAGAAATGGTGAGTTCCCCATCATAGCGTAGGCTTTGTGTCGGCCACTGGTCTTAGGTTGCCAGCCACAGAAATAGAATTTTAGAAAAAGATTCACTGGTTGGAACTAAAGTAGCCTACGAGAATTGCAAGCAAAGCTGAAGAATTAGTTCTCAAACGAGAAAACAGGGAAGCTGCAGGGACCTAGGTAGAGGAAACTACCCATGCCATCAGAGTGCCACCTTTGGGATGAATGATCTCTAGTATTTTTTCAGTCTCTGTGTTACGAGGCTCAGTTTAAGATTCCAGTTCTAGGCAGAAGCATCTAATTGGTCTAGCTTGGGCCACATGCCCTCTCCTTGTTCAGAAAAATAAGATTCCCCTTAACTGACTGTCTCACCCAAGGCCGGAGAGAGCCATGTGTGCAGTTGGGCAGGTTGTACACTGCACAGCTCTAAGGATTGCTATTCCATGTGCTGAAAGGGCTGGTTCTCCAAAGCAAATGATGCTGGAGGATACAAACAACAGATAGAGAGAGAGAGGGCCATCATTTGTCAGGAAGGTTGTAAAGGGCATCCAACAAAGGGTGATTTATTTAGCTGGGATTTCAGCCCTAAAAGATTCTTGTAGGTTTTAGGTTCTTTGGCCTTATGTATGTATGTTAGTGTTGAACATGGCAGAAACTAATGAACCCAGAATAATTTTTTGGGGGGGTTTATTTTCAAATTAAGTTGAAGGCAGAAACATGAATCTTTGCGTGTTAAGACCAGTTGAGGTCATCGGCAATTCCTTTATCCTACTTTGCTGTTACAATTGTCTTTCTAAATTCCTACCATCATCTCATCCACCTTTGCCTCCCGTGAAGAACTGATTATTTTCTATTGGTTTGGAGATGACTTTGTTAAGTTACACAATTAAAAGAATTCTTTCCAGGTAATACTTAATTTACGGTTCTAACCATTTCTGCACAAATACACACAAATCTCTATACATTTGAAATCCCTAAAATCATTTTCCTATGCTTTAAAATGCGTCATTGTCAAGCAGTTTAGTCATCTGATATTCCATTTTAGCACCTCATCAATTACGACTGAGTAGGATGTCAAAGAAGTAAGGAATTGCGCTGAGCTGGCAGAAACAGACAGCGATCTCTGGCCCAAACACTAGCTGGATGAGAATTCCCCAGAAAGAGCTCAGCAGACCCGGGCTGCTGGCTAAGGGCCAGAAACAAACCAGATTTCTTTCCTGAGCATAGATCCCCAAATATATTGTTGTACTAAAATATTTTTAGATTTTTCTTTCCTGCTTTTCAGTTTGGTTGGTAAGAGGTAGAAAGCTGGCGAGTGTGTAATTCTGGCATTATACGCTGTGAGACAAAAAAGGCTACCTTTTTTTTCTTTCCTCTGAGAGCTTTATTAAGATTCAATTTACATACCATAAAATTTAATGTACCATTCAATGATTTTTTTTTTTTTTTTTTTTTTGGTCAGTGTACAGAGTTGGAAACCCCCATCACAATCCAGAAAAACAACTAGTTTTTAATTCCTGCCGGTTGATTTGATTCTTGCCAGTCAAACTCTTGTAGTACTTTTATTTTGCCGTACGACAGCAGACAAATACTGAAACATATTACATTATCTAAAACTCTCTTTTTCAATTAAATTCTGTAGTAAGGATCAAATAATTTTATTATATCTACAACGACTTGGTTTCTAGACCACTGTAAGATTAAAGGGTGATTCTGTGAATTTCTAAGTACTTCTTGTATGTTTATTCTCCACCCCCCCACTTTCAGCTTGACCTGTTTCTGAAAGGAACATCTGTGATACCTTTCGAAGACCCTAGAACACTATTTTCTCTAAGCTAACACATATGCATCTCATATAGTGTCTATAAGACCTTTGCCTGGGTAGATAGATAAAAGAATTGGCAGGAAGCCAAATTTTTGCCTCTGAATAAGAGTCAGGATAGAGCCAATTCACAGATCAAAGAAGGAGAGGAGAAAGAAAACTGGTGAAGCTTCCGTTTTGAACTGCCCACCTTTGAATAATACCAACTTCCTCCCTTGAAAATTATTGGCTTTCCATGAAAGGAGTTAAAAGAGGTAATTAAAGCTAAGTAGGCAATCCTCACCGCTGCGCAGTTTGGGTCTCCCTTGGTTCTGGGCAGGATTCTGCTCTTGTGATCCTCAAAGCCCTTCATCCCTGTTAAATTACACTGGGTCATCTAACAACAGATTGGAAAAACCAAAATCTTCTCTTATGGTCTGTTTGCTTGTATTGAGAAGTTAATTGATTATATGTAATCAATTATACACACGCATACAGGCATATATATGAAACGACTATTAACAAAAAAGGAAATGAGTGATAAGTAAAAAAATCAGTGCAGTGGGGAGACAGGAAGATGAAATAAAGGAGTGCACAAAATTAGACACAATGATATTAATTAGTTCTTAAGATATATGTTTTTTGATTATTTATTATAATGCTTTATAATCTAACTATACACATATACATGTATCCACTACAAAATAAAATATTATTTAAAAAGAATAATACTTCATGACCAACTAGCGTTTATTTCCGGTATACATGAATGGCTCAACATTGACACTTACTTACACCTATGTAAATTCTTTATTAAAGGACAAAAAGCATACGAATATCTCAACTGATGTTCAAAAAAAGCAGTTGATCAAATTCTATGATTTCTGATAAAAATGCTTAGTAAATTTTAAAGAAAGAAATTTCCTTAACTACATAAATATTTACTGTCAGAAAACTACAAGAAACATCATATTTAATGGTGAAACATAAGAATCATTCCCACTGGGGCTTGGAATAAGAAAAGCTGCCTACTGTCACTATTTTAATGGAAAGTATGATGAGAGAAGAAAAATCAATAAGGAATAATAATGCTGGAAAAAAGAAACATTGGCATCATTTACAGACATATATTATTTATCTAGAAATTAGTAAAGGAAATAATGAAATAGTTCAGCAAGGTGGCTAGATCCAAAACCAATATACACAAATCAACAGCTCTTCTATAATCTATTAATATCCAATTTAAAATATGATAGAAAACACACCCCATTCATAGAGAAGCACGGACCACCTATGTAAAGACCTTAACAACTTTATTGAAAGACCTAAATGAAGGTGACAAAATTTAGAGATGTAGTATGTTTCTGAACAAGGAGAATCAATATTTGTTTTTTCAATAAATATGTTTTAAGTCTCTACTATAGGCTTGGCTCTTTTCTACATACTAGAGATAAAGCAGACAAGAAAGTTCCTGCCATCAGGTGAGTGATAACTTTAAACAATGAATTAAATAATACGTAGTATGGTGCTAAGTGGAGCCCTGGTGGTACAGTGATTAAGAGTTTGGCTGCTAACCAAAGGTCAGCAGTTCGAATCCACCAGTCACTCCTTGGAAATCCTATGGGGTAGTTCTAGTCCATCCTATAGGGTTGTTATGAGTCAGAATCGACTTGACAGCAATGGGTTTGAGTTTTTATGGTGCTAAGTGTTGTGGCATAGTGGTTAACAGTTCGGCTACTAACCAAAAGGTCGGCAGTTGGAATCCTCCAGCTGCTCCTTGGAAACCCTGTGGGGCAGCTCTACTCTGTCCTATAGGGTCGCTGGGAGTTGGAATTATCTCGATGGCAACCGGTTTGGTTTTTGGCTTTTTAATTGTTATGGAAGAAAAATAAGGCAGGGAAAAAGATTGGAAGTGCTGGATGGGTTGGGTGGAGGTTATAGAATGCTCATAAAAGTCCTCATCAGGGAAGTTATATTTTAACAAAAACTGTAGATGTCTGGAGGAAGAGTGTGCAAGATATAGGGAACAATCAACACAAGAACCAGAAGTATGCCTTGGGAGTTTGAGAAATACAAGGTCAGTGTAGCTGGAGAGGAATGAGCATTAGTGAGTGGAAGAGATGAGGTGATGGGGTCAGGGTGTTGAGAAAAGAATCAACAAAGGGAATGATGGTGTAAGCAATGAGCCTAGTTAAGGAGCCATTGCAATAATCCAGGGTGTGATGCAAACTTGCTGAGAAGTGGTCCGATTCTGGAAGTATTTTAAAGGGAGAGTCTACAGAAGTTGCTGGTGGTTTGGATGTGGGGTGTGCAAAAAAGGAGGAGTCAAGGATGTACCTAATGGATCTTATGCTTAGCAAGTGGAAGATGATGTTGCCATTTACTGTGGGTAAAAAAAAACTATAGAGGGAGAGCAGGTAGGGTAAATGGTGTAAAGATGACAATTCTCCCTAAAATTATCTTTAAGGGCAATACGATACCAACCCTAATTCCAATAGATGCTTTTATGGACTCAGAAAAGCTGATAATAAAATTTATCTGGAAAACAACATAATTAAGATCGCTACCTCGCATCATACACAAATAAAAAATGTGGATGAATTAAAGAGTTAGTTATAAAATAAAAGGTAGAATCAAAAATAGGAAAACATTTTTATTATCTTGCCCTAAGGGCACAGAGCCCTGGTGGCGCAGTCGTTAATAGTTCGGGTGCTACCAAAAGATTGGCAGTTTGAATCCACCAGCCACTCCTTGGGAACCGTACGGGGCAGTTCTACTCTGTCCTACAGGGTCGCTATGAGTCGGGACTGACTCCACGGCAACAGGTGTTTTTGGTTCTAAGAACAGTACTAAGCAAGATTAAGAAGAGATGAATAAAAATGAAAGCTTTTATAAAAGTTTAAAAACATATAACAGAGGGGAAGAAATGATTTGCAATATATAAAAGAGATAATCAATTAATACCTATAATATACAAATGACACCTACACATTTATACCGTAACACAAGTAGACTCATAAAAATGGTCTACAGATATGAAAAAATAATCTACTAAAGAAGGCTAATAATGAAATATAGGAAATATCAGTGAATTTCAGTCTTAATGGAGAAATGCAAATTAAAGTGAGATATGGGGGTTTTGTTTTCTTCTTGCTGTGGTTATGTGTTTTTTTGGTGGTGGGGAGGGACTGAATTGGCAAAAGAAAAGATTAGATATTATTTAGTGTTGGCAAGAGCATGGGAAAAAGAGATCCCCTCCTAAATATTATAGTGTTGATTAAGTTGGAACAGCCTTTTCCTGGCGGAAGAATGTGTCAGTATTTATGAGTATTTAACATGTGCTTATTTTTGACCTAGTAATTCCACTTATAGGGAATACATCCTTGAGAAATACTCAAGCATATTCATTAGTATTCCTGTAAAAATATGTAATAGAAAGCAGAAATAGCCACCAATAGGGAACTATGTGGTATAAAAAAATCAGAGTGTATGGGAAGACTTAAAAACCTATTAAGTAAAAAAGAGCAAGTTGCAGGATACTACGAATTTTCCGTTTATGTAAAATAAAACATAACTATATTCATCTGAGTCTGTCTGTCTATCTATCATCTATTTATACACACATGTATAAATAAAAGGCTATTAACACCAAATGGATGGTAAGAATTACTTCTTGGGAGAGGGCAGGGATTCATACTGGAGTGGCAGTGTAGATCGAGGGAGTTTGAGGGGCCTGTCTCGTTTGCCCTGTACCATATCGTAAACTGTTGCCGTTGAGTCGTTTCTGACTCATAGAGACCCTATAGGACAGAGTAAAACTGCAGTTAGTGGATTCGACCTGCTGACCTTTTGGTTAGCAGTCAAACGCTTAACCACTGCGCCACCAGGCTATAGCCCACCGCTTTTGTTGTTGTTGGTAGTAATGATAATGGGAATATATATAATTGTAAAGAAAAGTACTGTTGTTGTGTGCAAGATTTTTATATAGTCTGAATTTACTTGAAATATATTTACTATGCATATTAAGGGAAGTTAATACTTTATTTTTCACCTCTGTAGACACTCCCTAAACAGCAGTACCTCTTGTGGTAGATTAATTGCTAATATACACACATGTGTTAGTCTACTGTAGGTGCAGGACCTGACTATTATATTTTCTGGTGTGGTTGACTGTTAAGATGTATATTCTGGAATCGCCAGTTGCCATCAAGTCAGTTCTGCCTCATGGAGATCCCATGTGTGTTAGAGGAGAACTCCGCTCCGTTGGGTTTGCAATGGCTGATTTTTCAGAAGTAGATCCCCAGGCCTTTCTTCTGAGGTGCTTCTGGGTGGACTTGAACCTCCAATCTTTGTTAGCAGCCAAGTGCGTCAACCATTTGCACTACCAAGGGACTTCATATTTTGAGACCAGGGGTTATTTACTATGAAAGGTTTAAGAGTGGGGCTACCATCCTTCCTCCAGGCTCAGTGACGCTTCAAAAAAAATGGATCCTTAGTCCTACTTTTGCAACATCACCTCAGTATCACTGAAGGTAAATGACATTCATGCTAAGGTTTCTCGTTACTGGTTACTGATCTAAGACTGTTCCTAAACATGCCATTCCTGGTTGTCAGGATTGTTTATTTTGTAACCCATAAGTGATTGTCAGCTGTGTTAAATAATGGACGTTAGATGCTCACCTCTCCAGGTGTTCCACTACTAGCAAGGTATTTAAGCTGACAAACTCCAAATCCAGTAATCGCCTGTGCTTATGTGCTCTGCATTCACGTCAGTGCTCATCTCTCAAGTTCAAGATGTATGTTGTGCAGTGATTGGGATATTGGAGGTCATGTCTGGGTATCTGATGTCTTCCTAATGTTTTTGTGTATGTGTGTATTAGACGCTTGTGCTCTCTGTTTTATATGCCTTTCTAAAGCAATGTATAGTTGTTGCTGGATAAGCCTACTGTGCCATGTAAATTTGAATGACAATCCAACCTGAAATCCACTAAAGCTGTCTTTTAGCTTACTATATTGATTCTTTTAAAGCTATGTAATTGTCTTAGGAGAGTAAAGTGAACATAACAAAATATTTGTCATAAAAGGGAGTATTAGGATCTGAACCGCTGAGATGCACAACTAAAAGCCATTAGGTATTAATTCCCATAGAGTTTCTTCTTCAGCAGATTAATTTAAAAGATTAAAGAAAGTAAGTTACACATAACAAATAGACGCTTAGTCTGTAGGCATAAAAAAATTTAGGTCTGATTCTCAGCTTATGGATTTGGGTACCAAAGAATATTCTGTGGTTAACAAATTGTACAGTGAGTCTTCAAAGCTCAAATCAATACTCCCACCCCTTGGGTTTACACATATAGACCACTCTTTAAGATAAAATTTCAAGATAATAGTGGGAATACAAGAAATTTACCTGGCCAGAAGGAAGGATTTGAATAGAAATACAAAGAAGGAAAAGTAGTGGGCAGGGAGATGAAAGTAGAAGTGTTATAAGGGATTTTCTAGAAAGCCTCCTAGATACTTCAAAATGGGAAGAGTGCCTCTTCTTCTACTGGCCCTCTCTCCACTTGGTACTTTTTGATGTCTGGAAAGAGAATGTGATGTCTGAAGTTCAGTAAATACTTTGTGACCTTGAGGATAGGTGCAGTGTGCTGGGGATAGTGGAGCAGATACAGAAGCAGCCCAAGTAACCGATGAATTTAAAAGCTTCCTACAAGCCTTGGAGTGCCAGCTCTAGACTTCTTTTATATGAGAAGAAAAAAATTCTTATTTTAAAGCCATTTTTAATTTGGGTTTTCTGTTACATACAGCCTAATTGGACCCTAGTTATTCTCTCTTTCTCCCTTCCTTCCTTTCTTCCTTCCTTCCTCCTCCTCTCCCTCCTTCGTCCCTCCCTCCCTTCTTCCCTCCCTTCCTTCTTTCCTTCCTTCTAAAAACTATACAACCACTTATTACAATACATGTTAAGTCTGAAGAGTTAAAATAAGAAAACAACTGCAAATTAATATATTAAGAACCTAGGATAAAGCTTGTAAATGAATAATGGCATGGTTAGTTTAATAAAAATTATAAGTGATTGCAGCCGAAGGGAATGAAATCTAGGATTAATAAGTGAATTTATGTGTGTGTGAAATAAAAGTTTATGTGACTAGCATTTTTGGCGATGACAGTTCTGACACAGCTTGACCAGAAATAAATCTTCCTCCTAATTGCTCTGACTAACCTATGTATTTCCTAGCATCTGTTTCAATTAGCTTTGATCCATTAAGAGACTATTTATCTTTCTATTTTGCATAAAAGGAAATCTTTCATTGACTTGTTCTTGCTAGGAGAGTAAAAAAAATGAAAACTTCCTTGATTCTAGATCTGACCCTAGATTCCTCATGCTGTGGTTATTGTTAGGTGCAGCTGAGTTAGTTCCAACTCATAGTGACCCTTTGTACAACTGAACGAAACGCTGCTGGGTCCTGCGCCATCGTCACAGTCATTGTTATGTTTGAGCCCATTGTTGCACCACTGTGTCAAACCATCCGCCAAGGGTCTTCCTCTTTTTCACTGACCCTATACTTTATCAAGCATGATGTCCTTCTCTAGGGACTGGGCCCATCTGATAACATGTGCAAAGTATGTGAGATGAGGTCTCGCCATCCTTGCTTCTAAGGAGCCTTCTGGCTGTACTTCTTCCAAGACAGATTTGTTGGTTCTTCTGGCAGTCCATAGTATATTTAACATTCTTCACCAACAGCATAATTCAAATGCGCCAATTCTTCTTTGATCTTCCTTATTCCTTGTCCAGCTTTTGCATGCATATGAAGCAATTGAAAACATCATGGCTTGGGTCGGGCGCACCTTAGTCCTCAAAGTGACATCTTTGCTTTTCAGCATTTTAAAGAGATCCTTTGCAGCAAATTTGCATAAGGCAACGCATCCTTTGATTTCTGGACCACTGCTCCCATGGGCCTTGATTATGGATCCTAATAAAATGAAATCCTTGACCACTTCAGTCTTTTCTCCATTTATCATGATGTTGCTTATTGGTCCAGTTGTGAGGATTTTTGTTTTCTTTATGTTGAGGTGCGATCCATACAGAAAGCTGTAGTCTTGGCTCTTCATCAGTAAGTGCTTCAAGTCCTTTTCACTTTCAGCAAGCAAGGTTGTGTCATCTGCATATTGCAGATTGTTAATGAGTTTTCCTCCAGTCCTGATGCCATGTTCTTCTTCATATAGTCCAGCTTCT
Source organism: Trichechus manatus latirostris (assembly GCF_000243295.1). Lineage (NCBI taxonomy): Eukaryota > Metazoa > Chordata > Mammalia > Sirenia > Trichechidae > Trichechus > Trichechus manatus. Next base: position 24,929,498 of record NW_004443940.1, on the reverse strand, counting down.
TGGATTATTTGCTCAGCATACGAATTGAATAAATACGGTGAAAGGATACAACCCTGACACACAGCTTTCCTGACTTTAAACCACTCAGTGTCCATTTGCTCTATTTGAATGACTGCCTCTTGGTCTATGTACAGGTTCTGCATAAGCACAGTTAAGTATTCTGGAATTCCCATTCTTCTCAATCTTATCCATAATTTGTTATCCACACAGTCCAATGCCTTTGCAGAATCAATAAAACACAGGTAAACATCTTTCTGGTATTCTCTGCTTTCAGCCATGATCCATCTGACATCAGCAATGATATTCTTCATTCCATGTCCTCTTCTGAATCCGGCTTGAACTTTTGGCCATTTCCTGTTGATGTACTGCTGCAACTGCTTTTGAATGATCTTCAGCAAAATTTTACTTGCATGTGATATTAATGACATTGTTTGATAATTTCTGCATTGCGTTGGATCAGCTTTCTTTGGAATGGGCACAAATATGAATCTCCTCCAGCTGGTTTTCCAGGAAGCTGTCTTCCAAATTTCTTGACATAGACGAGTGAGCACCTCCAGTGCTGCGTCTGTTTGTTGAACCATCTCGATCAGGATTCCATCAATTCCTGGAGGCTTGTTTTTCACCATACCCTTCGTCTTCTTCCTTCAGTACCACTGGTTCTTGATCATAGGCTCTCTCCTGAAATGGCTGAATGTTGACCAATTCCTTTTGGTACAGTGACTTTGTGTATTCCTTCCATCTTCTTTTGATGCTTCCTGTGTTGTTCAATATTTTCCCCATAGAATCCTTCAATATTACAACTCAAGGCTTGAAATTTCTTCAGTTCTTTCAACTTGAGAAATGTTGAGCATGTTCTTCCCTTTTGGTTTTCTAACTCCAGGTCTTTGTACACTTCATTATGATACTTTACTTTGTCTTCTCGAACTGCCCTTTGAAATCTTCTGTTCAGCTTCGTCTACCTTTCACTTTAGCTATTTGACGTTTAACAGCAAGTTTCAGAGTCTCTTCTGATATCCCTTTTGGTCTTTTATTTTCTTTAGCTTCAACTTGTATCCCAGTGAGGAATAATGCATAAATGGTGTTATCTTAAGCCATTAGGTTGTAGAGTAGTTTGTTAAGCCGCAACAACTAATTGATAAATGGTGCAAACAGAAGACAGTCTTTGAAACCTGCTATGTGCATTATTTCTGACTCTTCGATGAAATTCAGGTTGGGGGATGGGTAGAGGTATTTCATGTTCACTTTCAAATAATACATCTATGTATCTAATTCTTTATTTATGAACTTTAGATAGTATCTCCCCACTATGAAAGATTAGGAATTTTGTCTTAAAATGTATTCTTTTGGAATAAGATTTTTTAAAAATTTGGCCTTATGATTCATGATTTTGGAGCTTTGTTTAAGAAGTCCTTCTCTTCTCCTAATTCACAAAGATATTCCTCTGCATTTTCTTTATCAATTTTATAATTGTATGTTTTATATTTAGGTGTTTATTCTCCTGAGATCCACATTGTGTTGGGTTGGGTAGATGTTGGAGAAAGGTAAAGTATTCTATTATTTCTCCAAATTTTCCGTCATCCTCTACTGAAGAGTTCTGCTACCTTTACCATATATTCTTTAGGTTCATATATGTATGTATTCATATGTATACATAGGCATATATGTCTGTCTCTGAGCTAATAGATTCTCTTCCACTAGTCTATTGTATTCCATTGATCTAATTGTGTGTTCTTACACTAGTAGTATGCTCTTATTTACTTTTTATTAGCGTAGCTGTGTAGTATGTCTAATATCTGGAAAGACAAAGGTCATTTCTTTGATTTTTTTTCAAAATTGAATTCTGCATTTTACTGTAAGAATTTAAGAATAATTTTATTGAGTTACTGAAAAATTCAAGCTGGAAGTTTTTATTGGTATTGATTTTATAGATTAAGTTAATGGAAACTGACATCTTGTCATCCTATCCAAGAACATGGAATAGATTTTCTTACATCATTTAATAAAACCCTTTGCCATCAAGTCCATTCTGATTCATACTGACCCTACTTAATAGAGTTTAAAAATTTTATCTACAGAGCCTTGTGCCTTGGCATTATAAACTCTAATTTCTAAGTACATAGCAGTTTTGTGGCTATAGTCACTGAAATCTTATTTTTAATTATGTTTTGTAGTTGGTTCTTTTTTTTTGAGAAAAATGATGTTGAATTTTATATGTTGATATTTTATCTGACAACTGGCTAAAATCTTGTATTTTTTTTAGTAGTTTTATTCCATTCCATTCCATAAATGATATATTTTGTCTTTTCCCTTCTTCCTATTCCACTCCTTATTTCTTTTTCTTTCCTTACAGCATTCGCTAGGCCCACCTATTTCAAACTTTAGCGGTAATGATAAGTTATGATTTGATCTTAAAGACATTAAAAGGCATGTGTCTGAAGTTTCTCCATTAAGCATGATAGTTAATGTAAGTGTTGGTATAAAATATTAATTAGGCCTAAGGAAGTTTTGTCCTATTCCAATTGGTAAGATTTTTAGTTTTAAACCACATTAAATATTAAATTAAATTTTTTCAAAGGTTATCAATGTAATTAATAGTCTCTATTGTCCCCTTAACATAAAATAGTGAAAACATCATCCATTCACTACTCTCTACCTCACCCATTCCTTTAGCTCCCTTATCTCTATGTTAATTTTACATTATCAAAATTTCTTATTTATATCATGTTTGGTAATTAAAATTAAATCTTTCTTATTTTTCAATTTGGTTGACCCTTAAAATTTAAAATTAAAATTATAAAAGAATATTCACTCTAGAGCTAAATATTATGATTGGGTTCTAAGATAAATTAATGTAATTTCATGCCAGTAAACCATTTGGCTTCAAATGTGAAGTTACAAAATTAAGGTAAAATTATTTTTATGTTCTATATTTCTTCAATTATTTAGTATAATTCCAGATTTCCATTTTAGATTTCTTGGTGTTTAAACAATGCTTTTAGCAATGTGTTATGTTTTCCTTGATTTTCTAATTGCATTTTTTATTTCTTCTTGACAGAAGAGACATAATATTCTTAATGAGATCTTCCATATCTTAACTGTGTTATCTCTCTGCTCAGTAGAATCCATTTGTTTTCCTTGAAAAGACCTTTCTCAAATCCCTCTGCTTCATTCCTAATTTGTACTGACTGAGTTCTCTCCCTCCTTTCTAGTTGCTGTTATGATATGCTTTGCCTTACCCACACACGTTTTGGATTCCTCAAACGTCTTTTTTCTTAGATTACTTTCTATTTTAAAAGGCAATATCTTGAATGAAATTCACAGTTAAAATTTATTATTTCTTTCATGTCTGAAATTGTCTTTGTTTTGTTTCTACAATCTTGTTGATAATTTGAGTAGGTTTGCATTTCTAGGTGGAAGATAAATTTTCTGCAAAACTTTGGAAGCGTTACTCCGTATTTTCTAGTATTGAGGATTGCTAAAGACAAGTCTTATACCATTCTGATTGTCATTCCTTTGTAGAAAAGATTCCAGTGCTGTTTAGTTTTCATATTCTTTTTATGAGACAGCCTAGTACTCATACTAAAATGAAGCTCCACAAACAGTCTATTAGAGAAAGCATCACATGACTTAGAATTGAGACAACGGTCATTTTCACTTTACTAACAGCAGGGCCTTGGAGGGCAAAGTTACCTAATGAAATACTACAAAGATATATAAACTGTAGGTCCTTGATAGGTGCAGAATATAATTTATTTAATAATCAATATGTAGCACTTAAAATGTGCCAGGTACTTTACAAGTATTAACTCCTTTAACCCTCACAACAAGCCAGTGAGGTAGGAATTATCTCCATTCCACAGATGTGCAAACTGAGGCCTAGAGAGAACAAATAAATTGCCCAGTATCATACAGTCGGTAAATAGCATTACCAGAATCTGAAACCAGAAACACCTCACTCTAGACTCCATGCCTTTTACCAGCACATTATTCTTCTTCTTTAGGAATGGCTCATGACTAATGTGGGGGGAAATTTTGCAGATACTTCCTCGTCTTCTTTTTCTCGGGGAGGGAATTTCCACAAATTCCTCATTCTTCTTCTTTACTTTCTTTTTTTTTGATGACTACTCAGTGCTTTTCTGCTGTCAACCCTTTGTTGCCACAGTGACATGGCCTACCTTCCTTAGGGGATTTTGGATTTTATGTGTACACACTTGCATGAGCACGCGTACACGCACACACGGACAAAAACACTTCTATCTGTCTGTATTTTCATGCTTCAAATAATTTTTATTTAAAACATATAAATAGATTTTCCTATTTGATTTCGTGTATGGAATATAGATTTGCTGAAAAAGACAATCACATTAACATAGACATGTATAAATCAGAAAGTAAAATTCCCTACTAACCTGCCTCTCAAGACATCTGTATTCCAGCCTGGTTTATTTATGAAGACTAGTGAATCTGGGGGTATCTTTTTGGTCAGCACTTTGAAAATGCACCCTCTGAAACTTTGGGAATTCTTTGCCTCAGAAGTTTTCTGAGAGGAAATGGCCTGAAACCTAGCTTTGTGCCCTGCTTAGCCAGAATGACATTGCTTTTTCCTATCGTGGACTGTATTGGGCTTTCCTGAAATATTTGGTTTGTGCAGCCCACCCATCTCCCAGGCCCTATCCTTACTCCTATATCTCTCCTCCACATAGCAGCCAGCATCACTCTCTTGTCCAAAACTGTCTCTTGAGTAAAAATTGTTTGCAGCACGAAAATACATTCCCTCTCACTTAGAGTAAAACCAACATCCTGGCAATGGCCACCACCGCCTGTGACTCTGGCCTCACACTCTCTCTGGCCTCACCACCTTCTCCTCTCCCCTTTGCTCATTGCACTCCAGCCACTCTGGCCTTCCTGCTGCTCCTCTTCCGTCCACCTCAAGGCCTGGGCTCCAACCTGTAATTCCCGCCCACACCTGCCCATCCTCACCTCTTTCAGACCTTGACTAAATATCATCTCCTCAGGAAGGCCATCTCTGACACCTTAGGGTGACCAGCCATCCTGGTTGGTCCAGGCCTGAAGGGTTTCCTGGGACGCTGGACGTTCACTGCTAAAACTCCCAGGAGCCCTTCGCCCCTTGCCTGTTTGATTTTTCTCCGTAATACTCATCTCCAAGCTCTATTTTACTTGCTTGTTTATTGCCTGTCTCCCTCCACCAGAAATATAAGCTCCACGAGGGTAGGGCTATTTGTTTCTTTAAGTACTGTATCCCCACAGTTTAGAATCTGGCATAAAATAGAAACAGCTCTTCGACAAATGATTGAAATGAATCATAGGATTTAAAAAAAAAAGTTTGAAAACCACTGCTACAGGCAGTAAGGAGCCATTAAAAGACGTGAGGCCTACTTTCTAGATAGACCTTTGTAGTCAGGTGTTAAGAGTAAAAAGATTAAAGAGAAAAAAAGAACTCATTCGTTTGTTCACTTGGGCCACACCCTCCCTTCCTGTCTGTTACTTATTTTTATGGTGGTGAGTATATATATATATATATATGTATGTATGTATGTATGTATGTATGTATGTATGTATAAAACAAAAACCTACCATTTCAACGTTTTATACATGTACAATTCAGTGACATTAATTCTGTCCATCATATTGTGCAACCATCACCATCTGTTTGCAAATTTTTTTGTCACCCTTAGCACCTTAGCAGAAACTCTGTGCCCCACCCCAGGCAATGACACCCTCTTTGCCCCTCCCTGGCGCTCCTGGTAACCATCAGTAGACTGTGGTCTCTATACATTCACCTATTCAGATATTTCATACAAATGGGATCATATAATATTTGTCCTTTTGTGACTGACTTATTTCACTCAGCATCATTTATATATTTTTTTATTTTACTTTATTGTATTATTTATGCAGATAATGTGCACCTTCTATATTAGTTTGCCAATGCCCCCTCCTGGCACAAGGTATTTTTGGAAGCACACTCTGCTAATTTTTTTTTTGTTTTACAGTAGCATGTTAAAAAAAGTTGTCATAGTGTTGCTTATGATCATACCTCATGGGAGGAGGGCACGGTTAGCAAACAAATGTAGACGGCGTGCATTATTTGCGTAAAAATATTGTAGTTTTTTGTTTCCCATGTGTGAAAGAGGAGAGAAATGTGAGGAAGCAGAAAAAGGACGTTTAAAGATGTGGAGAGAATAGCAAGAATGATGGGAAGAGGTTCTTTAGCGTGGCCTGCCCCTGTGCAGAAACCCGAAGAGCCTGCTGTACGGCTTGTGTACTGGGTTGGGCCACCTCATAGCATTGGAACAGGCCCATTCCTGTGACACAAGAAAGGTGATACAGTTCCAGGAGCAGAGGGCCATGGTTCTTTCTCCTGTACCCCGGAAAAATGCACTGCAACGTACTTACCTAGAAACTATCCCTACTTCACCCTATGGGAATAACATATAGCACAGTCCATTTCAAGACATTTTTCTTTCCTTCTTGATCCTGTGACTCTTTTCTTGCTGAATTCCGCCCACATCCATTTCTAGCTTCCCTATGCATAAGATAAAAAGTATCTTGGAAAACAGTTTGTACATTTTAATAAAAATAACCTTTTGTTTTTGATGCCAGAGTCTTAATTATTCTTATAAGCTTCTTAGCTTGTTAACAGAAATGATAGTAAGAGGCGGATGAACGGCCCTGTGGTCATTAGTTCAAAGAATTCTGATGGAATAAATCCTCCACTTACATTTTGGTACCCTCCAGCACAACTCCGCTCAAAAGAAACATTCAGATTGTTCCAAGGGCTCTGTTTTTGAATGAAATGTTGGGATACACACATAACTGCCACAATGCAAGCCATGTTATAGTGTAGGATCCAAAGTGGGGGTGTTCTTTTGAGAAATAAAAGAGTATTTTGTGATTACATTTTACCGCCTTGCCGTTTACAAGCTCCGTTACTTTCATGGTCTAGGAGAAGAGAGTGTATTGTGTGTATTTAATGAACACTTGTTCACTCAGCTGTGCAGAGCAGGGAGGAGAGAGATTTTCCTTTTAAAATCAAACATCGATTATATTAAAAACAAAACAAAACATGACATGGAAGTCTTGAAATGGGAAAGTTTGTCATCTTCGTTATTTCTTACTGCCAAAAGGAGACTCCTGCTCTTTCTCCAACTTAATAGAATTTCACTGGCAGGCACAATAGTTAAATACATCTGAGTGAAACATAAGAAATAGCCGGGAGGGAGGGGGCAGCTAATTGTATTTATGTTAGGTTTTGAGAATAATCAATATGCCCCTTGCTTTATTATTTATATCTGGCCCTGCTTATACACACTCAACACTCAATATTTTTCTTAGCTTGTTTTATTCCTGAGGCTCCTGGAATTCTGTGCAAATGCCTTCTCAAAGAAAAGTTTTCTCTAAATGCGGTGCTGTTAAGCCAATTGCAAAGCTTAGATAGATGGAAAACTGTCTTCTGCAACCTTAGTTTCTTTTTCTTGCGTAATGTAATTCTCTCTTCCTGGACCACGTCTCAGTTGGGAATTTGAGGGTGAGATTACTGTTCCATGTTTCTATGGTTGAATTAAGTCCCCAGGATTTTTGAATTAAGTCTCCAAGATTTTTGCTCTCCCAACGTACCATGTTTCTCAGTAGGAAATGGTTATTGGCTTTCCTCGGGAAGAATTATACTGAAAGATGAATGAATGACCTTTTCATATATGCCAGTGAGGCCCCCAGGCTAGAACTGTTTCTATCACCCACAGAGGCGATATCACTAGTGGGATCTCCAAGGGATGGCTCACCTGGTCTGGCTCCCAAATGTCTTGGCAATGTATGTTGACATCCACAGATCCTCTAAGTGGTGGTGGCTGGTGGAAGCTCCTCCCTGGAGGTGAATTTGCTCAGAGGCGATGGTTTCCCTGATACCAGCTGCTCTCAGGGCCATTCCCTGTGGTGGATCCTGTCACCCACACCTTCCACCCGGCACGCTGGTGTTTCCTTGGAATTCTCACTTCTTTTGTGGCAGCTGACAAAGCTTCTAGCAGCTTCTCTTGTCCATGGCTCCAACCTGCTGAGCGGGATAATTCAGTGTTACCCTCTCTGTAACATCTTGGGGGACAAAATGATGGAGGAGGCAAGAATTTAGCCTAATTTTGGACTTTGGAGAGTAGACAGGTGGTGGACTGACACCAAGATAGGGAATGGAAAGACAATTGCAGATTTGGGTGAATCACTTGAGTTCTGCGTACTTCTTCAGCCTTGTGTATTTATAAAAGTACTCACAGCAAGGAACGCGTTACGTTCTTTTGTGACAACAACAACCTCCACAACTTCCTTGGGGTTCAGAGTCACACCCCAAAGAAGTACAAGGGAGGAGTGCTTATCACACCCATTGAGTTACAGTCTCCTTACTTCCTGTTTTCCTCTGTGTTCTGGCTCAGGCAAACTCTTAGACTCCCAAAGAGGATACTCCAAGGGGTCACGTGTCAACAGCTTCACATTCGCCCTCATATCCAACTCCAGATCACCAGGGTTGGCACTATAAGATCCGCCAGTGGATCACTTCTCAGTGAGATGATGGTATGGAGGACCGCGTTCAGAGAAGACCAGGCCACCTAGCTGGCCACAGGCCTGTTTACTCTTTGTACTTGCCTCACAGTACCCTTTGACCAATCCTGTGAAGTTTAAAGCCCTAATCATGCTTTGATTTTCTGCCACTTCTTTTCACAATTTTTGCTCCAGGGTGATAGTCATTCACTTTAAATGCATTCTATTACTTCCCATACTCACCAGTTCTTGGGAGGGGTGATGGGGTTCTAACTCTATTTTGTAGCATAGGTAATTGTTACAGATAATAATAGTAACAATAATAATAAAAAAACTATATCTTACTTCACACTTACTAAGTGCCAGTCACTCTTCTAGATCCTTACCACATAGCATCCCATTTAATCTTCACCACAACCCTAGGAGTCAGTTACCTCTATTACATCTGTTTTACAGAGGAGGAAACTGGAGCCCAGAGAGGTGAAGCAACTAGCTCAAGGTCACTCAGTGGTCAGTGGTGTAAATGGGATTTGACACCAGGAAGCCTGACTCTAGTGTTTGTCCAGTAACCATTATGCCAGTAGGAGTTAGTGATCAGCTCAGAGCACATGGAATCCTGTTTTCAGGGGAGTCTCCTTCCCAGGTGAAATGCTTTCTGGATTCAGGCTCATGGGGTACTCAACAGTTCCTGTAAGAAACCTGGGTGGTGTGGTCAGGCAGAGAAATCCCCGGCAGTATTTCTTGATCTCCTCTGAGGGATGGTCCCTGATTTTCTCTCGTCTCTCTCTTTTCTCCTGTGGGAAATCAATAGCTGTTTATGGCATCTGTCCTGTGGTTTTTTTTTAATGGACATTTGGAAAACTACTTCATGGAATTTGGTGCTTCTCTATGGAGTTCTAGCCTGAAAAACTGTATTTTCACATGAAAATTGGGATACCCTTTAATCTGTCCATGGCATTTCTGGGATACTTTAAAGATGCCGAATAATTTTCCTTATTTTGTGGATCACTTATTTCTATTTTTATTTTAGTAGCTATTAAGTTAGTTCTTTGGAGATATTGTGAAAAAATAAAATAAGTAAAATGTTTCCTGTACACTGTGAGATTTAAAAACAATACAGGTGATAGTAATAGTACACCGATAAAGACCCTCTAGGTTAATCTTACTGGGGTGGCTTTTGTGACATTTAAATCAACTTTATTTATTTTAACATTAATTATGTGGTATTTTTGACCTAAACTTAACATCTTTGTAGGTTTTACTCCATTGGAAGAGGCTGCATAGGCCCGGCTCACTATTGTTACTCCCCGTAGCTAACCCCACGTTGTCTCACGATCTTGTTTTTCCCTCCAGCTCCAGTCTCTGTAAAAAGTTTAAGATTAACCGATGTTCCTCCTTGGAGGGTGGAAAACAAGAGATAATGATCTAGCAATGAAAAACCGAACAAACCACCCATCTTGGGACAAGAAAAACAGGATGTCCCAGATAATCCCAAGAAAAGATTAATTTATCTGGGACGTGACCACCTTAAGAGGGAACTAACACAAACTTCTAAAACCCATAATCTTGTCCTTATAAAGCCTTTGGCGAATCTCCAGTCGGGGAGATGGATTTTTGGAGGAATGTATTTCCCTCTGTCTCCTACACATCAATATATAATAAAACTCTTGCTGCTCACCTCACCCCTGTCTCAGAATTGGCTACTGCGGCAGGTGGCTCCAATCTGCATTATTGCAGTAACAGTATTTTACGGTACTTTCGATTTTTGACCTAAACTTAACATCTTTATAGATTTTACTCTAACTCCCAAACAGAAATTCTTATCTAGATTTTAATTAGTTTCAATTAATGAGCAGATTGCCTATATAATTGCAGTCTCCCTCTTACTATAGCGTTTCTCCATTGATTATGGTTCACAATCTATAAAAGTGAATTTCTCTAATGATGATGATGTTGAAAATTCAGTTTCTCTGCTAGTTGGTGAAAAGCGCTATTCCTCTTTTTGTATGAAGTTTAGTCAGGGAACCCACAGCAAAATAACAAAGCCCTAGTTGTTGCCTACGTTAGAGTATTCACAGGTAGCTAATTCCCATGAGGTAGGGAGGGTGGAGAGTCCCTGAACGGTACAAATGGTTAACTGAAAGGTTGGAGGTTCTAGTCCACCCAGAGGTGCCTCGGAAGAAAAGCCTGGAGATCTACTTCCAGAAAATTGCCATTGAAAACCCTATGGAGCGAAGTGCTGCTTTGTCATGGGTGGGGTTGCCATGAGTTGGAGTGGACTAGGCGGCAACTGGTAGGGAAACTGAGGAAAGGGCACCGCCTCCCAGATGCTGGAACAATGGGACACTATTATCGCCACTTAGGGGAGCCAAACTCAACACTCCACTTGGATTTTCAGACAGACTTTCTACTTTCTTGCGATTTTGTTCCCCATCAGGGTCCTTGTCCTTTCTTGCACACTGGCCTTGGGCAGAAGCCCATCAGGCATGTTTTCAATAACTTATAGCCTCATTTGAGAACTTTTCATTTCACATGCAAAACTGTTAATGTAAAAAGACGCATAGCTATTTCTTGGAGGGTGCTGGTTACACGGGTTTACTTACATTGTGATAATTCATCAGCTGTCCATTTAGGATTTGTGGGTTCCCCTGTATGAACGTTATACTTCAATACACACGGTTATTAAGAAGCCAAACATGAGAAAAGTAGTGCCCCACGACTTCCACTTGGAGTATCCCAATGTGTTTACTGAGAAAGGAGTAAGAGGACTGGGGCCTTATTCAGTGAACATAATCAAAATATCTGTTCGCATACAGAGCTGGCAAAGAATGTTCTGCTCTTGTTGTTTCCCTCTGACGCTGTGAGTACCCAGATTCTGAGCCTATTCAGCATACACGAACTCTAACTCCAGTTCATTCAAACTATGATTTGCCCTTCAAGCTAGGACATGAATTTACAATCTTTTGAAGTGCAGTCAAGGAATAATTGCTAATGTATGGTTTTAAAGCCATAATCTTTTTTTTTTTTTTTTAAGGAAATAAAACTTTGAGATTTCTATCACTGCTTGCAAGATATAAATGATGAAGTTAACCAAAGCTAGCAGGTTATGCTCTTTGAAGTTTTATCCCAGAAATGTTTTATTTTGGAATGAATACCAATGGATTTGGACAAACAGACAGTGGTTGGATTCCTGAGCTACTGTTAAAAGAATAAAAGCAGAAATAAGTCTAGGGAGCTGCCCTCACTGGATCTTTGATAAAAAGTAATATTTTTTTTAAAAAAAGACTTAGACTTCGCATTCAAAAAAATAAACATAATCTCACCAGATCTGAGGTAAGAAACAGGCATTTTCTCCCTTGGCTTTGGGCAAAGGTAAGTTGAAAGGGGAAATCGTAATGGAAAATGATTCTTTTGATCTTTTGTCCTTCTCTTTTCCTGTTTCCTTTTTCATTTCATTCTCTTTTTCTCTTCCCTTTTCTTCCACTTTCTGAAAAAGAGGATTGAAATTTTGAAACTCTCATGTGAGTTCATCCCCGAGATGAGTTCGTGATCTATTCGCTAGCTTTGCCCTGTCTCATGGGATCTGCTCTGCCTTGACAGCATGTTAGGTGATGTTTCCTGAGGCCGTGTAAACGAAAAATTAACTAGCAAGGTCTGAGGTCATCACTGCACTGCTGAATGCTGCCTGGAAGAACTTACATTTTTTGTCAACCTACCTACGGTGTCCCTTCGTTTCTACAATGCCTTGCTCTTTCTTAGCTGTCCTCATTCATATAATACCTTGTAGGCATTTCCTTCTGCACACTGTCCTCTCTTGTACCTTCCCCTCCAAAAAGACATTTTCCAAAAAACTGATTTCCTCACATGTTTATTGTTGTTCATGAGTGTGTTGAGAATTCAGCCTTCAGTTTTAAGTTTCTTTGTTTGGGGGATTTTCAGCAGGAATGAAGAACGGTAGAGGAGACCAGAGTACTCTTTATCATGTCTGAGGAAGTCACTTGTCCTCTTACTATCATCCCTCCTGAAAGAAAATATGGGAAAATGATTAGGAGCTGTGGCTATGGAGTCCGGGCTAGCCCAGTGACATTGGGAAGTTGGATAAGCATTCTCAGACTCTATTTACTCATGTATAAAAATAGGGAGACTACTGTGTGCTTCTTTCACAGGGTTGTTGTGAGGCCTGATAAGGTATAAAATACTTAGTGTAGTGCCTGGTCATGTTGTGAATACTCAATAAGTATTTGTTATTATTATGATTAGAAGGTTGCACCTCATCTTGAACTTAGACCATAAATCCGTTTAAGTGCAAGGGAAGTTCAAGAATTAAATTAATGATGCTACATGTTTCTGGTTTCTATGTATTGGTAGAGTCTATTCCTATGTATAATTTGCTTCTATGTATACCTTACCTCCTTCAATTCTTTGCTCAAATGTCACCTTCGTAGTGAGGCATGCCCTGACTATTTAAAATAATAAATCCTGCACCCTCCCTCAGAACCCATTGTGGTTCTGCCTTTGCCCACATCTGATTTTATTTTTATCAATGACATTTATCATTTTTTAAGGATACTGTTGTTGTTGTTAGATGCCGTTGAGTTGGTTCCAACTCATAGCAACACTATGTACAACAGAACGAAACACAGCCTGGTCCTGTGCCATCCTCATAATCATTGCTGTGTTTGAGTTCATTGTTGCAGCCACTGTATCAATCCATCTTGTCAAGGGTCTTCCTCTTTTTCACTAATTCTCCACCTTACCAGGCATGATGCCCTTTCCCAGGGACTGTTCTCTCCTGATAAATTGTCTGAAGTATGTGAGACGAAGTCTCGCCATCTTTGCTTCCATCTGACTGCGCTTCTTCCAAGATAGACTTGTTCATTCTTCTGACAGTCCATGGTATATTTAATATTCTTTGCCAACATCATAATTCAAAGGCCTTAATTCTTCTTTGATCTTCCTTAGTCATTGTCTGGCTTTCTTATGCATATGAGGCAATTGGAAATACCATGGCTTGGGTCAGGCACATCTTAGCCCTCTAATTGACATCTTTGTTTTTTAACATTTAAAAGAGGTCTTTTGCAGCAGGTTTGCCTAATGCAAATCGTGGTTTGATTTCTTGACTGCTGCTTCCATGGGCATTGATTGTGGATCCAGGTAAAATGAAATCCTTGACAACTTCAGTCTTTTCTTTCTTCATCATGATTTTTGTTTTCATTATGCTGAGGTGCAATCCATACTGAAGGCTGTAGTCTTGGATCTTCATCAGTAAGTGCTTCAAGTCCTCTTCACTTTCAGCGAGCAAGGTTGTGTCTTTGCAAATTGCAGACTGTTAATGAGTCTTCCTCCAATCCTGATGCCATGTTCTTCTTCATATGGTCCAGCTTCTAGGATTATTTGCTCAGCATACAGATTGAGTAAGTACGGTGAAAGGATACAACCCTGACGCACACCTTTTCTGATTTTAAACCACACAGTATCCCCGTGTTCTGTTTGAAAGACTGTCTGTTGGTCTCTCTATATACAGATTCCACATGAGCACAATGGAGTGTTCTGGAATTCTCATTCTTCAGAATGTTGTCCATAATTTGTTATAATCCACACAGTTGAATGTGTTTGCATAGTCAATAAAACACAGGTAAGCATCTTTCTGGTATTCTCTGCTTTCAGCCAAGGTCCATCTGACATCAGCAAAGGATACCGTAGAGTTTACTTATTTGTGAGGCTGTTGTCTATCTCTCAACATTAGAATATGAGCTCCAGGAAGCCAGGGATATTTGTCTGTTTTGTTCACTACTGGAGCCCCAGTGTCCTAAAAGAGTGTCTGAAATGTAATAAGAGCTCAATAAATATTTGCTGAGTGAATTATAGAGTGAATGAATGCTCTATGACAAAGCAATGTTAGGTAGTGAAGCTAAGACCCTCAGAAAATGACGGCAAATTGTTGCCTCACCTGGACAGAATTTGGGCTTTGGAGAAGATTCTGTTTCAAATCTGGGCTCTGCTACTGACAGTGTGATTACTCAGTTACCTTAATTACTCAATTACTCACAAAGCCTCATCTATTTCATCTTTAAAATGGGAACAATAATACCTATCTACAGAAATCTTAGGATTAAATGAGAAAATTGGTTAAGAGTTATGGCTGCTAACCAAAAGGTCCACAGTTGAAATCTACCAACCGCTCCTTGGAAACTCTCTGGGGCAGTTCTACTCTGTCCTATAGGATCACTAAAAGTCGGAGTTGACTCAACAGCAACAGGTTTGGTTTTTTTTGGTTTTGGCATACCAGGGCACTAAAAAAAAGTCAGATTCTTATCCTTTTGCCTTCAAGATGTCAATATACCTTGAATTAAAATGTCAAAAAATCTTGTGAAAACAGTCCAAGTGAATACAAAAATAAATGTAATACACTTAAAATGAGTGAATTTTATGGTACACAAGACAGACCTCAATAAAACTGTTAAAAATAACAACACAAAAAAATGTAAGATGTTAGTAAACTACAATAGAGAAATAAGAATAGCATGAAAGTGAATGGTTTTATCCAAGAGAGGTTTTTGTAGTCACTAAGACAGGCAGAGGTGGAGTATTTAAATTTTAATATCGCTCTTGGAATTTCATGCATAACTTTGGTCACACTATGTATTAGACATGTATGGACGAAATGCATGGAGAGGGAAATAACATTCATTTTAGAAGAGTGTGAAAGCTCTGTCTTAATTGCCAAGTTAAAAAATTTAAGATTGTAAAAGTAGAGGAAAAAAAAACTCAGAAAAAGCATAATAGATGTTAGGTAACAAAAAGAATATATACATGTTCATTAAACTGTTTCACTGGTGTTAAAAATGTTTATCTGAGTAGTCAGAGCTGGAGGTTTCCAAAGGGGCCGGTTTAACACGGCTTTCGGAAGCAGCGACTTCCTTTAGGTGGTTATGGAAGCTACCTGCCATAGGCTATTTTGAATTTAAGACCCAGGAAGTTATATGCTCAGATATGAAAATACAGGCTTGTACAGTGATGAACAGAAAGATTGAACGGCTGTGGGGGAGGGAGCAGCTATTCTTTTAGTGTTTTAACTTGCAGATTTCCAGGTTTCTTATTTCAAAAGGGGTCAGCGACTAAATTTGATTTTTTTTGTAAGAATTATTTTAGCTAAAGTCAAAGAGCCATTTTTGTTTCTGCAAAAAATTTTTTCTCAGCAGAATGATTAGAAGGGTGTCATGAAATTTTGAGTGCACTTTAGTCTTAGACACTAAGATCATTCCTACATCATCAAGAAAATGTCTATTTTTCTGAATCACATGTAACCAGGATTGGCATATCTATTTGGTGCAAACTGGAAAATCGCAGGGACTTTTCTACACAACTTTCATCACCTTTTTCTCCGCTGTTGAACCGAGGTGGCTCTGGTTTCCTAAATCTCTCAATATGAAAGCGCTGTCTTAATTTTCTGGTTGTGCTGAAATCCTTTTGCATGAATTTTGCTTGGAATACTTTAGCTATCAGCTAGTTTTTGACATATTTTTCTAAACATATGTATATGTATATAAGTATGCTGTATATAGTATTTTAAAAACAGAAATACTTTTTATTATAAGATTTGGCTTTCATTCAATTGTAACCATCAAAACCAAACAACCCGAGAGCAGCGAACAACGTATTTCGAGCCATTTCTATACTATGTTCAAGCAGTGATATAATAGAAACATTACTAACCTTGGTTTTGTGTGTTTTATTGCAAAGACCACAGGATTTAGAGAGACACAGACATGGGTTAGAATTCTGATGCTGCTACTCAATAACGGGATGTACTTTGGCAAGAGAAGTAGTTCTTGATCTGTGCTTTGACAGACTTGCGTGACAGCCAGTGAGATAATGCCTTAAGTGCTTAACATTCGTCTTTGCCATTGCCAGCTCATTGCCAGCCAAGCTGCATCATCATTGCTCGTACACACACTGAAATTTGAAATGAATCACCTATCATTGTACTCACTCACTTGTCTTTGCCCTTGTATCTATTTGGGGGAATTTTATTTTTTATTTTTTTTAATTCATGTACCGTAAAAACGACCATTTTTGGTGCACGGTTGTATGAGTTCCAGTATATGTAGAGATTTGTGTAACAACTATCACTACAGTTCCATCACCCAAGCAAATTCTCTTGTGCTGATGTTTTGTAGTCAAATCCTCCCTCCACCCCAGCCCCTGGCAACTGCTGCTATGTTTTTCTTCTATATAGTTTTGTCTTTCCTAGAATGTCGCATAAAGGGAATCATGTAGTATGTAACCTTTTGAGACTGGCTTCTTTCACTCAGCATAATGCCACTTTATTGAGTATATCAGTATTTTTTCTTTTTTATTGTCTGTTGTATGGCTATATCACAGTTTGCTTGTCCATTCACCTGTTGAAGCACATTTGGGCTACCCCCTGAGTTTGCACCGTATTTACTGAACATACTCTTTCCTTTCTCCCCTAGGATTTGCTGATCATAGTTCCCAAACCAGGAAGGCGCTACTCCCTGCTCTGCTCTATTTCTTCCTTTTGCATGACTGTCATCCAAGGACCTCTGCTTAGAATTGCCTAGTGAGAAAGGGAGAAAGTAAGATTAGTTCTCTTGCCACATCCTCCAGTAATCCTTTTCTGAATTGTCCCAGTCAGAACTGGTCCCTCTTCTGCCCCTACTTTATTCATGGTTCTATTACATAAGTCAGTTTTAGACATATCTGATATTCTCAGTAGACTATAAGTTGGTTTTTTTTTTTTTAAATTGTACTTCAGGTGAAAGTTTACAGAGCAAATTAGTTTCCCATTTAGTAGTTTGTACATAAAGTGCTCCATGACATTGGTTGCGTTCCTCACAATGTGTCAGCTCTCTCCCCATTTCCACCCTGGGTTACTTGTTTCCTTTTGTCCAGATTTTCTGCCCCTTCCTGCCTTCGTATCTTTGCTTTTGGGTAAATGTTGTCCTTTTGATTTCATATAATTGATTGTTCCAAGGAACATGTTCCTTTCACATGCCATTGTTTATTTTAGGAGCCTGTCTCTTGTTTGGCTGAAAGGTGGTCTCCAGAAACAGCTTCAATTCCAGGTCAGAAAGGTGTCTTAGGGCCACAGTCTCGGGGGTTCCTCCAGTCTCTGTCGGACTAGTAAGTCTGGTCTTTCTTGTGAATTTGATTTTTCATTCTACATTTTTCTCCCACTCTGTCTGAGACCCTCTGTTGTGATCCCAGTTAGAGCAATTTGTATGTAAGTTTTCTTGAGGTACAGGTTTTATATATCTTGATGTCTAGTACAGAGGTCCGCAGATTTCCTTGCAAGTTGAATTGAACTGGATGTAATTGTGAACAAAACTGAATCTATTAAAAACTGTGAAGTAGTAGGAGTCCTGTTTTTGATCCCTAACTTATTTGTACCCACTTCCCTGACTTTTCCAGGAAATGCCTAAAGGTCCTATAAACTGTCTTTTCCTCTACCATATCCTGCTTACTGATAATTCACACTGAGATGTAAATGACTGATGGCTTAAAATGTTACCCAGGAATAGTTACAATTTTTTTTTTAAATTTTTTGTTTTATTATTGTACTTTAAGTGAAAGTTTACAATTCAAGTAAGTCTCTCATACAAAAATTTATACATACATTGTTATGTGACCCTAATTGCTCTCCTATACTATGACAGCACACTCCTCCTTTCCATCCCTGATTTCCCGTGTCCATTCAACCAGCTCCTAACCATCTCCTTCTCTCACCTTATCTCCTTCTTATCTCACCTCCGGACAGGAGCTGCCCATTTAGTCTCGTGTATCTACGTAAGCTAAGAAGCACCCTCTTCACAAGTATCATTTTATGTTCCATAGTCCAGTCTAATCTTTGTCTGAAGAGTTGGCCTCGGAAATGGTTTTAGTTCTGGGTTGACAGAGAGTCCAGGGGTCATGCTTTCTGGGGTTCCTCCAGTCTCAGTCAGACCATTAAGTCTGGTCTTTTTAGAATAGTTACAATCTTAAAGAGCCCCAAACTCTCAGGGATAGGGATGAAAGTGGAATTTCATACACCTCTAGAGGATCAGAGGAGGATATGTAAAAAGGAAATGGACCTTTGAGCATTGTTGAAATTGAAATCATGCTATACAGGAGTTTGCCTACATCATCTTCATATGAGTTCATGCTTACATGTTCTTTTTTTTTATGGTCTCTAATTGGGTTTTAAATGCCTGGCAAGTTCCCATCATCAAAAATTGTTACCAGTGTAGGGAAATGTGACAATATGGCAGGAGCCATACGTCTGGCTGATTGTTCCTACTGGGTCTAGGGGAGAAGCACAAGTGGAGAAAGTCCTTCCCACAAGGGATTATTGGTCATGTTCTAGAATTTGTGTCCTAGAGTGTTTTGGTGGATAAGCAGGATGAAGGAAGCACAAGTATTCCACAAATGAAGGCTGGTTTGTTAAAGTTTTGATGTACTTCCTGCTGAAATCTTGGGATTTGTGTCCAGACGTATTTTAAAGAGGTATGGATAAAGCAGACAGTGTTCATACAGTACATATATTCAGTAGTATACTTGCCAAATTTTCTAAGCCAATTTAGAAGTGCACTGGTATTCCAAATTGACCTTACTGGGCCACTAGCTCAACAATGACAGCATTTACTCTTTTTGGTATTCACGCTGAGCTCATCCACCCATTTATCCATCCATCCTTCCATTCATATGTATGCTGCCTCATCCCAAAAGATTACGAGGCAGCCACATGGGAGTAGCTCAATTCGTTTTATGAAATAAATCAGTGGGGACTTTGTTGTTCAGAAAACTGAGCACTTACATCATGACTGTTAATTCTGATCCTTGAATGACTGACCAAGCACTTCATGGTTGATACCGACATGTAGGTTCTAAAAAAGGCCACCAACATCCTTCCCTGGTTTATTCTGCTGGCTATTGCCTTTGCTCCTTCAAATTCTCCCATATATATTCTATAACTTTATACATGCTCTTGTGTTTTCCCAGGCTTTTCTTGGTTTTCTAAGCGTGCTTATCCTGTTCCACTTGAGGAAAACTAATCTTCTGATTCCTTGCTTCCTGTAGTACTTATACTATTACAGATCTTAGAGGTGTTAGGGCTTATGAGGAAGTAAATTAGCATGTACTCAACACCTAATATGTGCCAGGCAGTAAGCGTGACACTATCACATGTGCTATGTATCTCAGCCTCACAAAAAATTTCTCGGAAAAATCTAGAGCCTCTGTTTTTACAGATGAGGATAGATGTTCAGAGAAGCCAATGCTCATCCCTGGTAAGTACAAACTTAAGATTTAGATCCAGATCTGTTGACTACAACGTCATGACTCTTTCTTTGAAAGGCAAGGGTCTGCCTGTGGAAGACAAACACGCTGTAAATAAAGAATATGTGGAAATTCACCAAGATTTGGTATTTTTCACAGACTGTTCCCCTTTTTTGGAGATTCACATTATATGTGGGAGCAGTGTGTATGTCTGGGGAGCCAGCTTTTTAAATCTCAATTCACACCTCATGCTTGACCCTTCCTTTGCTCATGTATAAGACTCATTCTCCTTATCAACTGTACGATTAGTTAGGTTTTTAACTTATGTGTATAAATTGTTTTTCTTAAAATTATTGGTAATGCAAATCACAGAGCTGGAAGGGACCATGGAGATCTACTCTCAGATCCTCATTTGACAGTTGTCCAGTGAGGGGAAGGGCCCCGTTTGTTTTGAAGGTCATAGAGGGTTCAAGTCAGAGCAGTGACTTGAATTCATTTCCCTGCATCATTAGTTAAGAGTGTGATTTACTATCTTGAATTGATTATTATGTGATACTCCATAATGAGCCATTAACACATTATTGTATTAATAATCAATAATCACTGTTTTGATTATTAATGGGCTTACAATGGGTGGGAAGGAGAGAAATAACTAGGAGAAAAACATGATGGTAATCACATTTATGGGCTTTCTCCAATTATTCATTTCTCACTTCAGTCTATTTATTCTGCTGCCTGTCTTTAAGAGCAGATCTTGCTCATAGGCGTATATACATTATCAAAAAAAAAAAAAAACCCGTTGCTGTCGAGTTGATTCCAACTCACAGAGACCCTATAGGACAGAGTAGAACTGCCCCAAGGGGTTTCCAAGGAACAGGCTGGTGGATTTGAACTGCCGACCTTTTGGTTAGCAGCCGAGCTCTTAACCAGTGTGCCACCAGGGCTGCTATATACATTAGACAGAGTTCAATTTCCTATCAGGGGCCAAACTCAGAAAAAAAACCAATATCGCATAGATTGGCAGTTCTTGGCAAGGTACAGGATCTACTTTAATAGGGTGAAAAAAGTTTCCTCTCTGTTGTTGTTAAAAACGTAATTTTAAATAAAGAACATATGGAACTTGATTGAGATTTGGTCTTTAGTTAAAGGAAGTTTTAGAGACACCACATATGACTTTGCCTTCTTAGAGAACATTATGTATTAAAGTCTTTGAGAAAACCTGCAGTAAAGAAACTCAATTAACTTACTCTCCTAAATTTACTTTAGCATGTTTAACTATTTTGCAAGAAAGTCCAATTGACATATTGAAAGAACACTGTGGATCAGAGTTTTGAAAACATAGCTTGTGGGCAAAAGAGACCGTCTTGGTTTTTTGTGAAAGGACCAGGCTAATTTTTCAGGGTGTGGGACAAAGCAGAGAGATTGACTTGGTACCTTAACAGTTGCCATGGAGTTGATGCCAACTCATGGTGATACTATGTGTGTCAGAGTAGAACTGTGCTCCACCGGGTCTTCAATGCCTGATTTTCTGGTAGTAGATCGCTTACTCTTTCTTCTGAGGCACCTCAGTGTAAACCTGTACAGCTAACTTTTTGGTTAGCAGCCGAATGAGTTAACCATTTGTACCACCCAGGGCCTCGAATATGGTGCCTTGGGAGTCACTGATAGCTGCTCGAGGATCCAGGACCTATTTCTTCATGAGAAAACCACCGTCAAAAATAAAGTGAGCACCAAATTCTTTCCTGTCTTAAGTACTCCCAATATTCCTCAAATTTATTGGATATTGGAAGCAGGCATCAAAATCTCAGAGCCCTAAAATAAAATAAAAAACAACTCACTGAACATCTGAATGAAGAAAGGGACCCAGAAAAAAATGCCTCTCTTAATGTGAATCTGCATTGACAATAACCAAGAACTTTATAAGCATTACTTTGAAAGTATGGGGAAAAGAGAGCCTTGAAGTTTCAAATGGAAATTAATTGCAAAGGCCCCAGTGTTACTAATCTGAGAAATATAAACTACGTAAAGTGGAAAATACAAATGGACTGCATATCTTTAACTTTCATTTTAATGTAAAAGTAAAAAAGGGCTTTGTAGGTGGAATTGTGATTTCAGTCTCCCAACATTTTTTTTTTTTTCATACAGGCACAATCAAAGTCTCCAATTACAGGCATTTTTATTCACATTATTCTTGAAAGACAGGGCTTAGTACTACTACTATATATCTTCTCAGCCAATGCACTTCTTGTGCAGTCACCATCTGTCACTCAGTTGGACTTGCGTGTTGCTATGATGCTGAACAGATTTTAGTGGAGCTTCCAGACTAAGACGGACTAAGAAGCAAGCCCTGGCGATCTACTTCTGAAAATCAGCCAGTGAAAACTCTATGGATCCCAAGTGTCTAATCTGCAACCAATCATAGGGATGGTGTAGGACTGGGCAGCGTTTCTTTCCATGGTGCATGGGGTTACGATGACTCAGGGGTTGCCATGAGTTGGGGTCGACTGGATAGCAGCTAAGAACAATAAAAACGACAACAACAAAAAGCATAACAACATGCATCTTCCTTAGGTATCACTTGGCAGAAGAACCCCATGGGAGAATGGGGTGAGAGAAGCTGCCCAAGAACTCCCCCATGCCTCAGACGTGGGAGATGTGGAAGAGGAAGCACATTGCACTGTGTCCACTCTTGCCAAGATAAAACCTCATGTAGAGTCCTGGGTATGGAATTTGTGACCATTTGGCCTTCTTGGATTCAGTTTTCTTTTTTAACACTAGGGACGATTTTACTGGAGACATAAATAGTGGGAGCAAGATTAAAGGGGAGATGTTCAAATTAAGGAGGGGATTTTTAAGGGTATCAGTTCCTCCTGATATGAATGCAGATTTCTCCCAATTGAAACCCAAATGAGAAAATGTCAAAAACGAAGGTACTAACTAAGGTGAGTTCTTACAAAGAGCTATGCATAGCCTTCAGGTGTTACAACAGAAAGGAAGAGACACCACATGATCAAATATGGTGGGTGTTCTTCATGCAACAATTTTATTTGATGTTAGGTAATCTAAAATATATATATTTTTAAATTAAAGTATGCACGGACATGTAATGGAGTAGGGTGAAAAATAAGAATTAATTACAATAAACCACATATATCTTTACTCCCCTTAGTTTCTTTGGCATAAACCAAACCAAAACCAAACCCATTGCTTTTGAGTCGATTCTGACTCATAGCGACCCCATAGGACAGAGTAGAACTGCCCCATAGAGTTTCCAAGGAGCGCCTGGTGGATTCGAACTGCAGTACTTAACCACTACTGCCAAACCCATTGCTGCCAAGTTGATTCCGACTCATAGTGACCCTACAGGGCAGAGTACAACTACCCCAAGAAACGGCTAGTGGATTCAAACTGCCAGTCTTTCTCTTGGTTAGCAGCCGTAGCTCGCCATAGCTCTTAACCACTGTGCCACCAGGGCTCCTAGGTCCTAGAGCTCCAGGGTAAAATTCACTCTCCTGTGCTTTTAGCGAGAGATGCTGTGTGCCGATGAGCAACATGAGGGAAGAGGAGGTGTGGGAGCACTCACACACTTCATTTCTCTTCTTACTCTTTTCCCCCCTTTCTCGCTTCTTCTTCTCCCAGCCTGGGAGGGGCAGGGACTGGATAAGATGACAGTGGGATGAACTGGAGGAAGTCCAGAGGCTGGTCTAGCCTGGGGAGACTGGCAGCCTTGGGGAGGCTTATGTCTGTAGCTTTTCAAACCAACCTTGGCCACAGCTGCTTGTGGTTAATGCAGTTTTCTTGTGGTTTTGTTTCATTTTATCTGTGGTTCTACTCCAGTTTCTGGTCTCCAATGCCTGTTCCAACCCTGTAAAACCATTTGCTGTTGATTTGATTTCAACTCATGGTGACCTCATGTATGTCAGGGTAGAACTGTGTCCATGGGGTTTTCAGTTGCTCATTTTTTGGAGGTAGATCACCAGGCCTTCCTTTCAACTTGCCTCTGGTATACTTGGAAACCCTGGTGGCATAGTGGTTAAGAGCTATGGCTGTTAACCAAAAGGTTAGCAGTTCGAATCTACCAAGTGCTCCTTGGAAACCCTATGGAGCAGTTCTGCTTTGTCCTATAGGGTCTCTATGAGTCAGAATTGACTTGATGGCAGTGGGTTTTTTTTTTTTCTGAGTAGACTCAAACTTCCAACCTTTCAGTTAGAAGCCAAGCACTTAACCATGTATACCATCCAGGGGCCCCTCCTCCCATCTAGTCACCCTCATGTAAACATACAGCTTTTGAAATCATTCTGTCCCACCTGTCTGTCAGTGGAGACTTAAACAGGTTTCAGTGGAGATTCCAGACTAATATGGACTAAGAAGAAAGGCCTGCCAATCTATTTCCAAAAATCAGCCAGTGAAAACTCTATGAATCACAATGAATGGTCCAATCCGCAACTGATCATGGATATGGCACAGTTCTGGGCAGAGTTCCATTCTGTTATGCGTGGGGTTGCCACAAGTTGGGGGCCAACTTGACAGCAGCTAACACAACGGAGCCCTGGTGGTGCAGTGGTTAAGAGCTCGGCTGCTAACCAAAAGGTTGGCAGTTCAAATCCACCAGCTGCTCCTTAGAAACCCTATGGGGCAGTTCTACTCTGTCCTATAGGGTCGCTATGAGTCAGAACCGACTCAGTGGCACTGAACAACAATACCAACATCTCTCCCTGGTCCCCACTCCAACTGTGAAATTTTCCCACCTAATAAAAATGCCTGTTCCCAAGTCCTGAATGGCTCCTGGTTCAACATTTATTTAAGTATTTGGCTAGTGTAATCTTTCTTTGAGGGACATGTATATTTTAAAAAGGATTTTATTATATCAAATTAATCTTTAATTGGTAAAATGTGTAGGGGTAAATTTTTGAACAGATGAGTCTTCAGATGGTCTGATAAGAACTTCATGTATATTTTGGTACAGTCCCAGCCCCACCTTTTCCAGACTGCCAGGAAGTAAATACATGGGGAAAGTTCTGTGACTGAATAAGCAGATGGGCTGTATAGACAGATGGCCCAGCCTACACACAGAAGTAAACTTCTTCACCTTTCCAGTAATTCAATTCATTCACTCATTTGCTGACTTACAATCATTATTTGGCTTTTCCTATGTCTCAGACACTGGAGACTCACAGGGAAATAAGAATCTAACCTTGGCCTTGAGAAGCCCAAGCCTGGGAAGAGAGGGAGATTAAGTTTATTTCTATTCTAGTCCCCACAAAATCGGGCTTGAAACTATTGCAAGCAAAACTCCTGACTTAAAGCAGCCAGGGCAATTGTTTAGTGGTTTTACAAGGCAAATGTCATGGTGCCCATGTCCCTGACAAATGGCTAGCTATTGTAAGGGCTGCCCCCAATCAGGAAGTTCTTCCCGGGAAGAACAAGGTGGATGACCCCCTGCTCCTTCCACTGCACGGGGGAGAGCTTGGATCTGATTTAGCCAACAGCAGAGGTGTGATCATTAAATGTGTTAATGCTTATAAAGCACAGAGAACAAAGTCAGAGTCGTAGAAAGCTATGTTATTATTATTACACTTAGATATTTCATTACTTTCTTGATAGAGAAAAGCTGGGAAGTCTACCACAAAACCAGCGAATATCATCTATAGTTTCTGATATAGTTAGGTTAACCATATTTTATAAGGTACAAAGTTCTCTTTCCATTAATAAAGGACAACAAAGATATATTGATTTCTTACTCAGAGTGAGCTTTTCAACATTTTTTTCATAAACCCCGCAAGTTAAAGAACCCAAGCAGGTATTGCTAGAGATAGACAGCTACATCAGGGCATCTGGCTTGGCTGTTTCAATCAAAGTGCACAGTCAGGTGAGAATTATCCTTGTAGAAAGTGGTCTTCATCTGCCATATTTCTGTTCAGATGTGCTTCAGATTACACCAGAGCAGAAGGTCTTTCAAGAGAACAGAGAGAGAGAGAAGAGCAACTCACTTTGTCTGGGAAAGTTCTGAAGAGACTTAAGGAAGGAGAAGACATAGTATAACCTGTGAAATCCGGGACCTGTGTAAGGTGGAAACCTGTCAGAGAAGGAAAATCCAAATATTTTCCACTAATACAGAGTGATAGAAAAGTGGTTAGACTGCACTCTGTCAAAGGCAGAAAACTTTCGAGACCCGGAAAAACAAGGCAGTCCCGTCGAGTTCCTGCTCTCACAGGTTTCACTGTCCTTGAACTGAGCACAGGAGGAGCATGTATCAGTTAGGGTTCTCCAGAGAAACAGAACTAACAGGATATCTATCTACATCTGAAGCTGTGTGTATCTCTGCATCTATCTATCATCTATTTATTGAGTGCATCTTTGCACTGAGTGAAAGGGGTTTATTTTAGGGGATTGGCTTAGATGATTGTGGGGGCTGGCAAGTTGAAAATCCATCAAGCTGGAAACTCAGGAAAAGTTGATGTTCCAGTCTTGAGTCTGAAATCTGTAGGGAAGGCTGGCAGGCTGGGAACTCAAGCAGGATTTCTATGTTACAGTCTTGAAGCAGAATTCCCTCCTGTCCCCTTCCTGTCTTAAGAGCCCCTTGAAGGCTCTTACATAAGGTACGCACATAAAGGACTCGGTATAGTGTCTGACAAATATTAAGTCTTCAAGAAATTGTTCCTCTAAAACAATTCCCTTAGAAAAGAAGAAGAAGAGAGACCTAAAGAAGACAATAGCCCAAGAAAGATCATAGCAGATTGTGCAATTGAAAAAAAAATCCAAATGTCCTCCAACAACAGAAAAGACCCATACACTGTGGTATTTTCAGACAGCAGACTAATGCACAGCAATGATAAAAAACAGAACTACCCAAACTTCCTACATTAACATGGAATAGGAAGACAAACATAATATTGAATGCGAATATCATATTGTAGAAGAATTTATTTAGAAGGGTGTGTGCGTGTGTGTGTGTGTGTTGTGTAGTGTAAGGGAATATTAAATACAAAATTGAGAGCTGTTACATCTGGTGGGAAAAGTAGGAGAACATTATTAAAGAGGGACATACAGTGATCGTCAAAGGTATTGATAAGCTTTATTTCTTCTTTTTTAACGGCTTTATTGAGGTATAATTTACACACTTTATAGTTCCCTCATTTTAGTGTACAATTCAGTGGTTTTTAGAATATTTACAGAATTTTGTGACCATCATCATCACTTAATTTTAGCACATTTCTGTCACCCCAAAAAGAAACCTTATGCCTATTTGCAGTCACTCTCCACTCCCACCCTAGCATCCAGGAAACCAGTAATCTGCTTTCTGAAGTACATTTGTCTTTTCTGCACATTTCTTATCAATGGAACCGTGTAAAGTTTTATTTCTTAGTCTGGGTAATGGATTATTATTTACTATTTAGATATATTGCGTAGAGTTCTCAGTTCCTAGTAAATGAATGAATAAAAACTTGAAAAACAAAGAAAATCCGAGTACCTTTAGAGAGCTTTCTTGTGAGTTCTGAATTTCAATTTTTAAAATTTTTAAAATGAAATTTAAAATATTTGTGCTCCAAATTTGCTTAAAAAAAATCTATTGATAATTGAATGTGATATACTCAAAGCAACTTTTGGCTTCTCAGTTTACTCTCTGTAAAATGGAATTCTATAAAGATCAAGTAAGATAGTGTTAAGTTCAAGGGCTTCATAGCTATAGAGAACCACATATGATAAAGCTCTTTTATTGCTTCTCCATTTTCTTCTTCAAGAGAAATGATTTTTGAACTGGAAAGTTTTAACAGTATGGTTAAGAGCAAATTGGAACCCAAGAACTGATAACAGAAGAACATTCCTCTGTTTTAATGGAATTATACATGTTAAGCTCTATCCTACAAACCACCATTGACCAGCAGTTTGAATGAAGGGACGCAGAAAGCATTTTACCTAAGTAAACTGGGCATTGAGACTGACCGTTCTCATTCACTTTTCGTCTTCCCAGTCATGAATCTCATCAACAGACATTCAATGAGCTTTTATTTGTTGTATAAAAATTTTCAGGTCCTGCTCCTGGAGTTTATCATTCATTTGGTAGAGAGTAAGACTCCAGAAATATGGGTATTTAACCCCTACCTTTGGTGATTCTTATTATCAGGGACGTTGGGGACATGCTGCCTAGTCCTATTTACAAAACAATTTTACTGACTGGCAATAAAGAACTCTAATTTTGAGACATTGCAACATTCAAAGCATTATTGTTGAGTGTGTGTATATTCTTGTTTTCTGTCTAGAAGCCTGTCTACGTTTCCATAAAGGAATATTCTATTTACTTAATTTGAAGAGTTTAATACAGAGATTCTTCACCTTCACTGCTCACTAGAATTTCCTCGAAAAAAATTTTTAAAAAAATTGGAGGCCTAGACCACTCTCAGAATCAAATTAAGAGTCTGGTGGTGGGCCCCATGCATCAGGGTTCATGGTCTAAAATATTTCCATTAACAGTTTTTACTCACTTTTGTGAAAATTCTAGGATAAATTACAACTTACATATCAACAGTCTCATTTTAATGTCAACAATTCCAAAAGAAGTTTTTCTAAAGAGGAAACTCTTTAAAGAAATGTAGTCATCAGTGGAGCACCCTTAGTGTAGACATGTTTCCTTTACCTGAAGTAAAGCGAGTGACAGAGAGTGACTCTGGTTGAATCGTGAGTGAAAGTGTTTCCACTCTTTTAGATGAAAAGTCAATCATCTTGTATAGAAAAACACAAAAAAGAGGAGAAAACCCAGGGCATATCCACAGTCCTGACATTAAAGGCAAAGATAGTGACGAAAGAGAACTGGTCCACCCAGTGCCAAACACTCGCTTCTAATAATATGCTTTCCTGTTCGTCAGCATCCACAGGTGCTTCTGATGGGAGGATGCACCTCATGCACACAACTGATGCTTTGCATTGTATCCTTTATTTTCCATGTGCTTTCTGATCTATTTCTTCGGGTTAGAATTTTTTAAGTGGCACTAAAGGAAGACAACTTTCAGAAACATTTAGCGCCAAACCTTAATAGCTACCTTCCAAAATTAGCCATAACTTACTCTTGCAGTCTAATATTAAAGCTCAGTGTATTTATTTATTTTTAATGACTCTATGTGCACAAAAGATAATGGTTAAGATCATGGATGCTGGAGCCAGTCTACCGTTCCAACCCTGACTCCAAAACCTGCGAGTTGTTAGCAAGTGACTTACGCAAGTTACTTCACCTCTCGATGCCACGGTTTCTGCGTTTATCAAATGTGAACCTACCTCAAGTGTTTTTGCAGAAATTAAAAAAATTAGCTTACGTAAAGCGTTTAAAATAATGCCTGGCACCTTGTAAGCCTTATCTAAGTATTTGTTTTCTATAATTTTCATTATACTTCTGATTATATATGAAGGGATATTCTTGGAATAGGTAAAACAAAACACTAGCACTTGTCATGAAGAGCGTCTTAAGTCTGCTGCTTTGACCTCCTGTGTCTTATCAGTAGACCTACGGCTAATGTCTTAACTCCCACAGCTGTTTCAAAAAGGTGGCTAATACTAATGCCTTCAACTGATTGGGTGAGAGCCACTCACATAACTGAGAGTAATCTCCTGTACGTAGGATCAAATGATTGTAAAGGTTAATGTTGTTGTTAGGTGCCATGGGGTAGGTTCTGACTCATAGCGACCCTACGCATCCCAGAACAAAACACTGCCCAGTCCTGCGCCGTGCTCACAATTGTTGTTAGGCTTGAGCCCATTGTTGCAGCCACTGTGTCAATCCATCTCACTGAGGGTCTTCCTCTTTTTCGCTGACCCTCTACTTCACCAAGCATGATGTCCTCCTCCAGGGACTGATCCCTCCTGATAACATGTCCAAAGTATGTAAGACGAAATCTTGCCATTCTTGCTTCTAAGGAGCATTCTAGTTGTACTTCTTCCAAGACAGATTTTTTTGTACTTCAGGCAGTCCATGGTGTATTCAATATTCTTCGCCAACACCACAATTCAAAGGTGTCAATTCTTCTACAGTCTTCCTTATTCATTGTCCAGCTTTCACATGCATATGATGCGATTGAAAATACCATGGCTTGGGTCAGGCGCACCTTAGTCTTCAAGGCGACAGC
>NW_004443940.1:24863877-24899459 GCF_000243295.1 Trichechus manatus latirostris | reverse complement strand
CAACACCACAATTCAAAGGGGGCAATTCTTCTTCAGTCTTCCTTATTCATTGTACAGCTTTCACATGCATATGATGCGATTGAAAATACCATGGCTTGGGTCAGGCGCACCTTAGTCTTCAAGGCGACAGCTTTGCTTTTCAACACTTTAACGAGGTCTTTCGCAGCAGATTTGCCCAATGCAATGCGTCTTTTGATTTCTTGACTGCTGCTTCCATGGGTGTTGATTTGGAGAGAGACAGAACTGGAGTTGTATCCTGGCTCTGCCACTTACTATGTGACCTTTATCAAGCTGTTAAGTTCTCGGAGCCTCAGTTTCCTCTCCTGTCAAATAGGCAATTACACCTACTTGACAGGCTTGGCATATGGATTACATAAGACAATGCATCTGAGGTATTCTTGGCACACAGCTGCACAAAATGTATCTATTACTAATAGAAGTGACAGAGGCCATACTGTCTGCAGGAGCAGCCTGCACGGATGTTCTGGGGCAAATGAGCGTGGAATGACTAGAGATTAGAAGTACAGAGGGAAGTATCAAGAGATGAAGCTGAAATGGAAGCAGGGAGCAGAGTGTGAACAAGCTCCAATGCCATGTTGAGGAGTTTACTGGTACAAGGGCATAGGTGGGAACGGAGGCCAGCAAATCTTCACGAGCAAAAAATCAAGAAGCCAGGAGCACGGAGAGCTTCATTTGTTTTCACAAGTTTAACCTGAACATGACCGAATACTATGCTAAGTAGAATGTAATCTTACTCATTTATTAAACAGGTCCAGTAGCACTGCCACTTGGCAGTGCACATTATTAGGTGCTAGTCGAAGATTCCTATGTGTTTCAAAGCATAAACTCAATTTCTTTTAAAAATGCTTGGTAATTTGGGCTTTGTGTTAATTTCCCTCGATTAGGTCGAATTACCATTTCTTCACCGTGCCATATGTAATGTTTGCTTAGCCTGGCAAGGTGATAAATTGCTTCAGTTTACTATTTTGTCCCAAGGCTATTTGTAAAGGAAAAAAAAAGTACTCCTTTAATGAATTAAGATCCCTTAATAAGGACGGCAATCTAAACAAATCATTAAATAGAGAAGAGAAGTGTCACCACAGGCATAATCTCCCAAGTTTCTTTCATTTACGGGGCGTTGGCTGGTTTACAGAGTTTGTGATTTTGATATAAAACTATATATCAGCATATAAGCCATGTATACTATGCATATACAAATATACATTTGTCACACAACCATTATCTGCAATTTAATAACAATCTGTCTCGAAGCAACCTGACAAACTCTGAGAATGATGATAGTGTTGAGAGGTATAGAAATGAGTGAAATGTGTTCTTTTTTTTCTGGAACTTTCTTATCCTGAAAAGCTCACCCACATCATTATGAATTTGGATACTAGCTGATTCTGTATTGTACTATCGAAGGTGAAAACCAAATGTTGTGGAAAGATGGGGAAAATGGTATATTGATTTCAAAGCCGTAGATGGGGAAGTTATCAGGGGATGGTCAGGAACTTAAATGTGGCTTCTTGGAGGAGATCAGATTTCAGTTGACTCTAAAACATAGGTAGGTTGTTGTGCTCTAACTTGTTACTGAGGGGAACTTTGGTTCTTATTTCCCTACTTTTTTTTTTACTTACCTTGAATTTATTATAACTCATGTTTCTGATTGTGTAAGTAGTGATAAACCCTTAGGAGAAAATTTGGAAAGTAAAATCTGAAAAAGGAGGAAAAAAATGATCCAGAGGCAAATACAGATATTCCATCCTTATAAAATGCGAAGAGATATTGTTTCTTCAGGATTGAGCTGAACCTCATTTTCACGTGTGCTTCTTGAGCAATGAACATGCATCCAGGGGTTTGCGAAAACCACTTCTGTTAACACTAACGAGTGACTTGGGTTAGTGAAGTTTTACAGTAATTGTATGAGATACTGAGTGATTATTTTATTGTTTGAGTTTAAACATAGCACTCATTCAATGTGTTTAAATATTGTTAACTGTTTTGAATGTAATATACCACTTTGGTGGGCAAAATAATGGCTCCCCAAAGCTGTCCATGTCTTAATCCCTGGAACTTGTGAATCTGTTCCCTTACAAGGCAGAAGAAACTTGGCTGATGTGATAAAGTTAAGGATGTTGGCACAGGAAGATTACTCTCAATTTTCCAGGCGGGCCAATGTCACAAGGGTCCTTATACTGGAAAGAGGGAAGTAGGAGTGCTGGAGCTGGAAAGCAGATATGTGGCTGGAAGCAGAGGTCAGGGCGATGCAGGATTACTAACCAAGGAATGCAGGCCGCCTCTAGAAGCTGCAGAAGACGAGGAAAGGGACTCCTCTTTAGAGCTTCCAGAAGAACATAGCTTTGCCGCCATCTTGACTTCAGCCCAGTGAAACTGATTTTGGTCTTCTGAGCTCTAGATCGGTAAGATCATAAATTTGTGTTGTTTTAAGTCACCGAGTTTGTAGTCTGTTACACAAGCAACAGGAAGCTAACACAAGCACTTAAAAGACTTACAAGAATTTTCAGTGTTTCGTTAATCAAAGATTTAAAAGTTAAAATACATAAAATTTGCCATAGCATGTCTACAGACACTGAGAACTTTCAAAAGAAAACTAAATATGTATTTGAGCACAGATGAAATACTATCAAGATGGAGATCAACTGAGAAAACTGAAGAAACAGAAGAATGATTGGAAATGGGAAGAAGAGTGCAAAGTTGCAGGCCTCATCTGACTGAAAACCATTCACAAATAATCAACACACCGCAGTTAACCCATAAGAATAGAGCAGAGGAAGCATGGAGCACCACGATGTTAAGATGTAGGGGAGAGAGTTACAGCCACCGAATTCATACAGTAGCCCATTAATAAATATTAGATCTGATAGACCAGCATATGCTCTGCCTCATACCGTTAGTATTTTAGAAAATTTCTTTCAAGACTTTTTTTTTTTAAGTATCATTTTAGAGAGACATTCTCATATGGTATATACAATTGTACAACTGGATTTCTTTACCTAACATCATATCATAAGCCTTTCCTTTGCATAATCATTCCTGAATGATGATTATGAGCAAAATATTCACACAATGTGCATCTGAATATTATTATTCCTATATTGTTAAGGCATTTTTTTTGTTCTCAATTTTTATTGTTTTAACTGTTATAAATATTACTGCAAAGTTTTTGCGAATAATTTTCCACATCTTGTTACTTGCTATGGAGAAGCTTTGCCAAAATATTTCATAAACAGAAAGGGATAATTCAGCTCACAGTGAACTCCCCAGCCAAGAAAACAGTCCTCAGGAAAGCTGAAGTGAATGGTCTAATCATTTGGTTTGAAGGATGCTTGACAGATAAGTCGACACTGTGATATACTGGCTTTGAAACTCTAAAATATATATTCAAGTGTGGTTTGTTATGTGTCACATATAAAGAATTTTTCTAACAGTTAAAATGCTATTTGAAATGTATCTTTGTATAAAGTTGGGATAAAAGATGAAAGAAAAGCATTAAACATCATGCACATAAAAATGTATGAACGCTAAATACATATAAATAAATACAGTAAAAGCTGAGAAAATTGGAACCTGTGTAAAGTGGGAATGCATCAGAGAAGGAAAACGCAAATATTTCCCACTATTTGAGAGGGATGGAAAAGTGGTAAAGACTGTACCTCGTTAACGGCAGAAAACTTGGGAGACCCAGAAAAACAGGGCTCTCCTGAGAGTTCCGGCTATCACGGGTTTTGTTGTAGATATAAGTATGTATATGTGTATTTACATGGTAGTAACTTAGGTAGAAGTACTGTTTAATCACACTATTGTGGCAGGTGGCTGGTGGCAAGCAATAGAAAAGTAAATAGTTTAATGATATTTAGTGAGATGTGCTTATGAATTACTTAGAGTTCATTTTGTAACTTCTTAGATATTACCGTAATTCATTGCTTCTCATAATCTTTATCTTATTTTAGAATAATTTCTCCATTATTAGTCAACTTGTTTAACTGACCCAGGGTTTTTGTATTGTTTCTTTGAATTTAGAGCCTACTTGGCAGCAGAATGAATTATTGTATAGACATATAATTCTAGTCATTTTAAGGTAAACTGGTGAATAATTTAAGTTTGAAATTTCAGCTAGTCAGTTATGGCTTTATACTATTTGCTCTTGATGGCTTTAGCTGGGGATAGATAAGCTTGGACATACTTTCTTTTGGATAGCTCTAATGATTTTTTTTCTCTGTCTCTGATAGAAAGGTCATGATAGAGTTGGAGGGGTTAAATTTAACAAGGACATAAATCTGAAAACAGCATATTCCAAAGATAGACTAAAGAACACTGAATTGTACTGAACTTCATGATTTTATATATTCAGATGAATAATAACAGTGACTTTGTATTTTTCATATGGGCTTGTAATACTCAAAGATTGCCTTATGCTTCTAGAACCAAAATAATAATTATTATTTGTACAGGATTTATAATCCTCTCAACAAGAGAGTGAAGAAGGTAGTATTTTTCTGCATTTACAGATGAGGCTTAGAATAGCTAAGTAACTTCTTCAAGAGCACAACTCAAGTTTATATCCAAATTCTCTAACACCAAATCGTATAAGTCTTGTGATTTTTTTCCCACTTCAGTGCATTATTTGGTTAGCAGCCAAGCTCTTAACCACTGTAACACCAGGGCTTAATATATATATATCTACTTTTAGAAACTACTAGTTTTTTAAATCATATCACAAAATTTGAGTGCAAACTCTTGATATCATTACTTTAACAGTAAACCAAATGTGAATATAGGTTTTGCTTTTAACAATTTTGGACTAGAAAAGTTTTCACTAAACTTCCATGTTTGCAAACAATTTTAAAACATTGGTCAAAATATATAAAACACCTGTTTGAAGGTATCAGAAAACTACCAAGACAGTGTAGGGCCAAGGTTTGGAGAGGAGGAAAGAAGAGAGAACTGAGCCCTATGTTATACACACTATAAATATCATAAAAATATATTATGCATAGGATTATGCCAATATACTTGAAAATTTAGAAGTCACAGGAAAAAATAGAGAATCTGAAAAGTCCTATAACTACTAAAAATTAAATTTATAATTGAAAACCTTGCCATGAAGAATACCATAGACCTAACTGGCTTTACCAATGAGTTGTACAAATACTAAAATAAAAAAAAAACTCCAATACTTCACAAAATTTTCCATAAAATAGAAATATTGGCAATGGTTTCCAACTTACTTTATGAGATCAACAAGACCTAGATACCAAACTCTAAGAAAGATGTTCAAAGGAAAATAAAAAACAAAAAACAAGCCAAAATCTCTCAAGAATATAGATGCAAAAATTCTAAAGCAAAATGTAGGAATATACAAAAGATAGCGCATCATAATCAAGTTGTGTTTATCCTAGTAATGCAAGTTTGGTTTAACATTCAAAAATTAATCAATGTAATTCACCACATTAACAGACCATAGGAGAAAACATAAAAGATTATTTGAATAAAAGCAAAAAGGAAAAAAAAATTAAACAAAACTGAAAGTCCATTGACGTAAAAAAAATCTCTTAGTAAACTAATTATAAAAGAAAATTTTCTTTCTCTTATACTGAATATTTACATAAAACCTACAGCAAGCATTATTCTTAATGATGAAATGTTGAAAGCTTTTCTTCTGAGATCAGAAATGTTAGTAAGATGCCTTCTACTTCCATGGCTATTCAATATTCTAAAGGATGCTGTGGCCAGTACAATAAGATAAAAATAAATAAAATAGTATAAGAGTTAGGAAGGAAGAAATGAAACTATTTTTATTTGACAGTGTATGTAGAAAAATCCAAAATAAGGTACTGATCCATTCTTAGAATTAATCAATGAATTCTGCAAGACTTCTATATACTTGATCACTCTGCAAAAGACAATTGAATTTTAATATGAAAAACAAACAGAAAATAAAATTTAGTAGAAAGTTAGTGTTTGCCAAAGCATTACAAAATTTCAAATACCTAGAGTGAATACAGATAAAAGTGTGTTAGGCTTCTACTAAGAAAACTGCAAACTATTATTAAAAAAATTTTTTTTAAAGAACACCTAAATAAATGATGTGATATCTCATGTTCATGAATTGAATTGGATGACTCAATATTATTGAGGATAATGCCTTCCATCTTGATTTATAAATTAAATGTAATGCCAATAAAAATACCAGACAACCCATTGCTATCAAGTTGATGCTGACTCATAGGGACCATATGGGACAGAGCAGAACTGCCCCATAGAGTTTCCAAGGAGTGACTGGTAGATTCGAACTGCTGACCTTTTGGTTAGCAGCTGAGCTCTTAACCACTGTGCCACCAGGGCTCCAAAAATACCAGAAGCATTTTTTATTCTAAAATTTATATCAAAGCTTGAAGAGCTGTGAATTGCCAAAACAATCTTGAAGAAGTGGGAGAACTTACTTTTCCAGATATGAAAATTATTATAAAGCTACGGTAATTAATATAACATGTTTTTGACCCAAATATACATAAGTAGACCAATAGAGGAAAAGAGAGCCCAGAAATAGAGCTTGTATACATGAACTTGATTCGTGACAAAAGAAGCACTGTAGTGCAGTGAATATCAAAGGTTTTTTCAATAAAATGGTTCTGAGTCAACTGGATTACCATATAGAAGAAAATTAATCTTGACCCCTACCTCTCTTCATATACAAAAATTAGTTTCATGTAGATTGTAGATCTAAATGTTAAAGGTAAAGCAATATTTATAGCATAGAAAAATCTCTTCATGATATTGGGGTAGGAAAAGATTTGTTAAACAGAACACAGAAGTATTAACCATAAAGGATGAATTAGACGACATTAAAATTAAGAACTATATGCATAAAAAATTAAAACAGTGAAAAGACGAAGTTTTGGAGACGATGTCTGCAACACATGTAGCTAACAATGAACTCATATAAAAAAAAAAACATAAAAAGAATTCTTTCATATCAACAAGAAAAAGACAGACAATAGAAAAATGGACACTTCCTACAAGTGAGATAGCCAAATGGCCAAAAACATATGAAAAGATGCTCAACCTTATCGTTTTCAGGAAATCTCAAAATTCCCCACTCACCTACCACAATTGTTAAAATGAAAAGGGCTGACAATACCAACTACCTTACTTTTATGCAACACAACTATATGACCAAAACCAAATCTGATGCTGTCGAGTCAGTTCTGACTCCTAGCGACGCTATAGGACAGAGTAGAACTGCCCCACAGGGTTTCCAAGGAGCAGCTGGTGGATTTGAACTGCTGACCTTTTGGTCAGCAGCCAAGTTCTTAACCACTAATTAAGAGGAGGTGTGAAAAAATATGTCTGGATGTTGATAACATTCTATTTCTTGACCAGTCTGGTAGTTATACCTACGTGTTCACTTTCTGATAGTTCATTGAGCTGCCTGCACATATGATTTATGCACATTTCTATAGAAATATATATATGTTATGCTCCAATAAAGTGTTTATGTAAAAATTGTATAATACCACAGAGGCGATTTGTTTTTTGAGGTCAAAGAAACCACTGCGTTGGACATCTTAATAATTGGAGCTAGTTCCTCGTGGAAAACTAGATTCAATTGGAATTTGGGGATGTATGTCTGCAGTACCTCACCTCCTTGCTCATTAGCCCTCCCTGATCATCATCTCCAGGAAATTTCCAAACATCCAAAAACATTGTGATTGAGACTGAGGAGTAAAATAAAAATGAGCTGCAGGCATTATTTCTATGCAATTATTATCTCTCTCTCTCTCTCACACACACACACACACACACGCACACACACAATGCCAAAAAACAAAGCAAACAAACAAAACTTGAAGAGCCAGAAACTCAAGGATTTCTATACCTAGTGGATAGGAAGGGATGGAGTGATGATTCCTGAAGGAGGTAGATTTAAGTCTCCAGCCCTAAGAATGTAAGGCCCTAGAGGTACTTGGAAAGAACCCTCGTGGTGCAGTGGTTAAGTGCTCAGCTGCTAACTGAAAGTTCAAACTGGTTTATTCCGGTTTGAACCCCTGCTGAGAATTTGCATTTCCAACCCAGATATACTGGATCAGAATCTACATTTTAACAAGATTTCTAGGTGATTCTTATGTATAATAAATTTTGAGAATGACTGCTCTACTAGTGGTTCTCAGAATTGGTCCCTAACCAGCAGCATTAGCATTGCCTGGGAACTTGTTAGAAATGCAAATTCTCAGCAGGGGTTCCAACCCCCCCCCCCCGCCCCCGCAATGAACCAGTTCGAAGCTCTGGCTTGAACCCACTAGCTGCTCAGTGGGAGAAAGATGAGGTGGCCTGTTTCTGTAAAGATTACAGCCTTGGAAACCTACGGGCAGTTTTACTCTGTCCTACAGGGTCACCATGAGTCAGAATCAACTTGATGACAACTGGTTTGGGGCTTTTTTTGGAGGTACTTGGAGTTGTCAGTGATATCAGGGATTCAATAAGAGTGGAGAGCACTCAGAATGAGTGAATGAAGTGGATGAGGTATCTAGCATGTCAGAAAAAAAAAAAATAAACAGGTGAGAAAAGTAGCTGTAGACTGACAAAGATGTATTGTTGGGGATAAAAATCTCAGTTCTGGGGAGTGTTGAGAGACTCTGAGGGAAGTCTGAGATGGTTTTGGCTGAACTGATTTCTCACATCGAGAAAGACCATGACTATTGCCCTGGTTCAGAGAGCTGCCATAACAAAATAGCACAAGGCGGGTGGCTTTAAAGAAAATAAATTTATTTTATTGTCTCACAGTTTTGGAGGCTGAAAGCCCAAATCAGAGTATTGGCCACGTCAACTCCTTCTGAGGGCTTTGAGAAAAGAACTGTTCCATGCTTCTCTCCTAGCTTCTGGTGGTTTCCAGACATCTTCGGTGTTCCTTCGCTGCTTATAAATGCCTTTCCCTCCCTTGTCACATGACATCTGTCTGCTCCCTGTGTGTGACTCTCTTTCCATGTCTGCCCTTTCTTTTTTTTTTAAAATAAGATGCCATTCAGAAGGGAATAAAATCAGGATCCACCTTATTCTGGTATGACTTTGTTAACTGACAACATCTACAGGGAAAGACCCTATTTCCCCAAACAAGCTCCCATTCACAGGTACAGGGCTTAGAATTTTAGCATATCTTTTTGGGGGGGGACAATTCAATGCATAACAACTATACAGGAACAAAAGATCTGAAATAAGAAACGTTTGAGCCTTCAAAATACAGAAGTGACAGGACTGAGTAAGAATGGTCAGTGTCTTCAGGATCTGCACTGAGGAAGAGGAGCAGCAAGTGGGCAGACACCTTACAGCAGCCAATATGGGACTTTATGGCCACACGACATTTTTGATATCCTAGGGTGTGTGTGGAAGGGTGCTTCAGAAAGTTAGTTAAGCTAAGGTGTGGTCATAATCTGGAGAGACTTCTGTCTGGGGACTTACGCTGTTGTTGCTGTTCTTTGGTGCCATCCAGTTGGTTCTGACTCATAGCGACCCTGTGTACAACATAACAAACCCTGCCTGGTCCTGCACCATCCTCACAATGGTTGCTGGGTTTGAGCCCATTGTTGCAGCGACTGTGTCAATCCATCTCCTTGAGGGTCTTCCTCTTTTTCACTGACAATCTGCTTTGCCAAGCATGATGTCCTTCTCCAGGGACTGGTTCCTCTTGATCATATGTCCAAAGTATGTGAGATGAAGTCTCACCATCCTTGCTTTTAAGGAGCATTCTGGCTGTAGTTCTTTCAAGACAGATTTGTTTGTTCTTCTGGTAGTTCATGGTATATTCAATATTCTTCACTAACACCATGATTCAAAGGCGTCAATTCTTTGATCTTCCCTATTTCTTGTCCAGCTTTCACATGCATATGAGGCGATTGAAAACACCATGGCTTGGGTCAGGAGCACCTTACTCCTCAAAGTGATATCTTTGGTTTTTAATACTTTATAGAGGTCTTCTGTGGCAGATTTGCCTAATGCAATGCATCATTTGATTTCTTGACTGCTGCTTCCATGGGTGTTGATTGTGGATCCAAGTAAAATGAAATCCTTGACAATTTCAATCTTTTTGTTTATCGTGATGTTGCTGATTGGTCCAGTTAGGAGGATTTTTGTTTCCTTTATTTTGAGGTGTAATCCATACTGAAGGCTGTGGTCTTTGATCTTCATCAGTAAGTGCTTCGAGTCCTCTTCACTTTCAGCAAGCAAGGTTGTGTCATCTACGTATCGCAGGTTGTTAATGAGTCTTCCACCAACCCTGATGCCCCGTTCTTCTTCATACAGTCCACCTTCTCAGATTATTTGCTCAGCATACAGATTGAATAAGTATGGTGAAAGAATACAACCCTGACTCACACCTTTCCTGATTTTAAACCACGCAGTATCCCCTTTTTCTGTTCAAAGGACTGCCTCTTGGTCTATGTACAGGTTCTGCAAAAGCATAATTAAGTGTTCTGGATTCCCATTCTTTGCAATGTTACCCATAGTTTGTTATGATCCACACAGTCCAATGCCTTTGCATAGTCAATAAAACACAGGTAAACATCTTTCTGGTGTTCTCTTCTTTCAGCCAAGATCTGTCTGACATCAGCAATGATATCCCTTGGTACACGTCCTCTTCTGAATCCGGCTTGACTTTCCGGCAGTTCCCTGTTGATGTAATCCTGCAACCACTTTTGAATGATCTTCAGCAAAAGTTTACTTGTGTGTGATATTAATGATATTGTTTGATAATTTCTGCATCCTAAACCACAATAAAATATTCAAAAAAATGCATGAAAAGTACTTGCTGACGTAGTTTTCATTTTACTTCTGATTTTCTGTTTATGCTCTTGATCTTTTGTTTCTCTCTTAATTCATTTTTTTCCCCATGCCTAAATAAGACCCAGATTTAACCCAATGATTGTTGCTTTGATTTGGTCAGTCCATTGTTCCAGGGCACAACACTCACTTATAAAGAACTGGTTAGGCCTAGGCATTGTGATACCTGCCTGCAGGATGTGCTTGGAAAGCGTTTGGGACAGTTTTCCAGCTTCACAGAAGAGCCTTTAGAAGCTTCCTATCTTGACTCCGTATTCCCACAACTCTCACTCCCCCTCTGGAGTAGATTACAAACACCCATACTGCCACCACTTAAGAGCCAAAGAGGAGACTTTGATCCCTAGCCTCTCCAAATTCCCCCAGACCATAAGCCTGGCTGGTGCTGCAGAGAGGAGAGGAGATACGTTTTAAATTGGATCTGAGACTGAAGTTCAAAAACCATGTAGACTTAAAAGAACAACAACAACAACAAAAAAAACCAGCAAGAATGCATCTGACATGTAGAAAAGGGATGAGTATAGTTGAAGACAGCGGCAGCAAAAAATAAAAGCATTTAATCTATTTTAGGGTTATCTGGAGAAACAGAGGAGCCCTGGTGGCACAGT
The DNA here is from genome assembly GCF_000243295.1 of Trichechus manatus latirostris. Classification (NCBI taxonomy): domain Eukaryota; kingdom Metazoa; phylum Chordata; class Mammalia; order Sirenia; family Trichechidae; genus Trichechus; species Trichechus manatus. The sequence continues at coordinate 24,887,997 of NW_004443940.1, read as the reverse complement.
GGTTAAGAGCTCATCTGCTAACCAAAAGGTCAGCAGTTCAAATCCATCAGCTGTTCCTTGGAAACCCTGTTGAGCAGTTTTACTATGTCCTATAGGGTCACTATGAGTCAGAATCAACTTGATGGCAATGGGTTTGGTTTTTTTTTGGTTAGAAAAACAGAATAAGTGATATATATATATATGTATATATATAAATTTCCCTAGGTGGCACAAATAGTCCAACACTGAGCTATGAACTGAAAGGTTGACAATTTGAACTCACCCAGAGGTACCTTGAAAGAAAGACCTGGAGATCTGCTTCTGGAAGGTCATAGCCATGACAAGTCTATGGAGCACAGTTCTACTCTGCCACACATGGTGTCTGCATGAGTCGAAGTTGACTCAACAGTAACTGGTTTGTGAGTGTGTGTACATACACACACACACACACACACACACACACACACAGAGATATTTACTGAAAGGAATAGGCTCATGTGATTGTGGGGGACCGGCAAGCCCCAAATCTGTAGGTCAGGAGATAGGCAGGACACTCCTGCAGGCTTATGTTCCCAAATCTGTAGGTCAGGTGATGGGAGGTGTAAAAAGTTCTGGCAAAATGTCTATTTAGAGTCTGCAGTTAGAAAACACCTTATGGAAATTCTCCTTTGCTCTAAAGACCATCAACTGATTGATTGAGGCCTACCCGTATTATGAATAGTAATCTGCTTTACTTGAAGCCAACTGATTTAATCTCATTTAAGTACTCTATAACAACAACTAGACTAGTGTTTGACCAAAAAATTGGGCACTATAGCCTAGCTAAGTTGACACATAAAATTAACCATCGCATCATCTTTACATCTTCCTGAATTGAGACCAGGTACAAGTGTCAACTCCTGGATGAACCTTGTGGGTCTTGATTTCCATTGTATCCTCAGCCTCTACCACAATGCCTGGCACTTGGTAGGTAGGTGTCAAGTAGGTATTTGTTAAGGAAACAAAAAATAAACATATTAATAAACTCTGGGATCAGATAAAGCTAGATATGAATTCTAATTCTACCTCTTCCTTACAGGGTGACTTGAACAAGTTTCCTATATCCTCTGAGCTCTTTTTCCTTCCAGTGAGTGCTGATAAAGATCTTTTGTTTACTATCTCATAGGGCAGTAGTGGTTGACCAGATAATGTACTGAGTACAGAGCAAGTAAGGAGCCCTGGTGGTGCATCTAAAGCTTAACCCAAAGGTGGGCAGTTTGCACCCACTCAGTGACTCTGAGGGAGAAAGACCTGACGATCTACTTCTGTAAAGATTACAGCCAAGAAAACCCCATGGGGCAGTTCTACTCTGTCTCATGGAGTTGTTATGAGGCGGAATCAACTTGACAACACCCAAAAACAACAAAGCAAATGCTTAATAAACTTTTATTCAATATCCTTCTTTGCTTATTCCATCACATGACATACATGTAATATTTTACGTAGCAATTCAAGGTGAATTTATTTGGACAGTAAAGACATAATATTAAATTTTATAAAAATAATACAAATAATCATTTTAGCTCTGCAAAAGTTTATTTAATGAGAACATTAGAAAAAAATCTAAGAAACAATGATTCCAGTAAAATGACTGATATGGGATTTACAGAAAATTTATAAAGAAAACGCTAAGCACCATTCCAAAGACTTTCCACAAACTCCTTCTCCTCATTTCCCTTTTCTCCGTGTTGTCTTGTCTCCTCCCTCCTTCCCATCCCGTCCCGTCCCGTCTCACCTCCCTTTCCCTTCCCTTCTCTTCTCTCTGCTGCTTTTCCCTGCTCCTTCTCCTCTCTTCCTTTTTTCTCTCTCTTCCTTTCATTTCTATTATAAGAAAATTATGGAGAGAAAAATAAGATAGAGGATCAAAGAGAAGGAATGAGATTTGAGCAAAGATTAATCACCTGGCCTCCAAGTAAGAAGAAATAGGAGGAAAGGAAGAGACACGTAGAAGAGATGGAGACAGACATTGCGGCTGTGCTGAGTACCGCTACTGCATTAGTGTTGAGAGAAGACCACACAGAAAGCTTTTCTTTCTTTGTTTTTTAACGCAAACTTTTCTCCCTAGAAAATGAGACAAACAGAAATAGCATGGGCTTGGAGAAGATCAGGGCAGGGATGACAACAAGGGTTTTTGTTTTCTTAGATAAGCAGGGCACCAGATACCAATCTGGCCTATTCTACCACTTGCCTAGAGTCAGGCCAGCTGCTGGATTCTGTTCTACTTGTTTTAGTAGCAGAAATGTGGCTTTTTCCTCACACTTGCTCTTTGAAATCTAGGTTTCTCATCCCAGCTGCCACAGTCTATCTAAACACAGGTCAGGCGAAGCCAGACAAATGTCTCTCCTGAAGGAACGATTTCTCCACTCTTTTGAAAAGGCAACTGAAAATGGAAGTAGATATGGGAATACGTCACACAAAACCAGGCCAATATCTGAAATTCAGATCTGCACAAGGGATAAAGAGTTCCTGTAAATATTCAGTTCTTCTGATGTATTTTAAATAGGGTGAATTTATACACGCACATACACACCCAATAAATTAGTCTGTAGCTTGTCAAGAAACTGCTTGCTTAGAGGAGAGAACATCTGTGTGTAAGAAAATGCAATCATGTTTAAACCTGAATTCGTCAGGGCCTGTGAATTTCCTGTCAGCTTCTCTCTTCTTTCCTTTTCCTGACCATCACTCATTTATGAAAAATATAATTATTGAGAATCTGTTATTTGTCCAGCACTGTGTTAGGTGCTACTAAATTACCATAAAAAACGAAGCATGGTGCCCTTCCTGAGGAAACTTTCAACCTGGAAGTAGACATGCATATAATTAAGCAGTAAATCCTATAGTGTTTAGGGAAAGAGAAAGCTCTTCGCTGTTTGCTAATTTGCAAATCGGAGTTCCTGCGTGGTGCAATGGTTAACGCCCTCAGCTGCTAACTTCCAGAGGGGCCTTGGAAGAAAGAATTAGCGATCTACTTTCAGAAAAATCAACCACTGAAAATCCTGTGGAGCACACAGTTCTACTCTGAAACACGTGGGCTCACATGAATAGGAATTGACTTTAAGGCAACTAAAACCAAAACCAAACCTGTTGCCTTCGAGTTGATTCCAACTCATAATGACCCTATAGGGCTGCGGAGAACTGCCTCATAGGGTTTCCAAGGAGCACCTGGTGGATTTGAACTGCTGACCTGTTGGTTAGCAGCCAAACTCTTAACCACTACGCCACCAGGTTTTCCTGATGGTAATTGGTAATTTGCAAATCAGCTCATTCTTCCTCTTATAACTTTCCTGTTTGGAAGATTTTCTTAAACCTACTTGATGGGCTAAATAATGTCTGTGAATTCTGTATTTTTACTTGTAAAATTTAATTTTAACTTGCCTAATTTGAGAGTGCAGCTATGCAGAAGAGCCCATTCTAGATTTTATTTTGCAGGATGTGCCTTGTGCTGAGGACAACGGCCCGGAAACTCCATGGATAGTCAATGGAAGTCAACATACGTGTGTGCAATGAGCACTCTGCTCCAGGTGCTGGGCTAGGTGCTCTACCGTAGACACAGACTGTCTTGAAGGAGTTTAGATTGCTTTAGATAAGGCAGACACAGGTGCAAAGCAGAGTGTGCCAGGGCAATAAAGGAAGTAGAAACAAACGTGCACAGAGTGGAGAGAATTTATTTCTGACTAGAGAGATTGGGCAAGGGTCTTTGGAAGAGGTATGCTTTAGATAAACTCAAAGAATATTGAAGGCAGGGGAAAAACCTGAGTAAGATACAGCTCTAAGTAAGTTTGGAGGATATTCCTAGGGCGGGAAGAATTCATAGATGGAGCATACAGAGAATTTCTGTGAGCATTTCCACACCGTACTTTGGTAAGCTTGAATTTGTCACTTCATGTTGACCTTAGTGTGAATTTGGGTAACATCCGTATATTTTTCTATTTATTCTGCCATCCTCATGCAAGAAGGTATTTAGAAGGGTCTATTTCCAGAAGCCTGTTTGGGAACACAAACCTGGCAGCTGGCATGATAATGAATCCATTTCAATAGAACAAATTCCATTACTATTAATATTAAGCAGCCACAGAATGATTCATGAAGCTCTTTTTAAAATTCAGAAAATGCTTAATCAAAAGGAGGGGGAGGAGAAAGAGTAAATAGAAATCATGTCAAGAGTTGATTGTTGTTGACTTTCTTCAGGAGTCAGTTTCACTGTTTCTCAGGCTGACTGATGCCAAGGTAAAGGGCATTGATTTATTTGTAAATAAAACTTTGCATTCTGGCTGATAGAGAAAAGTCTGACAAAAGGCCCTAAATGTCCAGGGAGCTGATTGATTTCTGCAAGCCATACAACTACCCTAAGATTTATAAGTTCTGTGGTCCGAGTTTTCAGTATGTTTCCAGGGTATGAATTTTCTTTTTGTCTTTCTCCTCCTGTGCTTTGATTCTCACCTCTTCCTGCCTTTCGTCTCTCAATGTGCAAATTACCTACTGCCATTGAGTTGATTCTGACTCACAGTGAGCCTATAGGACAGAGTGGAACTGCCCCATAGAGTTTGCAAGGCTGTAATGGAGTCCTGGTGGTGCAGTGCTTAAGAGCTTGGCTGCTAACCAAAAGGTTGGCAGTGTGAATCCACCAGCCACTCCCTGGAAATCCTATGGGGCAGTTCTACTCTCTCCTGTGAGTCAGGATCGACTCCCTGGCAATGGGTTTGGTTTTGGTTTTGGAATCTTTAGCAAAGCAGACTGCAACACCTTTCTCTCGAGAAGCGGCTGATGGGTTGGAAATATCCACCTCTTGGTTAGCAGCTGAGCGCATAACCAGGGCTCCCTCAATATACAAATAAAACCAAAACCCATTGCCATTGAGTCGATTCTGACTCATAGTGACCCTATAGGACAGAGTATAACTGCCCCATAGAGTTTCCAAGGAGCACCTGGTGGATTTGAACTGCTGACCTTTTGGTTAGCAGCTGAGCTCTTAACCACTGTACCACCAGGGTTTTCCAATATACAAATAAGCATCCTAATTTTCTCTTGTTACAATGACAACTTTAAGGTAAGATTTTAATTAACCAGGTAAACCTCCAAATAGATTTCAAATCAAATTCTGCATCATTATAGAAGGTCTCTTCAGATGAAGGCATCCTTGGGTGGTGCCCATGGTTAACATGCTTGGCTGCTAGCCAAAAGGTTGGAAGTTCGAGTTCACCCAGAATTGCCTCGGAAGAAAGCTCTGCAATCTACTCCCAGAAAATCAGCCATTAAAAATCCTGTGGTACACAGTTCTACTCAGACACACATGGGGTGGCCATGAGTCAGAACTGACTCTGTGGCAACGGTATTTTTTTTTCCTTCAGATGAAACTGATAAAACGGAAATTTGCAAGTGGGAGAAAAGAAGAAAGTTACCAGTTTTTGGCAGGAACAACATTAGGGTGGATGCCTCTAGGAAATCTGTATTCTTTTTCTCGGGTAGAGAATGAGGATGAGTTATATTTCCTGCTTGTTGATGCCCTTATTTTCTCTAACAATCCTTTGACTGTGTTCTTTATAAGGGTTAGCGTAAAGCTCAAGGTCAACCCTTTGAAGAACCAGGATGGGACTTAGAAGATTCTATAGGGTCCTGGAGGAGCCCTGGTGGTGTAGTGGTTAAGAGCTATAGCTGCTAACCAAAAGGTCGACAGGTCAAATCCATCAGCCACTCCTTGGAAACCCTATGGGGCAGTTCTACTCTGTCCTACAGGGTTGCTATGAGTCGGATTTGACTCTACGGCAATGGGTTTGGTTTTGGTATAGGGTCCTGGAGATTGCAGTAACTGTTGCTATAGACACTAACCACATCACCATAAAGCGTCGGCTCAAAGTCACACTGTTGTTTCCTTCCTATCTATTCAGCAAACTCAACAAGCCTTGAATTAAAGATTGAATCCAGTTTTCAGAAAAAGTCAACCAAATTCTTTTCTCCCTTTTCAGCTATCTTTCCTTTCATCACCAGATTTATTCTCTTTTAAAGGGTGAATCTCGCTATATTATTATCTCTTTATTATCTCTTGCTGCATCAACATTACTCCACAATTTAGTGGCTTTAAACAATAAACATATATTACATCATAGTTTCTGTGGGTCAGGTATCCACGTGTAGCCTAGATGCCGCTCATGAGGGAGTAGTTGAGGTATCTGCTGGGCCTGTAGCCATTTCAAAGCTTAACTGGGGAAGGGACAGTTTCCAAGCTCACTTAAGTGGTTGTGGGCAGCCCTCGGGTCATCGTTCTGTTTGCTGAAAGCATCAGTTTATTGCCACATGAGCTTTCTATAGGACAGTTCACAACTTGGCAGCTGGTTTCCTTCAATGCAAGTAAGAGAATGAGAGAGAGCACCCCAGATGGAAGTCGTATTTGTTTTGTAACTTAATCCCAGAAGTGATATCTCATCTTTTGCCATACTCTATTCATTAGAAGTGAGTTATTAGGTTGAGTCCACAGTCAAGGCAGGGGGCTTACCCAAGGGCATGAATGCGAGGAGGCAAGGATCACTGTGAACTGTCTTAGAGATGCCTACCATATCCATTTGTGAGTTATTACAAAACCACACACTCTAGGAGAGAAGCCTTCTCAAGGCAGGGACTAACCCCTCAGAATCTTACAATTGTTGGAGATCTCTTTTAGTCAGATTGTTTTTAGTACCAAAATGGAAATTTTTTAAAGAAATTCCTAGCCAGGCACTGACAATGAAAGTCTCTTTGGCCATTGTTATGGATTGAATTGTGTCCCCTAAAAGATATGTTGAAGTCATAACCCCTGGTACCTGTGAACTCGACTTTGTTTGGACATAAGGTCTTTGAAGATGTCATAAAGTAAATTAGTCTGGGATTAGGGTGGATTGTAATCCTGTCAGAGTAATATCCTCATAAGAGAGAAAGACATGGAGACACAGAGAAAAGACGACCAAGGAATTTGTGGGGCAGCAGAAACCAAGAGAGATAAGAAAAGATCTTCCCCTAAAGACTTCAGAGAGAATATGGCCCTGCCAACACCTTGAGTGGGAACTACTAGCCCTCAGAACTGTGAGAAAATAAATTTTTGTTCTTATAACCTACCCAGCTGTGGCTATGGCAGCCCTAGGAAGCTAATACAGCCATCTGCTTGGTTTTCTTCACTCTACCAACTCACTTTCTTACTTGTCCCTTCATGTCTTTGGATTGCACATGGCCCATTATGGTCACTCATGGTGTCTCTCTGGTTCCTTTCTATAGCAGCTCCTATTCCTATTTGTCACATTCTTCCTGGACCCCACACACAAACACACTTCCTTGAGTCACACCCTCTACTGGAGGTTGACCCAAGTGGTTCAGTCAGGCCCAAGTTTAGTCACATTCAAAGAGACTCAGCCTAAACATATCCCACAGTTTTCAGCAATGATTATTGAAAGAGTTCCTCTTCTAATACAAGCATACCTCGTTTTATTGCACTTCACTGTATTGTGCTTCCAAGATATTGCGTATTTTACAAATTGAAGGTTTGTGACAACCCTGCCTTGGGCAAGTCTATCAGCACCATTTTTCCAACAGCATGTGCTCATTCTGTGTCTCTCGGTCATGTTTTGGTAATTCTCACAATATTTCAAACTTTTTCATTATTATTATATCTGTTGTGGTGATCAGTGATCTTTGATGTTACTCTTATAATTGTTTTAGAGTGCCGCAAATTGCACCCATATACAACGGTGAAGTTAATCGATAAATGTTGTGTGTGTTCTGACTATTCCACCTACCGGCCGTTCCCCTGTCTCTCTCCCTCTCCTACTGCCTCCCTATTCCCTGAGACACGACAATGTCGAAATTAGGCCAGTTAATAACCTTACAACGGTTTCTAAGTGTTCAAGTGAAAGGAAGGGTTGCACGTCTCTCACTTTAAATCAAAAGCTAGTAATGATTAAGCTTAGCAAGGAAGGCATGTCAAAAGTCGAGATAGGCCAAAGCTAGGCCGCTTACACCAAACAGTTTGGCAAGTTGCAAATGCAAACGGAAAGTTCTTGAAGGAAATTAAAAGTGCTACTTCAGTGAACACACGAATGAGAAGAAAGTGAAACAGCCTTATTGCTGATACGGAGAAAGTTTTAGTGGTCTGGATAGAAGATCAAACCAACCACAACATTCCCTTAAGCCAAAGTCTAATTCAGAGCAAGGCCCTAACTGTCTTCAATTCTATGAAGGCTGAGAGAGACGAGGAAGTTGCAGGAGAAAAGTTTGAAACTAGCACAAGTAGGTTCATGAGGCTTAAGGAAAGAAGCCTTCTCCATAACATAAAAGTGCAAGGTGAAACAGCAAGTTATCCAGAAGATCTAGCTAAGATAATTGATGAAGGTGGCTACACTAAACAACAGATTTTCAATGTAGACAAAACAGCCTTATACTGGAAGAAGATGCCATCTAGGACTTTCATTGCTAGAGAGAGGTCAATGCCTGGCTTCAAAGCTTCAAAGGACAGGCTGACTTTCTTGTTAGGAACTAATGCAGCTGATGACTTCAAGTTGAAGCCAGTGCTCATTTACCATGCTGAAAATCCTAGAACCCTTAAGAATGCTAAGTCTACTCTGTCTGTGCTCTATAAATGGAACAACAAAGCCTGGATGACGGCACATCTGTTTCCAGCATGATTTACTGAATATTTTAAGCCCACTGTTGAAAATTACTGCTCAGAAAAAAAAAAAAAAAAGATTCCTTTCAAAATATTACTGCTCATTAACAACGCACCTGGTCACTGAAGAGCTCTGATGGAGATATACGAGGAGATTTAGTGTTGTTTTCATGCCTGCTAACACAGCATCCACTCTGCAGCCCATGGATCAAGAAGTAATTTCAACTTTCAAGTCTTATTATTCAAGAAATACATCTCATAAGGCTATAGCTGCCATAGACAGTGATTCCTCTGATTAATCTGGGCAAAGTAAATTGAAAACCTTCTAGAAAGGATTCACCGTTCTAGATGCCATTAAGAACACTGGGGATTCATGGGAGGAGGTCAAAATATCAACATTAATAGGAGTTTGGAAGAAGTTGATTCCAACCCTCATGGATGATTTTGAGGGGTTCAAGACTTCCGTGGAGGAAGTAACCGCAGATGTGGTAGAAATAGCAAGAAAACTAGAATTAGAAGCAGAGCCTGAAGATGTGACTGAATTGCTGCAATCTCATGATAAAACTTTAATGCATGAGGAGTTGCTTCTTATGGATGAGCAAAGAAAGTGGTTTCTTGAGATGGAAACTACTCCTAGTGAAGATGCTGTGAACACTGTTGAAATGACAACAAAGGATTTGGAATATTACATAAACTTAGCTGATAAAGCAGTAGCAGAGTTTGAGAGGATTGACTCCAATTTTGAAAGAAGTTCAACTGTGGATAAAGTGCTGCCAGATGCACTGCATGCTACAGAGAAATCTTTCGTGAAAGGAAAAGTCAATCGATGCAGCAAACTTCATTGCTTGTTTTAAGAAATTGCCACAGCCACCTCAACCTTCACCCACCACCAACCTGATCAGTCAGCGGCCATCAACCTAGAGGCAAGACCTTCCACCAGCAAAAACATTATGATTCGCTGAAGGCTTGGATGATGGTTAGCATTTTTTAGCAACAAAGTAGTTTTTAATTAAGATATGTACATGTTTTTAAGACAATGCTGTTGCATACTTAATAGACTACAGTATAGTGTAAACATAACTTATACGCACTGGAAAACCAAAAAATTTGTGTCATTTGCTTTATTGTAATATTCGCTTTATTGCAGTGGTCTGGAAGCAAACCCACAATATCTCCGAGGTATGCCTATACTAATCTGGGAAGAACCTCTCACTTTCTTCCCTGAAGAAGAGCTCCCTTTATTCCCATTACTAGTAACTCACCATCCAGCCCTCACCATGTCAGTTTTCCTGACCATCTGCTGCTTTCTAACCTCTTCTGCTCTGTGGGAGAGTTCCAGATTTGAGATGCCTGACTCGTATCTGAATGATTGGCCCAGGCCTGAGCCCTGACTCCATCTTAGCTTTTGCTTATTTCCCCTGCAGCCATCAAATCCTTAGACTGACTTAAGTATATAAAAGTAAATGTTTTCCTCTGTAGTTAAAATAATGAGTATTCCTAAGGGAGGGTCTTGACACAAGACTGTTATCAGGAATCCCCTTAGCGGTTTATTTTGTCACATGCTGCTTGAATACTTGTGTTCTTTCTGCTGATACATACATGCGATGGAATATTACTCAACCATAAAGAGAAACGAAGTCCTGATACATGCTACAACATGGATGAATCTTGAAAACATTATACTGAGTGAAATAAATGAGTCACAGAAGGACAGATATTGTGTGATCTCACTTATACGAAGGACCAAGGAGCCCTGGTGGTTTAGCATTCAGCTATTAAACAAACGGTTGGCAGCTGGAATCCACCAGCTGCTCCTTGAAAACTTTATGGGATAGTTCTACTCTGTCCTATAGGGTCACCATGAGTCAGAACCGAGACAATGGCAATGGGCTCAGTTTGGTTTTATAAAGACCAAAGTTTATTAGTAGTTACCAGGGGTGGGGGCAAAGGGAACTCACTGCTTAGGGGACACTGAGCTTCTGTTAAGGTGATGGAAACATTTGCCAACAGATAGTGGTAATGGTTGAACAACGTGATGAATGTAATTGATGTCACTGACTTATACATGTAAAAAAATGTTGAAATAGCAAATATTTCGTTACATATATTTACCATAATAAAAAGAAGAATCACATTAAAACAATAATATTTAAGGAGTGCTTATTATGCACAAAACAATTACTCGTGCATTAATTTATTTAATCACCCCATCAATATAAGGAGGTGGTACAATTAGTATACTCATTTTACTCAGGAGAAAACTGAAGATTATAAAGCTTAGCTCCTAACCCAGGTTGCACAGAACATAATGGAGAAGTCAAACTCCAACCCAAATATGTCTGTCTCCAAATTCTATACTCACGACCACTACAGTGCGCCACATTTAAAACACCAGTATTGTAGGAACATTAAAATGATTCCTTTTTAAGGAACTTCAAATAAAAATATGTATGTCTCTGAAGTGAAATTAGTGCCTGCCCTTCTAAACTGAATAGCTCCTTAACAAATAATTTTGTCTGAGAAAATTCTCTGGGGCTGTAAGCACAGCATAGTGAGAGGACTAAGTAGGGACTTGGTGACACATGGTCTTAGCGCTGCCGTTCCCTAGATTTGTGAATTGGAGTAATTTATTTAATCTCTCTGACTCTCAGTTTCCTCTACCGTGTAATAAAAGAAGATCTATCTTAGTGGTCATGTGGATTCTTTGAAAAAATGTATGTTAAGCACTGAACAAAGAGTAGGCACTTAATAAATGGTAGCTGCTAACGTTACTGCAGAAATCCTTGGGTGGTGCAGTCAGTTAAGCACTCGACTATTAACTATTGAGCACTCTATTAACCCAGAGGTACCTCAGAAGAAAGGCCTGGCAATCAGCTTCAAAAGGTCATAGCCTTGAAAACCCTATGGAGCAGTTCTACTCTGCACACATGGGGTCTCCATGAGTCAGAATCTACTCAATAGCGACGGTATTTTTTTTTTTTTTTGATAATGTTATTGCTCTTGAATACTTTAAGTAATATCTCTAAAGAGGAGACGAGATGAGTAGAATTGTAAAAGTCACTGAGGCTGGAGCAAAACATCTGGAGGAAGGCAGCCATTCTAAGGTTTACTTGAGTGATGTCCCAGGTTCAGAGATCTTCACATTTTAGCTGGGACACAGGCAAAACCTGATACCAAACTCCATGCCATCAAGTGGATTCCAACTCATAGTGATCCTATAAGACAGAGTACAACTGTCACACAGGGTTTCCAAGCAGTGGCTGGTGGATTCAAACTGCCGACCTTTTGGTGAGCAGCCCAACTCTTAACCACTGCGCCACCAGGGCTTGGGAGCATAGGCAAAGGATCTTTCTGTATTTCCTCTTTTGAGAATGAGAATAATTCTTCCCATGAACTATACAAAAGTGATGTGAGGGTTTGTATTTTAAAGTGGGTGGACCTTCTAGTGACATATAAATCCTGCATGTATAATTTAGAAACCAGACTCTTTTTATGATTTTTAAAAGACCACTTTATTCATGAATGTCCTTTCTGTCCAAAATGCCCTCTATGCTGCATTCTTGAATATTTAACTGTAAGAGTCCTGATTTGTGAGAGTTGTAGTTAGTTCTGTGGTGAGGAGTCGAGACTAAGGACATAGGACACATGGATGTTAAATCTGCATTCCATGGGGCATCATTAGGCCAGGAGTGTTTTTTCTCTGGGGCTGTAAGCATAGCATGGGAAGCGGACTAAGTAGGGACTTGGTGTCACATGGTCTTAGCCCTGCCGTTCCCTAGATTTGTGAATGGGAGTAATTTATTTAATCTCTCCAACTCTCAGTTTCCTCTTCTATATAATAAAAGAAGACCTTAGAGGTCACGTGGATTCTTTGAAAAAACATATGTTAAGCACCGGACAAAGAGTAAGCACTTAATAAATGGCATCTGCTAATCTTATTGCAGGAGACCTTGGGTGGTTCAATGGGTTAAGGGCTCAACTAACTCCCGCAGCTTTCCTCCCTTCTCCTTTCATGTCTTTGTCATTCCTATTACTCCTGTTCCAGTATTAGACATCCTCATTGCTGTCTTGCACGCCCATCTTGGATAAAGAAAGAGTTACATGTAGCTAATTGGTCGTGAGGTTTTTTATTTATTATTTTCCCCCTTTAAAATTTATAGCAGAAAACTAAAGTGTCACCTCTTACTTCCTGACTAATAATCCAAAAACAAGACAATTTGAATTTCCCCAGCTTGGTGTATCTTTTAAGCCAGTAGAACAGATTCAATAGCAGAAGCCAGATGGTGTCTGTATGCAGAGAGGAAGCACAGAGGGGGTTCTATTTTTCTGTTACCCCAAACACCAGAAGGAGGAACTGATCTTCACAGCAATTGGTCACCATCCGGGCTTATCAGGATCAACTCAGAAGAAATAAGATGAGAGTTTTATGTCTCCCAGGAAGGAAAATAAAGGCTCAATTCCCCTTGCAAATCCTGGATGTTTTTCTTTCTTGAGTGTAATTATCTGAGAAGTACAAGGAGCAGTAGTGTGACTTAAGGGGAAAGTCTCCATGAGAAAAAGTTGACTCGCTGCCTCATCAGAAGGCAAACCTGTGCCTCAGCTGACTCTGCTTTGCTTTTAGGAGTAATCAAAGACCACCATCAAGTTTGCCAGCCGGGAGAGAACTGATCAACCCAAACAACCTGATTGTCAGGAGGCCCAGGAGTCTGGGGCTGGGAGAGGGTCATGGTGTAGCCATTCTCAGCCAAGGCATCCATCCATGGGATTTGGGATTTTGCCATGATCACCATGAAGAATCTGGTGGTGCACAAACATGACTTATCTGACAGTCCTGTCTTTTGAACTATCATAACTACAAAGTGCAAAACACTGTCTACATCAGTCTTAGAAGGAATAAAATCAGAATGTTCCTTAGAAGCAAGGATAGCAAGATTTCGGCTTGCTTACTTTGACACGTCATCAGGAAAAGCCAATCACTAGAAAAGTAGAGCATCAGTGAAAACGAGGGAAACCTTCCATGAGACAGATTGACACAATAGCCAAAGTAATGTACTCAAACATTGCAACAATCATGAAGATGGGGTGCAGGACTGGGCAACATTTTGTTCTGTTATCCACAAGGTTGTTATGAGCCAGAGTCAACAGCACCTCACAACAACAACAAAAACATCAGTCTTGTTGGTTGGGTGGCAGCATCCTTCATGCTTAGAAATATATGATTGAATTTCCAAAGAAAAAGAAACCTCCAGGCTAATTGCGTATTGCAACTTGTTCTGGGCTTCCTCCCTTTCCAGCCATCCCCCTGCAATGGTGTATGATAGCTATTTTCTCATATGTACAACATTCAGTTAATGATGATTTACTCTTCCCGCCATTGCTACGGCCAGGGCAGCAGTGACAAATCTTCTTGCTTAAGTCTGGTGGGCTACATCTTTTTCAGCGTTGCTAGATATCCTCATAGGTTGGCAGCAATATGGACAAGGTGACAAGCCCGGTTCCTCGGGTGGGAATTTTTTACGATTGTTCTGATACCGCACTATCTAAACCCTATGCAATTTTCAAAAGGAGCATTAGAGTTGGAGCCTGTTTATCTGTCTGTTTGGAAGTCTCAGGCTGTCAGGCATATGTTGTGCTGCAGTCTGAGTGTATGTTATAAAAGTGAGCCACCCTAGAGATGCTGATCTGGCACCTCAAGTGAAAGGCTGACTGTTTTTTCCACTTGATTGGATATTGCCATTGAAATGGAAGATACTGCTTCCTTGGGAGAGGAGAAAGTGCAGTGCCACTTTCAGCGTGTTTGCTGCCATGTGTCACTGGGGAAACTCATGTGGAAGCTGTGTGATTATTTGCTGGGGATTGTGTAGAACGGATGTTAACACCATGTAGATGCTTAGACTTTCAGTGTTTATCATCTGATTTCACCCAAGTACCTAGAATGGCTAAGGGGATTAAAATGTATCCTTGAAGTTGACTGAGGGAGATAGTACAAAAATTGCCCTCCACAAACATAAAAAGTCTTTGAAGTTGTAAACATCATGCATAATTTACAATTTAACCCCAAATATATTTGTATTAGTTCAGTATGTTCTATTCATGTTCTTTGGATGCAAGGAGCAGCAACTTTCTTGAAGTAGCTTAAGTATAAAGAGGTAGTTTATTTTAAGCGTACCCAGCTCATAGAATCAAACAATCACCGTGAAGGTAGAGTAGCTGGGCTTTGTGGAGCATTGGAGAGCTACCAGGAAAGAGGTGGCTTTCTGCATCTCTCAGGGCTGCCTTTGTCTCTGCTCAAATTCTGTCGGCAGTTCAGCAAGCTCTGCTTATTCACATTTGTATGTGGATCAAATGGAGGCCTCTCCCTTAGAGTCTACTCCCTGTCTTTTAGTTCTAGCCTTCAGTATCAAGTATCTACAGCCTCTTAGTTAAAAATTGGAATGGCCACTGGATCATGTGGCCATCCTTAGGGCCAGTCAGCTAAGGCTAGGAAAGGAGCGTGTAGCAATCTCTTGATATATGTGACAGGTTTTCCAGCCTATGTGTAAACCAAAAAACCCAAATAGTTGCCGTTGAATCAATCCTGATTCATGGTGGCCCCATGTATATCAGAGTAGAACTGTCCTCCATAGAGTTTTCAAAGGCTGATTTTTTGGAAGTAGATTGCAAGGCCTTTCTTCTGAGGTGCTTCTGAGCGAACTCAAATCTCCGGTCTTTCAATTAGCAGTCGAGTGCACTAATTATTTGAACTACACAGGCACAGGCTATGGGCAGGTTAAATTAGGCCTAAAACCAACTAAATTTGTTGCCGTTGAGTCGATTCCAACTCACAGTGACCCTATAGAACAGAGTAGAACTCCCGGTCTTTTGGTTAGCAGCTGAACACTTAACCAAATTAAGCCTAGAGAACAAATAATTTTTATGTAAAAGCGTATTTCAATGTTACTTTCCATTAGGAAAAAGCAACAACAAGGTATTCTACTATTTTAATCCTGTGGATTAAAGTAGAACATGGACTAGACATGGCCCAGTTTAAGGGTAAATTCTAGATGCTATGCTCCCTCCAAGACCTGAAGAATGTATGTCTCTCTTTAAAGGGAACAACTGATTTTATTATCAACAGTAGAATAAAATTTACCAGACTAGACTCAGTGGTAGGCTCCTAGAGTTCAGGTCAAAAAAGAAAAGTAGTTTTAGAGATTAGCCTCCATATTCAACATGATATGAAATAGTTTCCACATTTGAGTAATGATTTACTTTTAAAGCAAGTGTTGATAAACTACTGCCTCTGGGCCAAATCTTGTCCATTGCTTGCTTTTGTAAATAAAGTTTTATTGCAACAGTCACCTTCATTCATTAATGTATTACCTTGTCTGCTTTCATGCTACAATGACAGACGTGGATGGTAGCAATGGAAACCATATGGCCCACAAAGTCTAAATATTTAGTATCTGAATCTTTACAGAAAAAGTTTCAGACCCCTTAGTGTTTAAC
Source organism: Trichechus manatus latirostris (assembly GCF_000243295.1). NCBI lineage: Eukaryota > Metazoa > Chordata > Mammalia > Sirenia > Trichechidae > Trichechus > Trichechus manatus. Next base: position 24,871,865 of record NW_004443940.1, on the reverse strand, counting down.
TTGTTTTTCAATTAATGTTAAATATGCATAAGCAATAAATATGTATATTTATATGTATTAGCTGCATATAAATTCCATAAACTTATAGTATTCATATTAAACATATTAAGCAAAAATAAATTTAACAAGGAAAAAATAAAACTATAAAATCAGTGTAGTTAAAATTAACAACTTTGATTTAATATGAGTTCATTTGAGGAAACAAAACTGGTGATGCTGGCTTTAAGTAGAGAAGGTAGTCACCTCTTTCAAGTTCTTTCTGACTTGCTTTTGTTTTATTTTTGATTGTGAAAATGATAGACTATTCCTTTGAATCATGATTATTACCATTCTATTTTTTTCCTTTTTAACAATGAGCTTACTAAATGGGCTTGCAAAAATCTTTTACTTTGAAAGGCAATAGTTCCAATCATGCATAGTTTCTTAATTTGGGGTCCCCAGAAGCAGGGCCAGAAAGGAAGATTCTTGTGAAAGTGATTTATCTAGTGTTGCCGAGAGAAGTTGACGAGGGAATAGAGGAAGCAGGATGGGCAAAAGGAAGAAGCCAAGCAAAGGTGTGATATCAAGCAAAGTTCTAACCTTAGCCTGATCCCATAAGGAGCTCTGAAATGTAAGGTACACCTCAGAGTTTGTGCAGACCTGAGGCCAGGGAGCAGAGCTTTTATTCTCATGGAACCACTCAGTCATTGCCTAAGGATGCACCAGAGGATATACATTCCCAGCATTCCTGGCTCTCTGCAAGTGTGGGCAAAGTGCCACTAAGAGCCCAAGGACAGTTCTCCTAATAGAGTTGCAAGTGTCACCTCTTGAAAGAAAGAGTACTTAGAAGCCAGAGGAGGGGGTATTATGGACTGAATTGTGTCCCCCCAAATATGTGTTGAAATCCTAGCTCCTATACCTGTGGATGTAATCAGATTTGGGAATATGGTTTTCCTTGTAATGTTAATGAAGCCATATCAGTGTAGGGCGTGTTTTAAACTACTTCTGAGATATAAAAAGAGAAGATTAGGCACAGAGAGAAGCATCTACAATGGGGGAAAGTTAGATGCCATATGGGGATGGCCAAGGAACATACAGAAGAACGCTAGAGAAGCTGAGATAAGAATTTCCCCCCAGAGTAGACAGAGAGAGCCTTCCCCTAGAGCCAGCACCTTGAATTTGGACTTCTAACCTTCTAAACTGTGAGAAAACAAATTTCTGTTTATTAAAGCACCCGCTTGTGGTATTTCTGTTACAGCAGTACTAGATAACTAAGACAGGAGGGCACAGAAACACTGACAGAGATCTAAGGGGATCTGGGGGATCTGGGCAGAGTACATGTCTGCTACACACCCCTAAATAAAATACTGAATTTAATGACAAACTATCCATTGTATAATTACTAGTATATTATTGGCATTGTTATTGTGAGTAAATGTGAACATTACAATATGTTAGCTTGCAATATGAATATAGAACTGATGGCTGTGGTGCAGGTTTTCATTAGTGTAAGATGTCTGTACTACCTTCTGTAGACTATGGAAGGGCTCAATTCTCCTACCATGTTTTTCCATTCAGATGACTGCACAATTTCATTTTTAAGGTACACTGTTAGACCTTTTGGCTTTCACTTTGAGAGGGTGCATTATTTACTTATTAAGTTCCTCTGTCCTTTTCTCATTAGTCTATAGCTATTAAAGTAATACCTTACTCTGGCACATTATATGATTTTCATGGAATCAAAGCAACATTTCAATTCATTAAATAACTTAAGAAATTAGCTCTTAATAAATGAAGTGTTTTTCAATTGTGAATTATCTCCATTATTTCTGTTATCATTATATCTGATAAAATAGTTCATGAGTTCAATGGCAAATAAAAAGGATGATTACATCATTTTGTCAACAGAATATGACAACTCAAAGGTACCCAAACAGGCTTATCAACATGTTAAAAATAAAACATTATCATCACTCTAGGTGATCATGTGACTTCAACACATTTATAAACACAAATTAAACATAAACACTGAGCTAGAATTGGAAAGTGATACATGATCTAAAGTATCGCACAAAATAAATATATTTTATTAAAAAAAGTATTATCAAGAACTTGTGAATTCCTGAGAATATGTTGTTAGGTCTGATAGGGTCTGTGGAAATGATTTAGAATACTGAATAACTTTAGGCTTAGAAGTATGTGGCTTTGTATTTATTTCTGAATTGTGCCTGTTTGTTTGGTTTCCTGATTGTTGTTGTTGTTAGCTGCTGTCCAGTTGATTCTGACTTATGATGATCCCATGTGTTACAGAGTAGAACTGCTCTATAGAGTTTTCTTGGCTATAATCTTAACAGAAACAGATCACAAGACCTTTTCCTCTGGAGTACCACTGGGTGGATTCAAAATGTCAACCTTTTGGCTAGCAGTTGTACACAAACCATTTGTACCACCTAGGGGATCTTGGTCTCCTGATTAGAGTGTAATTATTTGAGAGCAGACATTTTGTCTTCTATTTTTTTAGAATACTCATAAATCACATGGTCTGTGGTTTATCTATAGCAGATGAACAACAATTTATAAGATGTCATAGCTGGAGGACAAAGCTACAGACTCCATGGGAAATAAATTTGCCAGACAGCAATTCAGAAACCTTATCCCAGATGGAAGAAGAAAATTCCAGCCAGCTCCAGCCTTCCTGTGTCACCTAAGGGTTGGGGACACCTCTGGTCAGCAGGGAAAAGAATGCCAAAGAAATGGATTGGAAATACTGTAGCCCAAGAATCCAGGAAGATGGGAGAGTTGTATACCTGGAGTTGGGATAGAAACACCTGTGAAGGTTACACCTCAGGACACAGGCCCACTAAAAGAATTAGACTGAATCAGAAGATTGTAAGAATGCGTCCACACCCCCACATTCTACCTCCACACCAACAAGCCTCCTGTATAGTAATAGTAGATTACAGGTGAAATAGCTGAAAACACAGACTCCTGATAAACAGTACAAAGAGAAGCTGCAAGGACAAGATGGGAAGTAAAAACAAAAAGACTAGAGGAATTTGAAGCCTCTAGTTCCTATAGTTACAACAAACATTAAACACAGCCAAACTCCTAGCCAGCATCACACAAATCCTCACATTAAAAGCCTACTTACTTCAGTATCTATTACCTAAGATCACATGTCTGCCTTTCAACAAAAAACTACAAGGCATATCAAAAGGCAAGAGAAGAGAGAAAGCAAGCATTATAACCAGACTATGAGTGATATTAATCACAGTTATTTTAAATTCTTTGTCTGATAGGTCTAACATGTGCATCGTATTTGAATCTGGTTATGATGCTTGCAACATCAGGTGGATAATGTGAATAGAGAGATGGAAACTCTAAAAAGTAATAGAAAGGAAATGCTGATGGGAGGTGAAGGGAAGGGACAAAACTCACAGTAACGGTAATGAAGAATGCCTTTGATGGACTTATCCATCAGTAGACTCAGTAGAGTTGAGGAAAGAATCAGTGAACTTGAAGATAAATCAATTGAAAATTCCCAAACAAAAATGCAACGTGAAACAAAGAATGGTGGAAAAAATCCAAAAAAACCAGAACAGAACATTCAAGAACTGTGGGCCAATATAAAAAGGTGTAACATACACATAATTGCAAATACCAGAACAAAATAATGAAAGAATGGTGTAGAAGAAATATTTTAATAATAATTTTTGAGAACTTCCAAAATTGATGAGAATTACTAATCCACAAAACTAGGAAGTTCTGTAGACATTAATCAGGATATATATATGTATATATATGTACACACACATACATATATATCACAAACAAGCAAAACAGAACTAGGCATCTCATATGCAAACTGCATAAAACCCAAACAAAGAAAAAAGTTACAGAAAAAAACAAAAATCTTACCAATAATAATTACAGAAGCCTTCTCATTAGAAATCATGCTACAAGAAGAGAGTGATGTGATAACTTTAAAGTGCTGGGAGGAAGGGATGGGAAATTGCAAACCTAGAATTCCATATCTAAAAAAATTATCCTTCAAATATGAAGGAGATTAAAAGACTTTCTCAGACAGAAACAGGAAATTCACTGCCAGCAGAACTACCTTGCAAAGAAAAAAAAAAATGTTAGAAGACCAAGTGGGATTTATTCTAGAAATGCAAGAGTTGTTTAATACTCAGAAATCAATCAAGAAAAATGATATGATTATTTGGAGCCCTGGTGGTGCAGTGGTTAAGAGCTCAGCGATTTGCTAACCAGAAGTTCAGCAATTCGATCCACCAGCCTCTCCTTGAAAACTGTATGGGGCAGTTTTACTCTGTCCAATAGGGTTGCTGGGAGTCGGAATCGACTCGAGGGTAACGGATTTGATTTTTGGTTTGGATATGAATAGATGCATAAAAAGTATTTGACAAAATTCAACACCCATTCATGATAAAAACTCTAAAAATCTAGGAACACAGGGGAACTTCCTTAACCTGTAAGTACGTATGAAAAGCATACAGCTAATCCCTTACTTAATGGTTAGAGAATGAACACTTTTCTCCAAGGCAAGCATGTCCTCTCTCACTGCTCCTATTCAACATTCTTCTGAAAATCCTATCAAGTGCAAAGCAGAAGAAACAGAAACAAAAATGATACACACTGGAAAGGAAGAAGTAAAAATGTATTTATTCATAGATGATATGATTATCTATGTAGAAAACCTAAGTAATCTACTAAAAAAACCAAAAAACAAACAAAAACTCTGGAACTAATAAGTACTATAGTAAGATTTCAAGATACAAGGTCAATTTAGAAAAGTCATTTGCTTTCCTATATACCCAGCAATGAACAATTGAGACTTTAAATTAAAAATAGCATCCCCCGAAAAAATGAAGTACTTAGATATAAATGTTCTCTCCATTTTTCACTAGGCACACCTTCCCTCTACCTAAGACAGTTGTTCTTTTCCTCTTGTTTCAGAGGTTTTGCTTAAAAGGACATGTATCTGGATAATATTAGTCCCTTACCTCTGCCATGCCCTGTTAATCCATTCTTTACAGCACCATTTAACATGAAATCTTTCATCTTATTTAAAACACTTTTAATTATCATGACACCATTTAGCAGCTGAAAACAGTTTTATAAATACATACTGGGAATAATATTAAGCTTCCTGAAAGTACAGAGGTTGAATTTACATTCCTCAAATTCTCATATTGCCTAATGAAAGATGAGAGTCTGATGAGCCCTCACACTCAGGGTAGGTGGCTGCAGATAATTAGCACAGCTCCTAACGATTAGTGTGGTCATCTTTTTTTGGCAATCAATGTCATTAACAATTTTAGATTTGATATTTATGTTATGGTGTCCTGCCTCTGGCTAAACTGCTAACTACAAATTCTAACTTAAAACGTTTGGCGTGTCAGGCTAAGAAGGCTCCACAGACTTGGACAGAGATCTTCCTCACCCCCCTGCTGTTCTCACCATCTTCAACACAGTAATGTAGTTCAAGTATCACTCTGCTATAAAGCTCTAGGCTGTATTGATCCCATTCTACTCTCACAGTTTTCTGATTTCACTCCTCTGAGAAACTCATTAGCATGTGAACGGGTGAACTGCTGAGCGAAGTTCTTGATGGGTGATATCTTCCTTTACAACATTTATTGGCATTGGTAGGCATGTTTCGTAATCAGTCTAAGCAGCTGTTTCATCGTCTGTGGAATGGAAGTAATTATTATCTCACAGAGCTATGATGAGGATTAAATTAGATAGCGTGTATAAAGCACCTGGCACAGTGCATGGTGAATGGTCACAGTCCCCCTTTCGTGTTGCATGAAGACCCACATCTGGGCCTTTGTTCTCTAGTGAGTACTTCCGTTCCTTCAGTCGTATGCTTCTTATCCGTTCACCTCTTGTTCACTCACAGTGCCTAACATAGGACAACTAGTTGCTCTTAAAAATTGCTCAACAAATGTTTTGTCTCTCACCAGAATATGAGCTCCATGAGGGCAGGAACCAAGTATTGGATTCATCTCTGTATCCTTGGCATCCAGCTGTGTTCCAGTAATAAATGGAACATTTAATACTCACTCACCTCTGCCCCGGTGGTGCAGTGGTTAAGAGCTCAGCTGCTAACCAAAAGATCAGCAGGTCGAATTCACCAGCCGCTCCTTGGAAACCTTATGGGGCAGTTCTACTGTGTCCTATAGGGTCACTATGAGTCGGAATCGACTCCATGGCAGTGGGTTTTTCACCCCTGCCCCTGCAGTGGGAACCCCTGTTGAATAAGAGCTAAAATTGCCCTGGAAAAGCAGATCTCTGTGGAGATTGGGTCTCCTGGTTCTCCCAGCCTTGTGCTAGGAAAGTGTGTAAGGCATAATTTGGGGCAGAACAATCATGTAGAGGAAAAGGAGAGAACTAACTGGGGACTCCAGAACCCAGTCTAGGTCACCGCCTTCTGGCATCCCCGCTGCAATGACTGAAGGAGCCAACATATGTAAATCATCTTCCAGGGGTCAAGCTCACAATAAATTCAAACTGCCTGAAAATTTATACAGCTACAGCAGCTGTTATTTGACTTCAAAGTGACCCACTGTGCAGGTAAATGTCCCAAAGCTATTTTACCATTCTATTAATAAAATTATCCAAGCCTATTTTGCCATTTCCCACTCTCTTGATAATTTTTGCATTCAGAATTTACTAGCTTGCCCAGTGTTTACTTTTTTTTAACCTTTTTAAGTTGAGGATCTTTCTGACAATCAAAGGAAAGCTATAAATCTCTTTCTAGACAGTTGTACATGCACACATACACACAATTGGTATATAATTCTATTAATTAACAGATCCTGTAAAACCAGTTTTTGGATCCTCATTTAAATTAACTCTAAATTAAGAAAACTAGTGTGGGATATTTCATACATTCAGCCAACAATAAACATACACAGTAGGCCTGATGCAAGATGCTGGAGAATTAATCCCACCCCTTGCCCTCAGAAGCTTTTAATCTATCTATCCTGGTAAGGAAGGCCAAAGAAGAATTGACACATTTGAAATATGGTGTTGGCAAAGAATATTGAATATACCATGGACTGTCAGAAAAATGAATAAAGTTTGTCTTGGGAGAAGTACAGCCAGAGTGGTCCTTGGAAGTGAGGATGGCGAGACTTTGTCTAATGTGCTTTGACATGTTATCAGGAGGGACCAGTTCCTGGAGAAGGACATCATGTCTGGTGAGATAGAGGTCAGCAAAAAAGAAGGATGTCTTCGATGAGATGTATTGACACAGTGGCTGCAACAATGGGCTCAAACATAGCAATGATTTTGAGGATGGTGCAGAACTGGTCAGTGTTTCATTCTGTTGTACATAGGGTTGCTATGAGTTGGAACTGACTCGACAGTACCTAACAACAAAAGCAACATCCTTGTAGTGGACAACACCAAATAGAGAAGCTAGAGCAGAGTAGAAACCCAAATGATGTTAGATGAATGATCAAATAGATTCTCATGAAAACTAAATTCCTATGAAAAGTAAAAGACAAGTGTACTTAAGAGGATTCTTTAGAGAAATGCAATTCACCTACATGTTCTCTTACCAGATTCTCAGGTGTAGTGCAAAGTCTATCCACCAGGATGTCTGCTTTTCAGTAGACATACCAAGGAGCTCATGGTGCATGGGGTCCATCAGAATCCTCATGGATAGACTGGTACATAGTGATAGCCTTGAGAATAGTCCAAGAACATGAGTAAGGAATCTCTCAAGAAGGAAAATACCTTTATGCTCCTAGCTACCTGTTTTTGAGACCTGTAGTACTAATAGCAGTGACCTAGGAGAGCAAGATGTGTGTTTTCATAAAACATTGAAGATTTTGAAATAAGAAAATACTCTTTTATATTCATCAATCTTATTTTTTTTTGCAACTTTCTGTGAGACTATATTATTATCATTATTATTATTTTATATTTTATTGTACTTCAGGTGAAGGCTTACAGAACAAATAGTTTCTCATGAAACA
>NW_004443940.1:24807325-24856553 GCF_000243295.1 Trichechus manatus latirostris | reverse complement strand
AAAAAAAAAAAAGAACAAGAAAGTCCCCCCACAAAAAACAGAAAAAAAAAAACCAACGAAAAAAGAAATGCTCTCAGGGATCCCTCTGCATGTCTGTGGAAGCTGAAGGGGAGTTCCTTGCCACACAGCTCTGCCTGGCCAGAAAGGGCTCCCATCTCAAGAGAAGGAAAAGAAAACAAACAAACAATTCAAAACAAATAAATGAAGAAAAGCCCCGGGATCCCACCAGTGCGGTAGCCCAGACCGGGAAACAGCTCCGCACTCGAATGGAGCTCCACAGTCCCTCAGGAAGAAGCAAAGATGGCGCATGGAGCCAGGCACTCGAGTGAAAGGTGGGGGAGGCGGCAAGAGGCAAGCAAGAAATCCAAAGAAGCAGAAAAAAAAAAAGCAACACCAGCAGCCAACAAATGGCACTCAGAGAGCCAGCTAGTGTGGGCTGGTGTTTCTGGACAAGAGACTGTGTCCGCGGGAAACAGAGGAGGCCGAGTGTGGGTGAAGAAGGGTAGAGGGTGGGAAAGCGTATATCACAAATTGCCAGCACTCTGGAGCCCCTCAGGAAGAAGCAAAGATGGCGCATGGAGCCAGGCACTCGAGTGAAATGAGGGGGAGGTGGCGAGAGGCAAATGAGAAATCAAAAGAAGCAGGAAAAAAAAAGCAACACTAGCAGCCAACAAACGGCACCCAGAGAGCCGCCCACTTGGGAGCGTGGAATCCAAGCAGCCGGTGCTTCCCGGTCAAGAGACCATGGCCGTGGGAAGCAGAGGAGGCCAAGCTGGGGCGAAGAGTGGTGGGGGGTGGGAAAGCACACACCGCAAATTACTGGTTGTTTTGTCTCCTGGTGGATACTCCGTGAGGCTGCTTTCTTGTACCCCCATTTGCTGGTCTCCGATAGGAGTCCAAGATGGTGGATCTGTGCTGCATTAGCTGGTAGGGGACCTCTGCATGAATCTCTCTTCACTCTCCGTTCTCTGTCAGTTTTCTCAGCCCATTTGGTGCTTGGCTGAGTTCTTTATCCCTTCATTTGATGTTTTAGGGTTTCAGGATTGTCGTATTCTCTGTTTGGCTTTTGGCTTAGTTTTTCAGATCTTTGCTGTGGAGGGACGGCGTGGTGCTTCTGCCTAGAGCGCCATTTTGCTGGAACTCCCAATCTTATATTTTATTGTAGCTAAAGTTAAAGCTATATAACATGTAGTTTCACACACACCTGCACATCCCTGCTATATATATGTGTTCACACACATATATTCTAGCGAATTTTTATTGAGGTATAATACAAACAGGAGCCCTGGTGGCACAGTGGTTAAGCACTCAACTATTAACCAAAAGGAATGCTTGGGGCTGCCAGAAGCTGAGCGAGATGAGGAAGGATCTTCCCTTAAAGAGTTCAACATCCTGAACATCTTATTAACATCCTGAATTCAGTCTGCTAGCTTCCAGAACAAAGCTGTCTTGGAAGAAGTACAGTCAGAATGGTCATTAGAAGCAAGGGTGGCCAGACTTTGTCTCACATACTTTGGACGTGTTATTAGGAGAGACTAGTCCCTGAAGGACATCATGCTTTGTAGAGTAGAGGGTCATCAAAAAAGAGGAAGACCCTCAGTGAGATGGATTGACACAGTGGCTGCAACAATGGGCTCAAACATAACAATGATTATGAGGATGGCACAGGGCCGGGCAGCGTTTTGTTCCATTGTATGTAGGGTCACTAAGAGTCAAAACATATTCAATGGCACCTAACAACAACAGCTTTCAGAACTGTGAGAGAATACATTTCTGATGTATTAAGCCACCTCTTTTGTGGCACCTTCTTATAGCAGCCTTAAGAAATGAATACAGAATTTGGTATTGAGACGTGGGACGCTGCTGTAACAAATATCTAAAACTGTGGATGTGGCTTTGGAATTGGGTAGTTAGGTAGAGGCTGGAAGTACTGTGAGGTGCTTGATAGCAAAAGCCTGGGTTTCCTTGAAGAGACTGTTGGTAGAACTATAGACAGTAAATTTGATTTTAATGAGGGCCCAAAAAGAAGTGAGGAAAGCTGTAGAGAAAGTTTCTATCATCTTAGGGAATACATAGATCATCATGAACAGAATGTTGCTTGAAATATAAGTGTTGAAGGTGCTTCTGGTGAGTGTGGAAATGATGAACATGTTATTGGCATACCTGTGCCACAATTGCACTTTTAAAGCAGATAACTTGTTGTCTAGTTTTCATAGGTGCACAAATGGGGAAGAATTGTGCTCCAGGATGGATCATACCTAGAGTCTCACTCATTTCTGATTTCAATAATTTAGAAGATGAGATTTGGGACTCTTTGTGTTGATTATATTTAGATGAGATGAAATGGGACTTAGAGTTAGTGCTGGAATGAGTTATGACTTTTGGGGATGTTGGGCTCGGGTAAAGGTATTTTGCACATAGGAATGACATGAATTTCGGGGAGCCAAGGAATAGCCTGTTTTGTGTTGGTTTGTATCTTCTAAAAAAAATTCGCAAGTCCTAATCCTTAGTACTTGTCAATGTGACCTTATGTGGAAATAGCATCTTTGCAGATATAATTAATTAGCATGAGCTCATACTGGAATATGGTGTACCCTAACCCAGTATGACTGGTGTCCCTATAAGAGGAGGAGAAGAGAATAACCATGGGAAGGTACAAAGACAGCCACAGAGGGAAGATGGCCGTGTGAAGATGGAGGCAGAGACTGGAGTTATGCTGTCACAAACCAAGGATCACCTGAGGCTGCCAGAAGCTAGAAGAGATAAGGAAAGATCTTTCCCTAGAGTGTTGAGAGAGGACATGGTCCTGCTGACATCCTGTGTTTGATTGTCTAGCTTCCAGAACTGTGAGACAATACATTTCTGTTGTTTTAAAACCCCTTGTTGTTGAGTCGACTCCGACTCATAGCAACCCTATAGGGCAGAGTAGAACTGCCACATAGTTTCCAAGGAGTGCCTGGTGGATTTGAACTGCTGACCTCTTGGTTAGCAGCTGTAGCACTTAACCACTATGCCACCAGGGCTTCCTCTGTTGTTTTAAGCCACCAATTTTGTAGTGCTTTGTTTTGATAGTCCTAGGAAACTAATAGAATCAGTTTTTGTTATTATTATTTTTTTATTATTAGCCAACCGAGTGGGTGTGAAGAGGTACCTCACTGTGGGTTTTTTATTTGCATTTCAATGACTACTACAGACATTGTGCATTTTCATATGCTTATTAGCATTTTGATGTCCCCCTTTAAGAAGTGTCTGTTCAAGTTCTTTACCCATTTAAAAAATCAGGTTGATTGTCTTTTGCTTAATGACTTTAAATATTTCTGTATATATTCTCATGTGAGACCTTGGATTGCATACATGTAGAGCCAATGCCTCCCTCGTTCTCTGACTTACCTATTCATGTTCGTAATATTGTCTTTTGATGAAAAGAGGTTCATAATTTTTAAGTCCAATTACTAAACATTTTCTTTTTGCTTGTGCTTCCTTTATATTCTACTAAAAATAAAATAGCTTGCTTACCTCAAGATCATGAAGATATAATAAGGATGTTATTCTATATCATCTTTTGGAAGTTTTATTGTTTTTATCTTTCATGTTTAGGTACACAGTCCACCTGGTGTGTGGTGGGGGTCAAAATTCAATTTTTCCTTAAGGGAATATCCAATTTATTCAGTATCATTTATTTAAAAGAATATTCTTTCCCCACTGCACTGTGGTAGAAACTTTGTCAGAAATCAAGTGACCATCTGCGTGTGTGTCTGTTTCTAGACTAGACTATTTTATTCAGTCTGTCAATTTGTCTGCCTTGCCTTAATTCCACACTATCTTGATTTCGGTAGCTTTATAGTAAGTCTAGGTATTTGTTAATTTAAATCCTATATATTAAATTTGAAATATGGAGGATTCCAAAATTCTGAAATTGACAATCAGCTTGTTAATTTCCCAGTTCTTGATGAGAGGAATTGACGTCTTATGGGGGAGAATGAACATCTTTGGCACAAACTGTACACAAGGTATGTCTTCCATTTATAAAGAATTTCTTTTGTTGCAAAAAACTTACTTTTTTTTTTCTTTTTTGCTTTTCTGTGGTGTGGTATTTTGTATCTATTCTTAGATATTTGACTTTTTTTATGCTATTGTAAATGGTATCATTTATAATTTTTCATTTAATTATTGCTTGCTGTTTATACATAGAAATATAGTAGATTTTAAAAATAATTTATTTTATTACTTTCTTTGTTGTTGCTAAGAGAAATACATTAGATTTTTGATGGTTGACCTTGTATATAGCAAATGACATACTGCACTGGGCAAATTTCGTGCAAAAAACCTTTTTAAAGTGTTCAAAAGCAAAGATATCACTTTAAGGACTACGGTGCACCTAACCTAAGTCATGGTATTTTCAATTGCCTCATATACATGTGAAAGCTGGACAATGATAAGGAAGATCGAAGAAGAATTGATGGCTTTGAATTATGGTGTTGGTAGAGAATATTGAATACATCATGGACTTCCAGAAGAATGAACAAATCTGTCTTGGAAGAAGTACAGCCAGAATGCTCCTCAGAAGAGAGGATGGCGAGAGTTCATCTCAGTGCTTTGGACATGTTATTAGGAAGGACCAGTCCCTGGAGAAGGACATCATGCTTGGTAGAGGGTCAGTGAAAAAGAGGACAACCCTCAATGAGATGGATTGACACAGTGACTGCAACAATGGGCTCAAACATAGCAACAATCGTAAGGATGGTTCAGGACTGGGTGGTGTTTCGTTCTGTTGCACATAGGGTCACTATGAGTTGGAACTGGCCTGATGGTACATAACAACAAAAGCAACAACATAGCAAATTTGCTAAATTTACTTATTAATGTTAATAGTATGTCTATGGTCTTAATGGAATTTTTTCTTATTGTATTGGCTAAGTCTTCTAGTATATTTTCAGTGTAGGCCCATCTAACCATAGTCTTTGTGACTCACACACAATGATTTAGTTGTTGATTGAGTGAGACTATGCAAATAAGTTATATAGAACTCTAATGAGGGGATTGGGCAGTTTTGCCATTTCGATAAGCTTAAAATGAGCCATCCCAGAGGCAGAAAAGAGAGGATCTCACCATTACCAAGAAAGAAGAGCCAGGAGTGGAGTGCATCCTGTGGACCCAGGATCCCTGCATTGAGAAGCTCCTGGAGCCAGAAGATGGAGAGAGAGAGAGAGCTGTAACACCGAAGATGGTGAGAAGTGGTGCCAGAAAAATGGTGGCAGCAAAGGCAGGAGACCAGCAGGAGATGGTGTGGTGAACTTCCCAGCCCACTGAGCTAGAAAGCCTATCGTTTTCAGGCTGAGGCTTACTGTCTGAGTAGGATTCCTCAGGGCACTTATCAGCAGAACTAAAAGAGCTCTATAACACTTGCCTGGCCCAACGCCAGAGAGAGACCTGCCTGCAGACATGGCTGAGAAGAGGCTGTCCTGAATGAAGTACTGTATCATGAGCATTCCTGAACATGAATCGTAACCTCTTACTTCCTTAATAAATCCCATCATGAGTATTATCTGTGAATTCTGTGTGACCGTTGCAATGAATTTGAACTCAGTAGAGAAGTAGAAAGTGCTGTGGGAGGGAGGTTTGGTGTCGGAACTGGTAAAGATGGCAGAGAAAGGGGGCATGTCTGACTTCTGCCTCACAGAAATCAGCTTTGGGCTGTTGATCTTGATTCTTCTCGTAAAGTTAGACGAGGTCAGACGCCTTTGTCATGCCATTTTTACAGTATTGATTTTGTTAGTTTGCTCGACATTGCCCTTTCATGACCCAGCTTCTCCACCCTATCACCTTCCTTAACCAGTGACAAAATGATTGCTTCAATTCAGCTGTCCTCCTCCTCTCCACCTTATTTATATTTCAAATCTCCACCTCCTTTGATTAGGGTAGCTCATTGTGAGGATGGGCAGGACCGGGCAGGGTTCATCCTCTTGTACATAAGGTCGCTGTGAGTTGAAACCGACTTGACTTCATCTAACAACAATAAACAACAGCAGTTCATTACATGAAATTGCTTTTTTTATTGTAAATTTTTGTCTGCCATTTTTCTAATTTGATTTATTATTGTCGGTTATTTGCCTTTCTGTACTATGAAGATAGTGTTTATGATTTAGCATGCAAACTGTACATCTTACTGCACACAAAGCAACTATTTTTTTAAACATCAATAGTACATTCATTATTTTGTGATTGGGAAGCAATGCTGTAAGGAGCTTCATCCTAACATAATCGTTTATTATTTTTAGAAAACAGTGCACTGTATTTTCATCTTGCTTTAGGAAATTGGTAGGGAATTTTGCCGTAACATGTAACACATTATAATTTTTCTCATTTCTGAGACTGAAGAAAGTTTCCTGGTTAGCATTTTTGCAAAGAATATCTGATTTTCAGGAATTGATTAATAACACAATATGGAGATGCCTGCATTTTTTAATGGTCTCTTTACTATGCTAAAATGAAAATCATAGATAACATAGTGAATCTATGTTCATAATTTCAAAAAAATCAATAAAATCCCCTAATTATAATACATTGGGGACATAGAATAAAATTAAGTTATGATACAATAATATATACTTCAGTTTGCAAGTGCTTAGGCACGATTATATTAGAAGATATATAAAGTAGTGAATCTTACATCTGTACATATAATCAAATGATTAAGACAGTTGCAAATACACACTCCCCAAATACCACAAGTGGTGCTTCTTGGGGTGACATGCTTTTCCAAAGTGGTGAACACCTTTTGGAAAGTTCTGAATAAAACAAAATATAAATTTTCTTCAATTTAGACTGCATTGCACTCCTGGAAAATTCAGTGCATAATAAAAACAAGCAAAAATTTTTATAAAGCTTATAAAATATAGCATTAGCTTGTAGCTCAGATAATTTTAAATAGAATTTTCACCTATATGAATCTCCCTTGGGATGTTTGAAATTTGTGCAGGCTGCAGGATACTTCTTCACTTTATGGGGCTGTTCTGTGTTTTGTAGGAAGTCTAGCATACCTGGATCCCAATCACTGACTTTTAGTAATGTCTCATAATTATTGTGCCTGCGAACCCACGCACCTCCAGTTTTCTAAACACCTTACTAAGAATCACAAGCAAAATAGATTATTAAATAGATAATGGTTGATTAATCTGATTTACTGCTAACAAATCATCTAATTTGTGCTAGTTAAACTTCAAATGAGTGAGTGTTTGCAACCATAAGTGGTAAAGTACTAGATGTAGTTATCATTTTAGCAGTCTGAAGACAACATCAGAGTCCCACCTTAATTTCAAGGGTTTCTAGGAATGTGGATGCTGAAGAAAGTATGGGAATTCACAGTCTAGTTTAGAGATCAGCTGGGAGTTGGCCCTTCAAAGGCTGGTTAACTACAGAAGCAAGAGTGGGTCATTTTACCAATATGAAGTTAATCTTCTAAATAGTCAAAGTAGGACTGATTCATGAGTTTACAACCTGTGTATCCTGAAGATTTCATTTTTTAAATTGCTTTTGCCCTTAAGACAAGATTTCGCAGGTGGAAGTTTTTGTCTTAAAATACTTTTTATATCAGCATCCACCAGGCAATAAACATTGTACCTGCTATTAACCAGGAGATAAAAGAATCTGGCATCTCTGATGACCCAACTCATTGCCATTGAGTTGATTCCGACTCATAGCGACCCTATAAGACAGAGTAGAACTGCCCCATAGGGTTTCTAAGGAGCGCCTGGTGGATTTGAACTGCTGACCTTTCAGTTACCAGCCATAGCACTTAAACACTAAGCCACCAGGCTTTCTCTGATGACCCAGGATTATCATAAACATTCCTCCAGCTTGGCCCCTTCTTTGCGACCTGCCTCTGTAACCAGGTAATCCCCAGGGGGAGTGGCCTGGAGCATATTTGCATTTCGTATTCTGTAAAGCTTTTCAGTGTCCTCTTGCATGCATTAGCCATTCTTTGAATTTTAATGATGAATAATCTAAATATGATTTCTGCTCTGTGTTTCTGCAGCTCCATGAATTTTTATCTGCTGCTACTGTCAGTTCCAGTCACTACGTTTTAAACAGACTGTCTCATCTGTGGTTCCACGTCTTCGGCATTACCGGCAGGAAGCTCTAAGGAGCAGGTATTCATCCCAGATTTCGTCTTTCCTCTTTATAAATGTAATGCTTGCATATTATCCAAAGTTTGAAAACTATAAAGTGAAACAAAAGAAGAAGGACGAGAAAGAATAAGAGAAAAAGAGAAGAAAAGGGTGGAGAAAGACGAGTCAAAGAAACCCATAAGGGAAGGAAATAGAAAAGAAGAACAATGCCGTCATAACAGAACATTTTGGTAGCTTTCCTTCTTTGATTTATATTTGAATATAGTCCTAATTGTGCTAAATATAGAATTGTCTATATCACCACCTACATACTCACACATCATGGCAGTATAAGAACTATCTCAAAGGATCACTCTTTATAGCATAATATTTCATGGCTACATAATTTTTCACTACTGAGCAATATCATAATTCACATACTCATTTCCTCTTTTTTTAAGCATATCAGGTTTTAAAAGGATGAAGTGTCTTTGAAGCCAAAGCCTGGTTCACCCACTTTTGGGTAAAGCTGACACGGAGGTTTGTCTCTGGCCTTCACATGGTTGCAGGGAATGAGCCGGAAGGTTAAGGCAAAAGGTTGCTAGGTCGTCAGGAAAAAAAAGGTATAGGAAGAGGAGCGCACAACAGTGGTAAGGCAAGGACCACAGGCAACTGCTGGACTAGAACATTTTAGAAAGGCCCTAGATTTTCTTCCATCCTTCTAAAAATTCAGTAGCCAAGACTGTGTGGCAGAGACTCATGGGAAAGTCAACACCAAGTCTTTCCAATAGAAGAATATATAACAGAAAATGCTATGTAAATATTGTCATCATCTTGAGCTTGTGAGTTGGGATCTGTTTTGTAGATATTTATTTTCTATGTTAAACCACAGTGGTCATATAACTAAAGAAGGTATTGGATTGTAGATAGGTCAGCAGCAATCTTCTTTTGCATCACACAGATTACAACACGTAGTATTCACTTTGTACTTTGGTTTTTTAAACTAATAACTGACTATTTCTGTTGGTACTAAGTTTTTTGTAGCAAGTGACTCACTCTGTTAATTTATTCAATGAGTATTTACTGAACACCTACCAGGTAAGTATATAGTGGAAATTGATAGATGTATGTAGGAGAGGATCGCCTTATCTGGGAATAGAAGCTATAAGCATAAATAATTTTTGCTTTGATAATATGCAAATATTACTTAATTTTTCCTCACAGTGCTGTGAGGTAGAGAGAGCACATCACAGCTACTCAGCAGTTATTTGCTGACTAACAAATGGGTTTCTGTAAGGAGAAAAGAATGTAGGACGCTGAGGCTCACAGATATGATCAAAGGCATCCAGAGACAATATTAATTACTTTTCTCATTTCACAGATAACGAAACTCAGGCTGAGAGAAGTAAGTGGTTTCTCAAAAGTTATGTAGATGCTATGTGGCACCCACAAATTGAACTCAGATCTTCTAATTCCAGATTTCAAACTCTACACTACTTCATATTGCCACAAGAGAACTTTGGGCAAACCCGTGGCCGTCAAGTTGATTCCAACTCATAGCGACCCTATACGATAGAGTAGAACTGCCCCATAAGGTTCCCAAGGAGCAGCTGGTGGATCTGAACTGCCAACCTTTTGGTTAGCAGCCTGACCTCTTAACCACTGTGCCACCAGCATGCCAAAGTAATATGAAAACAAGAAATTGGAAATTACCTGCATGCTCCAAATAAGTGGAAATGAGTATGTGAATCATGATATGGTTCAGTAGTGAAAAACCATGTAGTTATTAAATATTATGTTACAAAGAGCGAGCCTTTGAGATAGTTCTTATACTGCCGTGGTGTGTGTGTGTATGTGTAGAAAACTATACATTCAGCACAATTAGAACTATAACCCAAAAAAACCCATTGCAGTCGAGTCGATTCCCACTTATAGCAACCCTGTAGGACAGAGTAGAACTGCCCCATAAGGTTTCCAAGGAGCGGCTGGTGGATTTCAACTGTGAAACTTTTAGTTAGCAGCCATAGCTCTTAACCCTGCACCACCAGGGCTCCTAATTAGACCTATATTCAAATATGAGTCAAACAAAGAAAGTGGCATTTAAAATGGTGCTTAAGGAGATTTAGAAGCACAAGAAGATGTGTAGGGACACTGCTCCGGGGGGATGAGACAGTGACATCAGAGACATGGAGGCAGCATGCACAGACTTTGAACAGAGACCATGGAGTAGTTCATCTCACTGAAGCAAAGAATGCAAGAGAGAAATAGTAGCAAATAAGGTTGGTGAAGTAGGGTGTAGCCAGGCTCAGAGTTTGTGAGGGGAGTGATTTTCAGTTCTCTGTGCTGTGACCTGGTTTTATGTAATTAAAAAGGAGCCTTATATTTTTAGCACCATCCTTATGAACAAACTCGCTAAGTCTGTTCTGTTGAATGCACAGAAGGCAGACACCTCTTAGTTTTCTCGAAACCAATAAAATAGTGAGAAATAGTTATGTTCAAGAGTAGATGTTAAATCTAGGGCACATACTTGCCAAAAAACATAGGGCACTTGGCAAGCTCACACTAGAGCCATTAAACATTAGGGTCTATTACTGAATATTGATGGTCTGCACCATTCTTGAAATGGTGTAATTTGACTGTCCTCCAGCATTTTATAGCAGGTATTTCTGTACCAATCATGAACATACTAGCAGGTTTCCATAGCACGGAAGCCAGCACTATTTCTGCACTGATGCATTTTCATGCTTCACTAGTAACATATGTATGCATTTCAAATGATAATATAAAAATGCTATTTTTCAAGAGAATTTTTAAACTGCAAATAGTTTGACCTAGAATAGATTTTCTCTTTTGAGGAATGTTCTAGTTCCATTTTTATAGGTAAAAACATAAAATAATTAACTATTACAGGAATGAATTTCCATTGTTGAGTCTACCTGGGCTTCTGTTTTTCTCTGATGTAGCCCATTATTTAACATGGGCTCTGTTTCTTGGTACCTTAACCAAGGGACAGTAATATCAGGGTGTTTTTCAGGCTTATTTAAACCTATTCCTTAAGTTCTTACTTTGAAAGAACATGAATTCTTCCAGTATAATCTGTGGCTTAGGCAAGCCCATTATTACCTCAATGTGTCAAGCCCTGACTATTTTGGGGAATCTTCCTAGCTCTAGTTTTGCTACCCATTGCCCTCAAGTTGATTCCGACTCATACCGACTCTATAGGACAGAGTTGAACGGTCCCATAGTGTTTCTAAGGCCATAATCTTTATGGAAGCTAACTACCACATCTTTCTGCTGGGGAGTGGCTGGGGGTTTCAAATTGCTGACCTTTCAGTTAGCAGCTGAGTGCTTAACCACTGCACCACCAGGGCTCCTTTTGCTGTTATTGTTAGGTGCTGTCCAGTTGATTCCAACTCGTAGCGATCCTATGTACAAGAGAACGAAACACTGCCTGGTCCTGCACCATCCTCACAATCACTGTTATGCTTGAGCCCATTGTTACAGCCACTGTGTCAATCCGTCTTGTTGAGGGTCCTGCTTTTTTTCTCTGACCTTCTATTTTACCAAGCGTGATGTCCATCTCCAGGGACTGGTCCCTTCTGATAACATGTCCAAAGTACACGAGACGACATCTCGCCATCCTTGCTTCTAAGGAGCCAGTTAATACCATGATTATTCAGATTTATTCGCCAACTGCTAGTGCCAAAGATGAAGAAATTGGAGATTTTACTAACTTCTGCAGTCTGAAATTGGTCAAACATGCCATCAAGATGCACTGATAATTCCTGGTGATTGGAATGAGAAAGTTGGAAACAAAGAAGAAGGATCAGTAGTTGGAAAATATGGTCTCGGTTATAGAAATGACTCTGGAGATTGCATGATAGAATTTTGCAAGACCAATGACTTCTTCATTGCAAATACCTTTTTTCAACAACATAAACAGTGACTATACACATAGATCTCACAGGATAGGATACACAGGAATCAAATGGACTACATCTGTGGAAAGAGACAATGGAGAAGCCCAATATCATCAGTTAGAACAAGGCCAGGGGCCGACTGCTCCCATGTAAGTTTAAGTTCAAGCTGAAGAAAATTAGAGAAAGTCCACAAGAGACAAAATACAACCTTAAGTACATCCCAGGGCTCCTAGGTTAGAGTAATCAACAGCTGATGCCATGTTGGAAGGGACCTCCAAAGACAGGTAGTGGATACAACTGGGGATGTTGGGAAAATCCATGTCACAAGGAGATGTATGCTTTATTCTCTAATATCAAGTCCCCTTTAGGTATTAAAACTATTAAGATTATAAGATTTCATATCTAGGCCAAGGACATTACAACTTTCTCTTTCAGTCTGTTTTTCATAATTACCTATCTTTGATGCCAGGAAATTCTTCCATTTACTTGAATTTGGCTTTAATACCTAATTAAACATGAAAACTATATATGAAGCAAAAATATTTCAAGTGCTTTGTCCAAAGTTTAAGGGAAATTTGCCCACATCTTGGTGCAGATTCAGGAGTGATTAATTTGTTGCCACTTATTACTACTTCTTATAGATCTTATAAATGGAAAATGAATGGTAGGGTATTGTTGTGGATTGAATTGTGTTCCCGAAAAATATGGGTTGTAAATCCTAACCCCTATACCTGTGGTTGTAATCCCATTTGGGGACGGTTTTCTTTGTTATGCTTATGAGGCAGTATTAGTGTAGGGTGTGTTTTAAGTCAATCTCTTTTGAGATATAAAAAACCTGTTGCTGTTGGGTCGATTCCAACTCATAAGGAACATACATAAAACAGCAGATTAAAGAAGCGAGCAGAGATGTGGGACATTGATGCCATGCCATACCGAGGAACAGAAGCTGAAGAGACAAGGATCTTCTTCCAGAGCAGGGAGAGAAACCTTCCCCTAGAGGTGGCATCCTGAATTCTGACTTCTAGCCGCCTAAACTGTGAGAAAATAAATTTCTGTTTCTTAAAGCCACCCACTTGTGGTATTTCTGTTATAGCAGCACTAGATAATTATGACAAGTATTATATCATCTGGCAGAATTTATTGAATCAGAAAACAGAAATACATATATTTGTTGACAGTACCATTTAGCATTCCCTTCTAGAACACTTTGTATATGGAGATATAGGTATACTTCTGAGCCAGTTTCAAGAGATGAGGTTAGTATGAAATGGTTGGTGATTGGATTAATTTTCTCCTCTCATTAAGAGGAGCCCTGGTTGTGCAACGGTTAAGAACTATAGGCTGCTAACCAAAAGGCTGGCAATTCAAATCCACCAGCTGCTCCTTGGAAACCCTATGGGGCGGTTCTACTCTGTCCAATAGGGTTGCTGTGAGTCGGAAATGACTCGACGGCAATGGGTTTGGTTTACCAGTTTTCTTATTAAGAGCCTGAAGTGAGGCTAGAGCTAACTGTCATGTATCTTTAGTTGTGGAACTTCTGACACCTCAGTTATCACCCCCTCCTAGATTGTTAGGTGTGACGCCCAAGTGGAAGGGTGTGAAAGAGATCTGTTTTAGGGGCACAAATACAGGGTATTAACAGGAAGGTATATGGGAGTCTCTCAGGAAATTGATTGCAAAGTAGTAAAAAGTAAGTAACGTTTGACTGCTACTTTCCCGTCACCCCAAATCCATTTTATTCCTTCCTACTTCACTTCACACCCTTCTCTCTCACTTTACACACACACACACACACACACACACACACACACACACACACACACACACACACACACCAGCCTGTAAGGTATAGTACTGTCACAATTTGGAATCACTTGTCAAGAAATATTGAGGGCTCAGCATCCTGAACAGTGGAGAAGTTAACTAAGAGATCTAACTCAACTATACAACCGCTTTTGTACTGCGGGCTGGGAATGGAGAATAAGTTACAAAGGAACATGGAAACTTTGGTTTCAATTTGAGCTGATTTTAATATTCAGTAGGATCTTATCCAGGCAATGGAGCAGGGCAGTAGTCTTTTAATATTAAACAGTCATGTTTCTGGACAGTCCATGAGATTCGAAGCAGGTCTTCAACCAATTCTTAGATCTTCAAAGGACAAGGTCAAGCTCCAAAGATGTGGCAAGGACCCAGTGCCTTAACTGTTCCCATATATTTTAACTATGCTCTCTATCTAAAAAACTTGAGCACATTCCTCTATATATGTGTATTTATTTTATATAAAAATTATATAAATGTTCTGTTGTTGCTGTGTGTCATTGAGTTGATTATGACTCATAGTGACCCTACAGGACAGAGTGGAAATACCCCTTAGGGTTTCCTAGGCTGTAATCTTTACGGGAGCAGATCGCCAGACCTTTTCCCCTGCAGAGCCACTGGGTAGGTTTGAACAGCCAACTTTTCAGTTAGCAGCCCCATGCTTAACCATTGTGCCACCAGGGCTCCTTTATACATGTTCTATCACACATCATAAAACAAACATAAAGACTGAACATTTTTAAAAAGGATGAGATTAGAGAATAAATAGAAATAGAAGTTATTTTGCTTTCTTCCTGTGCTTCAATGGATCACTGGGAAAATCTGCCCCAGATAAATGGGCAAGGAATGATGGCAAGGCTCAGGCTCCAGTGGGAAGATGGGATTGTTAATTGGAAGCTGAAGTTTAAGCCAGGCATAAAAACTGGGAAAACAGTTGGGATAAGGGAACACTCCAACTTGGGAGGAAGGGGAGGCAAAAGGACCCTGGAATCGCCCCCAGAAGAATGGATATTACATTTATGACTGCAAAACCGATTCTATTTGCTCCAAATGATGAGAACTGGAGTGTGAATATACTCCTTTCCTCAGTGAAGATTGCTCTAGAAACTGGATAGAGCTAAATGTGTAATTAGAAGACAACAGTGTTACAAGGTGTAAAGTATTTATATTTATAATATAAACCAACAGAATATACTCGCTTTGTAATGGTGAACTCTGGGAGATTGAAAAAGTCTCTTTGAGGAAAGAACAAGTGCCATCCCTTTTTTCTCACCATTTTAGGGTAAAGAAGGGAATGAAAACTTGGGAAGTCATAACAGAGGAGTAATCAATGCCTGACTTTAGGAGTTCTTTGGGATTCCAGGACATGAGGTAGATATAGAGTGGGCTGAAACTCAGCAGAAAGGTTGGCCCAAAAGAGTACTGGGTACTGATAGCATGATTTTCTCTCAGCCACAGAGGCAATATGGATTTCTTAGAAAGCACAAGCTTTAGCCTGTAATGTCCAAACAAGATGACCCTCTCAGGGAGGTAAATTGTACTTTAGTGGTTTGAGAGCTGAGATAGTCTTTGAAAAGAATGGGGGAATTTGGCTGTGCTATTATTTCCTTTCCCTTCCCTACAGAGCAGGCTCCACTGGCATGCGGCTTATGCAGTTGGACAGGATCCCATGCTTAGAAGGGTCCTGCGGTTGGTTTAATGCTGTGTTATCACCTTCATAGTCTCAATAATTTTTGAACAAGGGGCCCTGAATTTTTATTTTGCGCTCCAAACCAAAAAAAAACCATTGCCATCAATTCCGCCATCTTGCCTCCATGCTCTATCTTCTTGATGCTCTCTGGTGCCCTTAGCATTTTTTTGTTTTGTTTTGTTTTTTTTTAAATCTCCACTCTCCCCTTTATTACCTGCTAACCCTAAATTTTATAAAGATTATAGCCAAGAAAACTCTACGGAGCAGCTCTACCGTCACACGGGGTTACTACGAGTTGAAATTGACTCGAACACCCCTAACAACAATAACAAAAATACTAAGTACAGCTGCTTATCCAGTATCCCTCTCCTAAGGCTGCCTCTGTATGGCATTTGCTATTAAATTCACTGTCAGGGTAGTTTTGTTAGAAAATTAACCCGTCTGTTTACATCACAGCAACACGAAAGCCACCACAGTATGACAAAGTGACAGACACGCGGAGGTTATAAATGATGAAAAAGCAAAGGGGATTGCCATTAGGGACCAAGAAAACCCAGGTTTTTGTACTGCTCGCCTGTAACACAGTCACTTTCCCTAATTGCCGTGTTAGAGATCCCTGGAGAAAAAGAGAAACAGAATGTGTGACTTTTCTCAAATAAATAGCCCGTGCCATCTCTCTCCACATTCCAGATGAACTGCCAGCGAATACTAATGGCCGTGAGATTCGCATCATTGATCTTCATCAGGCGAGTGTATTATCCTCAGTGAAGTGCTGCTGTGCTGGCTGGGGACGCCTGCCTGCCCAGGCAACCCACTGCTTCCTCTTTCTCTTGCCTGCAACTTTCCATTGGAACCTCTGAGTCATTAATCAAAATGGTGACCTTGACTACGAAAGCCTAAGTTTGGTGGGTATATGCAATGGAAATCTGAAGATGTTCAGCCCCAAGAAACAGGAGACTGTACACCATTTCTTGACAATCTCTGTTTGAGAGGGGATGCTGGGGGCACAATACCATAAACTGCAAACTTCTTACACCCGCCATAACATCTCAGTCTGACGCTGTTCTAGAATGGTGGAACTTAGAAAATGAATGTTAGCTGAAAGTGCCTTCTGTTAACCCACATATAAGAAAGAGCGATAATATCTGCAGATGAGATTTTGCGTAAAGATGTGAAACAGCTCTCCTTTTCTTCTGTTTTACTAACAGATTTCTTCTGTAGAAAATGCATAGACTTTGGAGTCAGTCAGATTTGGATTTTAATTCTGGCTAGGCTGAGCAAATTTCAGCCAGCGGCAGGGTGATTTGGAGGGTTTAGCCTTTTTACCTCAGCCCCCATCCTTCAACAAGTTATCCCAAATAAACTGACAGTCTACATAAAAGCTTGTTGGCTGTGTAAACACAGTTTCCAGGTAAATCCTTAGACTCACCTTAAACCAAATCATTGCCCCGAGGCTATCCTTTATGGAAATCCTAGAGCTACAAGTACTGTATGTTTAGTATTTAATTGATCTAAGTTCCAGGCTCATGTTTTATTTATTTATCTATCATTTTTATTCCCATAGCTCACTCCCCACCTACCACAGCAACTATTCTGTATTTCGGTGCGATTAATTACTTGTGTGTGTGGCCTTTCTAGCCATGGGCTTGTGACTCCCACCCAAGTGATTGTGCGATAGGGTAATTATGGCCTACCAAGGGGATTGGTCAGTTTTGCCTTAAAAGAGAGCCAATTCTGGAGCAGAGAGGAGGAGCCCACCACCACCAAGGGAGGAGAGATCAGCAGCAGAGACCCGGCAGCAGGAGACAGCGAGGTGGGCTTCCTGGCCCAGGGAGAAAGAGAGCCGAGTGACTTTGGGCAGAGAATGAGGGCCAGGGAGAGGCGTGCCTGCGAGCACAGCTGGGGAGAGGCTACCGTGATGGAAGAACCATATCCTGAGTATTCTTGAGCCTGATTTGTAATTGTTACTTCCCTAATAATCCCCATAATTATGAGTATGGTCTGTGAGTTCTGTATAGCCGTTGCAATGAATTATTGAACCCAGTAGAGAGTGCTGTGGGAGGGATGGTTGGTGTCAGAGTTGGTAAAGCTGGCAGAGAGAGGAGGCTTGTCTGACCTCCGCCTCATAGGAATCAGCCTTGGGCTGTTGATCTGGGTTCTCCTTCCCCCTTGTGGGAATGGAGGAAGTCAGATACTGCCCCCACACCATTTTTACATGTGTTTAAAGTGATTCTCATTGTTTTGCATGTATTCTTACAAACTATGTATAGGGTTTCCAAGGAGTGGCTGGTGGAGTCGAACTACCAACCTTTTGGTTAGCAGCAGAGCTGTTAACCACTGTGCCACCAGGGCCCTGAATCATGTGTATAAACCTTAAATTTATGTGAATTTATTAAATCGATTAATCTGATCTCAGGTTTTCCCACAGTACTCTGTGTTTATGACCCAGCTGTACTGGGACGCACACAGCTCATCTGTTGTTTCCAATTGCATAGCACTCCATGATGCACATCCTATTTTACCTGCCCCCTCTCCCAAACATGGACACCCAAGCTGCTTCCACCTCCCCACCTGTTATGGATTGAATTGTGTCCTCCCAAAATGTGTGTCAACTTGGCTAGTCCATGATTTCCAGTATTGAGTGATTATCCACCATTTTGTGATCTGACGTGATTTTCCTATGTATAGTAAATTCTACGTCTATGATGTTAATGAGGCAGGACTCAATCTCTAAGATTAGGTTGTATCTTGAGTCAATCTCTTTTGAAATATAAAAGAGAATTGAGCAGAGAGACAGAAGGACCTCTTACCACCAAGAAAGTAGTGCTAGGAGCAGAATGCATCCTTTGGACCCACAGTCCCTGTACTGAGAAGCTCCTAAACCAGGGGAAGATTGATGACAAGGACCTTCCTCCAGAGCTGACAGAGAGAGAAAGCCTTCCCCTGGAGCTGGCACCCAGAATTCGAACTTCTAGCCTCCTAGCCTGTAAGAGAATAAACTTCTGTTTGTTAAAGCCTTCCACTTGTGGTGTTTCTGTTATAGCAACACTAGATAACTAAGACACCACCGAATCCACAATAAACAGCCATGTACATCCTAATTCTGGCTTTGTTTAATAGCTTAGAATGTCTTACATCTCGTTATCTCAGGGACTTTTCTAAAACTCTGAAAAAAAATTCTCAACAGAAAGTTACTTCTAGCTCGCTTAAGATTTTATAGGCCTCCACATAAAGACGGTAAGTAGAACATCAGAATTTTAAACATGGGTGAAAAGAATTCAGTCAGAACACAAAAACACAACTCCGAGAGCGTTAACATGGTGTTTGGTCCTGAACACATCACCCGTCTTCAAATTTGGCTTTAACCCATGGAACCTCATCGAAAGAAAAGCCACAAGATTTAAAAGGGTCAGTTTTCAGCTTCTTCATCTTTTTTCTTTTTTTGTCTGAATCCTTTTGGTGGGGTCTAATGTCTACCCAGGAGTTCCCACGTGGTGTACATGGTTAACGTGCTTGGCTGCTAACTGAAAGGTCGGAGGTTTGAGTCCACACACAGGTGCCTTAGAAGAAAGGCCTGGAGATCTACTTCTGAAAGGTCACAGGCATTGAAAACCCTGTGGAGCGCAGTTCTGCTCTGAAACGCATGGTGTCACCAGGAGTCATAGTTGACTTGAAGGCCACCGGTTTAGTGTCTGCCCAGGGAACGTCTTCCTTTGCCAGCCTTCAGATGTTCAGATTTTCCTTCTCACTGTCGTTAACATGTTCTTTTCTGTTTGTTCTACCAGATCTGTTCTAGGTGATTAGAACCTAGAGTGGCTGAGTAAAGTCTAACGCTTTTGAGATTGAAAGTGGGCACTCTTTAAATAAAGCCAGAGCAAAATCCTGGGCTGTTCTAGGCAAATGAAGACGTGTGGCCACTCTATTAAAAGCTAAAAGGTGGACTGGAGCCAAGGGTTGATGTATTTAAGTCTTGACAGCTTGGCTTGCGATGTCTTTCACACCAAAATGCACTATGAAAGGGAAATCTCAGGTCGGGTGACAAAGTCAGTTGGAGGGATATTTTGGGCAGATGCGACTCATCCTCCAATCACCACACAGGCAGCTGCCAACTCTCTTATCAACTGCATATGTCACTGCCATCTTCCTCCCCTTCTGTGTCCTCCAGCTTGAACTTTTCATTCCACCAGCCCCAGGGAGCACGGGGCTCTGCTTACCTGCTGTCCCCCCCAGGGAGGGCAAGAACAGCTGGTTCCCAGAGATGCACAGCTGTTGCTTTTTCTCACACCTGTAGCCTTGTGCATGATTTCTGGGCCCAGGGATGAGTGGAGTTGGGCTTATTTATATGTCTCCACATATACTTCCTTTTGTCTGATATCCCTGATTCGAGCTGAGCGGAGATGAACAGAGGTTTTAAAATCGTGGATTAGTCTGGGATAGGTCTGACTTCTTGCCAGAATAGTTTAATCTCTCTCCAGCTAGACTATGAGTTTCTAAGAGGGCTCACATCACTTCTCATTTCTTAAAATTTTCTTCCCAACACCCTATTCTTCTCTCATCCTCTCAAAAACAACTAGGACAAAGTCCTAAAACAGTAGATACTTGATAAATTATTCCTAACTGATCAATGCTTTCTGATTTACCTAGATTTGTCAAAGGTCAAGCAAGGCACTCCACAGGAATTTGCTTTATTAGATCTTTGTCTTCTCGGACAAAAATTGGCTTTCCTGTCAAGTTCAACAAACAGCGCCTGTTTTTTAAAAGGTAACTTCTTTGCCTTGAGAAAGGCCTTTGGATAGTACCATTTCTCTTATTTTCTATGTTGATTTAGAGAACCAAAGCTTTATCAGTTTCTTTGAACTTTAGGACACGTTGGTGTGTTTGTCAATCTTTAACACTGAATTGGAGAGTGAATGAGGCTCTGGTTTCCTCAGTTCCCTTGAAAAGACACAAAAAGAGACCCTCAGGAGTGGACGCGTGTTCTCTGCGATGGTATAAGATTATTGACTGAAGTGTATGTAACAACTGTTTTCTCTTTTTTTTTTCCATCCTGGCAGCTGTTGTGTGACTTCTTGTTTTACCGTCCAAAGTCTTGCCAAATATAGTTGGAAATACCCAAGAAGTACCCTGTGGGTGCTGCTGAGAAAGTACCCTCAGGCAACAAGAAAAATCTGCTGTTTCTTACCCCATCCCTTCGGGGAGGCCACCTAAGGAGCTCCGAAGACACCTCCTCACCGCACTGCAGCTGGTGCTGTCTCTCTCTTCCCTGTTGCCACTTCCTGTTGGGGGCTTCTGCCATTGGGTTATGCCTAAACCTCTGCTGCAGTAGAATTCCCCGCCTTCCCACATGCAAACACACCTTCGTGCCATCCTGTCTCCAGGATCCCACAGGAAGGCTGTGCCCAGACCCAGAGTCTCACAGAGATTTTTGTGTGAACACAGCAATTTCAGTTTCTCATCGCAGCCCTTCACGTCACAAAGCTCAGCCGTAAGTCTGTGAAGATTGGCCCAATCACCATTGTTTCTGGTAGAGTCCATGTGGTTCTCTGACCTTTCTGCCCTAACACACACACAGACATTAATTAGTTCCATCAAAAGTTCTTTGTCCCACTGGCGGACTACAGTGCAACGTGGTGGGTATCCACACAAATCTGGAGCGCTGCACTGGATTCGCCCCTAAATCTGCCAATGGGACATCATAAGGCCTTGGGTGAATTTCTTAGCCATTCTGGGTTTTCGTTTCCCCGTCTGTAAAATATGGACAATAACAACATCAGTTAACGGGTTGCTCCAAGTTTTAAATTGCTTATCAGTGCAAGAAGTACTTAGAACAGTGCCTAATTCATAGTAGGCACTCAGTGAATGTTATCCATTATTTTTTTCATTAGCAAACGCACTTTTTCTTTGAGTTTCAGAATGAACCCATTTGCGCTGTTAAAAAAACAAACAAAAAACAACAAAAACAAAAACAGTTGCTGACAAATCGATTCCAACACATGGCAACCCTATGTGGCGGTGTACAAGTGTGCTCATAGGGTTTTTAATGGTGGATTTTTTCAGAAGTAGATTGCCAGGTCTTTCTTCTGAGGCACCTCTGGGTGAACTGGAATCCTTTGGTTAGCAGCTGAGCGACAAACATTTGCATCTCCCAGGCACTCCATTTGTGTTATAAAATCATCATAATAGAACTTGGGTTTACAGTAGAAATCCTGGAGGATTTGACTGGCAGCGATTTGGTGAAAAGCCAAAATGAATGAACAAAGGCACTTTCAGAGGCTTCTGTTAATTTCACAATTGCAGACATTGAGGAAGGGGAGAATTACATTTACCTTGTTTAACAAATAATGCCAAAAGTTTGGCAGCAAATATTATAGAATAAGAAAAGTATCACCAAGATGATGATTATTTACTTCAGTGAAATAAAAAATGTTTTCAGTGAATTACCAAATACTTGTGAAATCTTCAGCTCCGCCTCATAATCTTCTCTAGGATTCTGTGTTCTAGGCTGCGATGTGGTGAGTTATACCAGGTGGGGTATCAGAAGACGTAGTGAGGACACTGAACAGTTTTGCCATAAGAGCAGAGCATTTCATTTCCCTGAGCCTCTATTTTTCTTCTAAAATTGGGGACAATAACAAGTGCTCTAACCCTCACAGAGAGGTTGTGAAGATCAGATGGGATCACGTATGCGACTATTCTTTGCAAACTTCTAAGCTCTGCCAGAAGAATTTCTCTGAAATCATGCTTTTACCTTGCTCTTTCCTAATTAGGAATATTCTATGACCTATTTTTTTCTAAATCAATCTATCATCTGTGTCTGAGCCTCTAAGACCTTCAATAGTCCCTGGGTGGTACAAATGATGAACATGTTTGGCTGCTAATTAGAAAGACTGGAGGTTCAAGTCTACCCAGAGGTACATCGAAAGAAACCCTATAGAGCACAGTTCTACTCTGTCACACATAGTGGTCTCCACAGTCAGAAATGACTTGAGAGCAACTTCTTATTTATATTTTAAGACCTTCAATAATCTGACCCCTGCCTTTCTCCTATCTTAGATCCTTAATTAACACTGTAGCTCCAATCGGTCTACCTATCTTAGATCCTTAATTAACACTGTAGCTCCAATCGGTCTACTTATCTCAATGTTCCATTTTACTCAGTTAAAAAACATTTATTAGATGCCTCGTTAAGGTCTCTGGGCAGCATAAATGACTTGCACACGGCTACTAACTAAAAGATTGGTGATTTGAATGCACCCAGTGGCACCACGGAAGAAAGCCCTGGTGATTTACTTCCATAAGATTACAGCCATTGAAAACGCTATGGGGCGCAGTTCTACTCTGAAACGTGGGGTTGCCATAAGTCAGAACTGACTCAACAGCAATGGGTTTGGTTTAGGTTTATGTACCAAATTGCTTTTCAGTTTTTATTTTCCCTCTTTAGAATGTCCTCTTTCCTACCCAACAATCATAATGATGCTAATTGTTAGCTACTCTAAGTGTTTTACATTAATGCCTCAAAACAAGAATGTATTTTTATTATCTATGTTCTGTACATGGGGAAACTGAGGCTCAGAGGAGCCCAAGTGGACACAGCAGTTTTTATGATGTATCTGAGTCTCTAACCAGGTCTCCAATGGTCTAGAGAACACAGTCAAAACCATCATCTTTTAGTGCCTACGCAGATTTTCCTGTACGCTGAGGAGCAGGCCAATTCCAGACTCATACAATTTATTACTATGTTTATTTCTTATTCCTTATCTGCTATGATAAGCGGAAAGGATCTTGGACATCATCTAGAACTAACTCCTTTGGGTGTTGGCAACTGTTCTGATGTAAGAGAGTTCTCTACGTTTCAAAACAGTCATTGAATCACTGGGCAGCTATAATCACAAAAAAGAGTTTCCTCCTGTAGAATATAGCTCTTTCTTGGCTAAAAGGCCCTAAATCTGCCCTCTTAAATAACAGTGAATCCTGTCCTCTACTCCTTTCTATAGCTAAGCTTTTCAAATAGCCGGTGACCATAATATCCCTTATTATATTTTGAAGGCCTATTTTGAACCAGATAATTAATTAAAATAACAATAATAGTAATAATAATAAGAAAAGCAACAACAGCAGCTAACAATTACTGAGTGTGTGCTGTGTGCCAGGCAGTCTGCTAATGGCTTGTCATGTACGAACGCACTGAATCCCCAGCCTAACCCAGTCTGAGGACCTGACCACTGGGCGTCCATTGTCATCAAAGTCTCTTACCTGTCAGCGGGCCTGAAAATGAACATAAACCCCAGCTATGACGAGAAAAGCAGTAGAGGGTAGGGCTCAAACTCCGTGTGGACTTTGGATGGCTGTTACTACCAACTCTGTTTCCATTAGCCTCCCTAAGTGGCACATCACACATTTCCTGATAAAACTCAGCCCTACGCTGCTCTCTGGCCGAGATCTTTATTGTCAGGCACTGTGCTGGGTGAGCTTTCTAGAGACTTTCTCAATTCCTGTATTTTACAAATGAGAAAAAAGACTCAAAGATTAAAGACGCAGCCCGAGGTGACGTAGCAGGCTGCAGATCCAGGTTAGAAGCCTGGCCTCCTTGCCTGTCTGAGGAACTTGTCCTCTTCCTCACCAGCACTGTTGAGCCGTCAGGCTCAAAAATGCTACATCCAGTGCAAGCCTTATATTGTTTTCTAACTACTTCCTGGATGTAAACATCTCCGTGTAGCTGAAGGATACGTTTCTGCACCTTGCAGACAGTTGCCCTGACAGCATTCTTTTGCTCTGCCCACACCAACCACAGTGGTAGGCATGAAACAGGGACACAATAAGTGTGTGTCAACTGGAATGAAGGATATAACCACTTCCCTGTATTCCTTTGATTTTATGTGCAGGACAAAAGACACTATCTCAATCTGTAGCTTAATAATTTATGCACAGAAGGACGTAAGCATATTTTTTAATCTAATTTATTAATACAGGTCAGTTTCTCCAGAACCTGACCGTTTTTGCTGTAGTAAAAACTTGCTATTATTTGAGAAG
This sequence comes from Trichechus manatus latirostris, assembly GCF_000243295.1. Classification (NCBI taxonomy): domain Eukaryota; kingdom Metazoa; phylum Chordata; class Mammalia; order Sirenia; family Trichechidae; genus Trichechus; species Trichechus manatus. The sequence goes on along the minus strand of NW_004443940.1, from coordinate 24,831,987 downwards.
GAACCGAGAAGTGCTAATGAGGCACTAATCACCCCCCACCACACCCTTTTAAGCAACTAATTATGACTAACAGCTATGAATCTATATAAGCTTTTAAACCTAATGAATTCAACCTTAAGAAGAAAAATGATTAATGAAAACGGTCCGTACATAACAAGAAAAGGTCAGGGAAGCTGTTGAGAGAGAGATGTTGAAAATGTTGCAAATTGCAGGATGGTTTTATTCCAGTCTGTTGAAATAAAAAAAGAGCGGTCTTCATATCTCCGTTTTATAAGCAATCTGGAGGTTCAGCCAGAGCTCTTAACTCCCAGGGCCAAGGGAGCCTTTGAAAATTTAAGCATCTCTCTCCTTGGAACTGTCAAGGATTTCTTTCTCTCTATAGAGTACCTCATTTGCAAGTTTTAAGAGAGCTTTGCAAGCTTGAAGGAGTTGGAACTCAGGAGCAAGAATGAACCAAGGACTCACGTTTGTCCCTGTTGGTGCTGCGGTCTGGATTCCGTGCCTGTTTAATGTTCTTTTCAATGACTGAATGCATAACTGCCCTTTGGCTACGTAGTTAACTATCTTCGACTTTACGGTTTCTGTCCGTTTTAGCTTCAAGTCCATCGTTAAGTTTTTTGCAGTATTCTTGAATGAGAACGTAAAAACAGAATACAAAAATTAATAGGAAATTATTCTTTAATTGAATGAACGAGTTCTTCTTTAAGCTTTGGATTTTGTAATAGCTTTCCCATCAGCCTGGTCTTGAAAGATAACGCACACGGTTTATATACGTACGTGTCTGAAGTAACAACACAGAACACTTTCATTTCTGTTGCCTCACTCCACTCGGGAACAATTCAAATTTCACTCACTTTCACCACCTACTTACTATCTTGTTGCTGTTACCTGTGATTGAGTCAACCCCGACTCATAGTGGTGCACAATGGACAAAGTGCTGCCCAGCCCTGCCCCATCCCCATGATTGGTTGTGGATCAGACAGTTGTGATCCATAGGGTTTTCATTGGCTGATTTTTGGAAGTAGATTACCAGACCTTTCTTCCTAATCCATCTTAGTCTGGAAGCTCTGCTGCACCTATTGATAATCAGTAGGTAAGTCTCCACTGACAGATTGGTGGTGGCTGTGCTTGAGATGCTTCGGCAAGGAATCGAACTTAACCAACTGCTAATATGGAAACTTAGTGCGCCAAAGGATTTAGGGATCCAGAGAAAAGTGATGTATAAGTACACAAACAAAGCTGTTTTTGTTTTAGTACACATATTGTTTTATGACAATGGTTAACACCCCCATGACATGTCAACACTGTCTCTTCTCAACCTTGGGTTCCCTATTACCAGCTCCTGTCCCCTCCTGCCTTCTAGTCCTTGTCCCTGGACTGTTGTGTCCCATTAGTCTCGTTTTGTTTTATGGGGCTGTCTAATCTTTGGCGGAATGGTGAACCTCGGGAATGACTTCATTACTGAGCTAAAAGGGTGTCCAGGGGCCAAACAAGGCTGCTCTTGGTGAGTATCAGAGTCTTCTACAGTGACTGCCACTTGCCAGGTGCCATTTCTGATGCTGGGAACTGCCACAGAGCCGAAGTTATGCAGTCAGTGGTTTCTGTTCAGATGGGGAGAACATGTCTCTGCCTTTGGGTTACTCCCCATTTGGAGACACCGGAGGGATGTGCCCTAATATAGAAAAAGGCAGTGGTGGTTCGGTGGTAGAATTCTCACCTTCCACGTGGAGACCCAGGTTCGATTCCCAGCCAATGCACCTCAAGTGCCGCCACCACCCATCTGTCCGTTGTCCAAGAGTAAGAACGCTCACTTCTGTTCAAGTAAAAGCAAAGAGATTTATTGAGGGTAATACAATACACAAACTGGGGAAGCACAGGGCAGAGAGCAATCTACCAAGTGCGCCCTCCTTCTGAGAGAGGGGTGAGTCTTTTATATATTTGGCTCTTCTATTCCAGCCAGGTGCCTCAATTTGGAGTATTCCCCCACACAGTGGAGGGTTATGTATTGCTATGATGCTAAATAGATTTCTGTGGAGCTTCCAACTAACACAGACTAGGAAGAAAGGCCTGGCAATCTACTTCCAAAAATCAGCCTTGAAAACCCTATGGATCCCAATGGTGTGATCCTGTTGTGTATGGTGTCGCCATGAATTGGGGATCAAGTGGATGGCAGCTAACAACAGCAATAATGTTGTAAAAAGTTCTAGCTCTTTCAGTTTTGTCTATAGCCTTCTGTCTCCCAAGGGTCTGAAAATATAACCATGGAGCTAAGACTGAGAAGGACGTGAGTTTCAGCTAATGGGTAACATTCCTCCCTTCTAATGGTTAATTTTTGGGTACCGCTTTCACGTAGATCTTCCTAAGTTACAAGAATTGTGGTGGTCTCCTTCTATTGGAGCTCAATAGATATGTCCAGGGAACAAATATTAGGCCCGTTTATTTTGTGAGACCCAAGCCGATAAGTTTTCCCTAAAAAACATTTTCCTTCATGTTATAGACTGAATTTTGTTCCCCAAAAATACGTGTTGCAAATCCCAACTTCTATGTCTGTGATTATCATCCCACTTGGGAATGAGTTTCTTTGTTACGTTAATGAGACAGGATTAGTTTAGGCTGTGTCTTAAGTCAATCTCTTTGGAGATACAAAAGACATTAAACAAGTAAGTGAGCAAGCAGAGATGGGGGAAGAGAGATGCCAAGCCACATGAAGATCACCCAGGAGCAGAAGCTCCAAGAGACAAGAAGCTTCCGCCAGAGCTGACTGAGAAAGCCTTCACCTAGAGCTAGTGCCCTGAATTTGGATTTCTAGCCCCCTAAACTGTGAGAAAATAAATTTCTGTTTGTTAAAGCCACTCATTTATGGTATTTCTGTTATAGCAGCACTAGATAACTAAGACAATCCATACTCTTGAAGTCCTTTAATTAGTATCCTCAGATACTGTGTTGCCATGTTTGGAAATATCTGTTTAGCTCCTTCAAAATCTGATGGCTCTACTATATTAATTATCATGCTCTATTTCTACTTAATTCCTTTTCCATGTTAACTTGGAAGATTTTGGTAATGACTTGCATGTAAGTGTATGCTACTTGGTCTTCATCCAAACATTCAAAGTCCAGCCTTTAGGTAAACGTTACCTTTATGACTTCTTGATTTAGTAAATACACCTGAATGAGATTATTTTCTTCCCCTTTACATTATAATCGACTTTCACGTCATTAAGATTTCTAAAATAATTAGCAAATAGGAGGACCAACGATTTTTCAAAAATTGGCCCAGATGCATTTGAGTGTGTGTATGTTTCTGCACATGTATGTAAATATTCTATACCCTGTTTCTCAAAGTGTGATAGACTTGTCTTTTCCTTTAATATTTAGCTATCTAGCAGATCATTAGATTCTTTAGTGTGGATATTATGTTTAATCCTTTAATTTTTTTTTTTTCTACAGCACCCGGGGCTGTGTTAACACTAGAGACTATTGTAGAAAAACAAGGTAAGTGAAATCTTTGGCTGTTTCCAAAATACTGCCTTAAGATAAAGAGGACACTATTGCTTGTACAGTATTAGTTAAGAACATGAGTTAGAGTCAAATATTCTAGGTGTGAATTCTGACCCTGCCCTATATTAACTGCATGACCTTGAGCAATTTACTGTACCTCTTTGTGCCTCACTTTTCTGATCTGTAAAATGGGGGTAATAATAGCACCTATATCATGTTGTTTGTTGTCACTGAGTTGATTCCAACTCACAGCGACCCTATAGGACAGAGTAGAACTGCTCCACAGGGTTTCCAAGGAGCAGCTAGTGGACTTGAAGTGCCAACCTTTTGGTTAGCAGTTGAGCTCTTAACACTGCGCCACCAGGGATCCTAGATAATAGAGCTGTTTTAAGGATTAAATGATTTAACACTTGTATAGCATTTCGAACATTACCTGTACAGAACAAGAGCTCAATAAATGTTAGCTCTTGGGTTGTTAGTTCTCCTGTCATTGTACTGATTTTATTTATTTTATGTTAGAAATTAGAGCTAAGCTCTCCCAAAAAACAAAAATAAAAAGGTGACACACCGAACAGAGATTTGTTGAAACAAAGCAAAAACCAGAAACGAGTATCAGGATCATAAAATTGAGTACCGTGTTCAGAAACTACCACATCAGGTGAATTGAGTTTTTTCCCAAGATATTCCTGATTTCATATATTCTTTCCAGTTATTTCTATACATATATTTGAAATTATGTCCCCTGTACTTGCATGCATAGAAGACTTTAGATTTAAGTGCTAGCCAAGGTCAGGACTTGAAAATGATGTTGAAATAAATGGTAACGCTAAACCAGATCGCCAAATCTTAAAAGCATTCGCTGTTGTTGTTGTGTGCCATCGAGTCTATTCCAATTCCTAGCAACCCTATGTGACAGAGTTGAACTGCCCCACAGGGTTTCCTAGGCTGCCCTGGGGGCACAATGTCTTAACCATTGCTTGGCTGCTAACTGAAAGGTCAGCAGTTCAAACCCGCCCGTGGCTCTGCTGGAGAAAAGAACTGGTGGTCTGCTCCTGTAAAGATTACAGCCTAGGAAACCCCAAATTAACAGAGTCCTATAAGCAGTCTGGTGTCAACCCTACAAAGTCCTCCCTTTCTTCTCTTCTCTACGGGGATAATTAATCAATAGCTGTCCGGGAAGGTGGCTGCAAGTCAGAAGTCACTCTCACCTTCTTAGTCAAAAGCTGGGCATTCGTGAGCCAAACAGACCCTGATAAGCAGACCCTGACTGTGAATTAAGCTTCTGTTCCCTATTAGAAATTATCTCATTATTTCATAACTAGCCTCCCTATGAACAATAATAAAGAAATAAAGACAACAGTTAAGCATTTAAAAAACAGAAACAGATATTTTCCTATCTCACATTTTATTGGGCAAGGACTGGCTGCTGTTTTCTCCATATAATGTATTTTCTGCATCAAAGCCACTAATCCACAATCCTGAAAGACTGAAAAATCTATTCTGACACGAGAAGCCTAAAATAATCAACTTCTTTCAGAGCAAAATCAGTGGAGTGTAGTCTAATGCATAATTTATATCTTAGTTTAATCCATCTACTGGTATAAAACTTTAATCCTCAATCCCCCCTCTCGTTTAGGGAGAGCTTGTAGAAAGTCTTCAACATCAGGATTATATGGCCTAATGCTAAAAGCAGCTGGTGCTCTCAAAACATTTAGCTATTTGCACCATGAAAGAATTGGGTTGCATTAAGTACTCAGTAAGTGAAAGATGCTGGGACTGCTGGCCACATTATGTTGGGCGGTTAAGGGGGAGATTGGTTCTCACTTTTTCTGGAGGCTCACTTGCAGTTGTTTTATAAAGCTTTACCTTCTTTGAATTAATGCAGCAGTTTATAATATTTCAGTCTAACATTTCATCCTTCCAGATTAAGGCAAATTGTTAGGAGAGGCTCATGGGCATGTTCCATATCAAAAGGTAGATGGATGTATCTATAGAGACTCTTAAACGCAACCGCTTCTTGCGTCCCATCAATAAGGAAAGCTAATTTCACAGTACTAACTTGAAATGTTTTTGGCTCCTTTGTTTGGAATAATTCATCATGGAACATCTGGACGCCGCATAAAAGCTTTGCCGCTTCAAATAACTTTCTAGCCTAAATTGCTCTGGATAGATCAACATTTCTTTTGATTATTAATATGATGGACAAGTTTTATATTGTTCAGTGCCAACACGACAGAGCTGTGACAAATGAAATTTGTTCTCAAAGTGTCTAATGTTGCATGAGTGAAGAACTCTCTTCTCCAGGGAGCGTTATCACCCCTTTTCATGAACTTGGCAACACAAACATTTGGGTCCTTATGATTACAGCATCTGGGTGGAATTACCAAATTCTGCACTAAGCTGTTGGAGGGTCTCCTTTAAAGGCCTTCTTTGTTTCTACATATTTTTATTGTTATTATTATTGTACAGCCATAAAAGTGAGTTTGTAGTTGAGTTCAGTTCAGTAGAGAAGCATTGAATCCTAAATGCACCAATTTTGATATAATTTGATAAGCAAATCAATCTTCCGTGAAGAAATGAGCTCTGCAATTTTGGGACTGGCGTCTACTCAGAAAATAATTTGCATAGCTTATAAAAACGTGCCTGATATAGAATTTGCAAATATCGAAAACATTATTTTGTATATTACATAGTCACAAAAACGCCCTCAAAACTTTGAATTTGTTTAAAAGAACATAAAATAAAAATTGGGATAATGGGGGAAATGGAGTAAAATAAGAAATAAAATACATTTCTATTGTTATTATTAAATAGTAGATATATTTGAGCACAAACTTTGGCCCATAACCTTCCTTTCAGCCAAGACAGGTAGGAAATGTGACAAATTATGTAACTTTAATGATCAGAAAAGAGAAAATAGGGTTTTCCTTGAGATAAAGAGGCTAATCTCTTTCTCAGGTGGTTTTATGCAATCACTGAGAATTTAAATACTGGCAAAAAAACAACTCATATGAGTACCTACATTTCACTTGCAGATTTACCCTTCCAACAACAGACTCCTATTTTGGCCTCGATTGCAGCTAGTGGTGGAGAGCCCAAGATGTTTCAGAAGGAGCTAATTAAAACAAGCTGGCAGAGTTAGGAGGTGTGAACCTGAGAGGAAATACATATAGTATCTTGTTTCTAATCTTCCTCATGAATTAAGTAGTATGGGTTGTTAGTTACAGTATCATCATCTAATTAAGGCATACTTATCGTATCGTCATTATAATAAATATGTAAATATAATGGCAATTGCAGCTGTAATCTTAGGTCATAAATGTGCTATGAATTTATAGACAGAGCCATGGTAAAGCACTTAGTTCCGATTTAAAGATGGAGGTAATCACTAAGATGACTAGGAACCTGGACGACATAGACGTTTATTCATTCATTTGACTGAATATACAAACAGTATGAATTGTAATTGAGCGCGCATAACGTGATCACTGAGGACTTGGAATAACCGACAGCTCCAGACTCACCTAAAGGGATCACTACCAAACCAGAATCGATGCCCCTCTAGATTCATCCTCCACACTTTACCATCTGTTGCAGGTCTCAGGAAGCTGAATTTCACATGGGTTTGGTCAACAGGGAGCATTGTCAGGGGATCCAAATCAAAAGCAGGGAGGGTAGAGAGTTTGGACAATGTATTCCTTTGGAGCCTCCCAGTTGCATGATGTGACCTCGTACCAACGGCCATGACTTCTGTCAGGCAGCCTTTTCCTTGTAACCAGTTACCTTCCATCTACCTGCTCCCACCCTTGCTCCTTCGAGCCTCATTTAGTAATGGCTTCCTGGAATTACAAGCCCCAGGGTATTGCACTACCTCTTATGTCAATATATTTTTGCAAGTAGGCCTTTATTAAATTCTCCTGAAATTACCCAGGTTGAGTAAGCCGCAGATTTCTTGTCGGAACCCTGACAGATGCATGTTGTAGACACTAATCAAGTCTTTAAACTCAATATTGACATTTTTCTTTTTGAAAGCTGGCTTTTTAAAAATTTAAGTTTCTTCAATCTTAATTATTTGATAATAACGGATGCAATAAAAAATCAAGGAAATAATTAAAAACATAACAACTAATATGTAATAAACACACCGCACACTGTGCTAAGCACTTTACACTCTTTTTCTTTCTTTTAAATGTCACTAAAATCCTTTGAAGTACATACTATTATCATCCTAACTTTACACTGGAAAAAACTGAGCTTAAGAGAATTTACACAACTGGTAGGTGGAAAGGTCTGTGACAAATGAAATCTGTTCTCAAAGTGTCTAATGTTGCATGAGTGAAGAACTCTGTTCCCCAGGGAGCGTTATCACCCCTTTTGATGAACTTGGCAACACAAACATTTGGGTCCTTATGATTAGCATCCTAGCATGTGGAACCTCTAACCCACATTCTTCCATAGGAAGAAAGGGCAGTTCAGATACGGGGAACGATGAGCTAGAAAGATGGGAAGGGCCAACTGAACGTGAAAGGTGGAACCAATGAGAAGGAATGCCGGATAGGAAAAGTTTTGTGAAAAGAAAGATGAAAACAAAGACGAATAAGAGAATAACTGGTGAGAAGTTAAACGACGGAATGGTTGGAAGAAAGCATTGATAGAAAAGCAAAATGGGAAAGAGAAGTGAAGGAATGAGTGTGGGCGAGTGAGGGGAATTATGAGGATTATGGAAATGGCATATTCACTCAACTTGACTTTGAAGTTGTAACCTCCTCTTACTCAAAATTGAAGAAATGGAATAGGCAGAAGGAGCTAGAGAAAATGGAGAGAGAGAGAGAAAGGTAAAGGACAGATGGTCAATCAGGGACATTTACATAATGAAAGTCAATGGTTTATTTATTGTTATTGTGGTGAAAATATATATAAGAAAACATACGCCATCTCAGCAATTTCTACCTGTACAACTCAGTGTCAATGGTTTGCCTTTATTATTAGTATCTAGTATCTAGACCAAGTTGTAGTAGAATTTTAAATGAGAGAAGTTTCCAGAGGTAGGGAACACCTTTTCAAATGAAGCAGATGTCATCCCAGGCAGCTATGTATTCACTTCCAAACTGCACATATTGCTACTGAGGCAGTCATGCTGGAAGCAATTAATACCAGGGTTACACGTTGTCCAGTTTTCAGGCAGACCGTCTGGTACTTGAACTTCCTGCTGCGGAAAACGGTTTTTAAAATCCTTGGGATTTAATGCTTGGTATTTTCAAATTAAGGAAGTTTTTATTCTTCTTGTATTTTAATATGACTTGGGCATTAGCTTCATTTTTCACTCCCTTGACTATCACCAGTTCCTATTATGACAATTTGCTTATTAAGTAAAACAGTGTGAACTTTACTGGCACATAACAGACCTTTACAAAATGTGCCAGGTATTTTTATTGGAACCATCTGGCAACTCTAGTCCATGTCCCATTTGGAATTGTGCCTGCTATTGATGATTGCAGGAGACATCTCCTATTTCCACTAATCTCTTCAGCTTTTTTTTCTACCCTGCTTGATTATTTCCACTCATTTATCTGTTTTTCTTTATAGCAGAACCTTCTGGGGTGCTTTGTTACACATCTCCACCTCTTCTTTTTCTGCCTCCTCATTGGGACATACACACCCATCACTCACTAAAATTTTTCTTGTAAGGTCACTAGTGACTTACATCCTTCCCAACTGAAAGGTCACTTCTCAGTTCTCACCTTACTTGACCTATCAGCCATTGGATACGTCTGATCACTCCCTCCTTGGAACACTTTCTTGTCTTCACTTCCAGGATACCATACCTTCTTGATTTTTCTCCTACCTCACGGGCTGCTTTCTTTGAGTCTCCTTTAGCGGATCCCCCTCCTCACCCTGGCTTCATAATGTTGCCATGCCTCATAACTCAGTTCTTAAAGTCTTCTCTTCTGTGTTTGTAGTCATTGTCCAGTCTCACATCTTTAAATGCCACCTCTAGCCTGTGAGTACCCAATTCATGTTTCTATCTCCAGCCTCTCTCCTGAGCACCAGACTCACAAATCCAACTGTCCACTCTGTGTCTCCCTTTGGATGCCTAAGAGTCATCTCAATTCAATATGTCCCAAACCGAAACTCTTTGATGTACCCCACCAGTCACTCTTTTCCCAGGATTTTCCTTTTCAGTAAATGTTACCATAGAACCAGGAATCATTCTTAATTCCTTTCTTTCTTTCATAACCTTCATCAAATCCATTAGCACAATCCAACAGCTCTGCCTTCTAAATTCACCCTGAATGTGGTCACTTCTCATCAAAGCCACTGCTGCCCTATACATTCAAGCTGACATCATTTTGCCTGGACTATTACAGTAGCCATATAGCTAATTTCCTGGTATCAATACAGTCTGTTCTCCCATTAGCAGCCAGAGTGGTCTTCCTAGAGGAAAAACAAATTGTGTAACTCCTTTGCTCAAAGTCACTCAAGAGCTTTCCATTACACTTGAAGAAAATCTCAAAGTCCTTATGATGGCCTACAGGATCCTTTACCAATTTGGCCCTGCCTACTTCCTCTACCTAATTTTCTATCAGTGCCTCCCCAACCTTATTCCCTTAGTCCATTCCAATGGCATTGCTCTTTTCACCAATATTTGAACATGCTAAGCTATTTACACCTCTGGGCCTTCTCCCTTGCTGTTCTTTCTGTCTAACAATTTCTTAGCACAGATATTTTCATGGTTACCTCTGTCACTTTATTACAGTCTGTCCTCAAATTTTAATTCTCTGACCATCTGATCTAAAATACAATTCCCTCCTTTTGCAAAAATACACTGTCTATTCTCTTGCACAGCTTTATTATATTTTTCATAGCACTTACAATTATTTAACATTATATGTTTAACATACAACATTATATATTTATTATATATATTAACATCATATATTATACATAATGTACATAATATATATAGCATTATATATTTATTAGTTTATTGTCTTTTTCCCAGACATTCACATGACTTGCATTCATCACTGTGTCCCCAGTGCCAATAGCATGGTAAATGCTCAGTTGCTCAAAAAATATTTGCTGAATCAATGACTCTCTAATGCTGAGTGTCACCATCTTTGAATTGTCATGTGTAGTGGAAATCTCAAAAAGAGGTGTGTATGTATGTGTGTATGCACGTATGTGTGTATCCAAGACCTTTCTACTGAAAAGACCTAGCACTAACATCCCAATGGCCCTGGGTACACCTGTTGTTGTGTGCCATTGAGTCAATTCCAATTCATAGAGACCCTATAGAACAAGTAAAACTGCCATATAAGGTTTCCTAGGTTGTAATTTTTATGGGAGGAGATCGCCAGGTCTTTTCTCTTGCAGAGCTGTTGGTGGATTTGAACCACGGACCTTTCAGCTAGCAGCTGAGTGCTTAATCATTGCATCACCAGGTCACCTTTGTGTGCACCTAGCTCCCAGACACTGGTTTCTAAATATCTTTCCTCACTAAAAGGAACCAAAACTTCTCGGAGGAATGGCTGATTCCAGTTCTGGAACAAGGAAAGTATAATATGAGCCTGAAACATCTTGATAGGCCAGAAATCAAGGAAGTACTTCAAGTCTAATGGGGAATAGTTCGTACAATCACAGGAGCCATGTTGGAGAGGCTCCCACTAGCCAAATTTGGAGAAATTAGACTGTCACAAAGAAGACATATTACTATTTATTGAAATATATCCTCACGGTGAAATGGAGAAAGAAAGAGAGCACTAGAGCGAAAGCAGAGTCATTTGCTACCAAAGGGGGAGATTATTACACCAACTCCTTATTCTGAGAATTGGCCGTAAGGGGAAAAGCTTACACATATTTTCCTGTCTTTTTAAAAGGAACAGCAGTACACTGCTACTTGGTGAGATAAAGCTCTCTTCTATGGAAGAGTGCCAACTAATAATAATAAAAGGAAAGATGAAATTAGGAAACCACCATTCTGAAAGCAGCCGTAAAATAGTTGATTTTAGACAAAGATCACCAAGGGATGCTAAAATCATTGTAATGTTAAAGGTCGATAGTGAAGGGATATTCACACAGTGGCAAAGGATTACCCTAACGATGACTTGTTAACTGCAAAGAGAAAATATACCTCTTAAAAGGCAAGATCTGGCCATCTCCACCTCTATCAAATGTAACATCGATACATTTGATAGTGGGGCAACTGAACAGTACATGCATCCTAATTTGAACTCAGTATGAAGTATGCCATAGCCCTGGTGGTGCAGTGGTTAAGCTCTTGGCTGTTAATCAGAAGGTCAGCGGTTCGAACCCACGAGTTGCTCTGCAGGAGAAAGATGTGGCGGTAGGCTTTTGTAAAGATTACAGCCTACGAAACCCTATGGGGCATGTCTTAGGCTGGGTTCTTTAGAGAAGCAAAACCAGTAAAGCGTATAAGTATATATATAGAGAGAGAGATTTATATCAAGGAAACGGTAGATTGTAGAGACTGGAATGTTCCAAGTCCGTGGATTAGGATAGAGGCCTCTCCTGATTCACGTAGCTGCAGGGGCTGGCAAACCCAAGATTGGCAGGTCAGAGAACAGGGCTCCCACTCACAGGCTGTGAAGATCGACAAATCCCAAGATTGGCAGATAAGCTGATAGCTCAAGTCCCAAGAACCAGAGGTCGGATGAACAGGAGGCAACCGCAGGATCCAGAACGAGCAAAAAAGCCAGAATGTCTGCTTATATTCGGATGCAGGCCACACCCTCAAGGAAACTCCCTTTCAACTGATTCCCTCCTCACAGCAGATTTCATCATGAGAGTGATCACATAAAAACACTGAGAATCATGATCCAGCCAAGTTGACACACAATCTTAACCATCACAGGGCAGTTCTACTCTGTCATATGGGGCGGCTATGAGTTGGAATTGACTCAACGGCACCCAACAACAGCAACACGGAGTACACACCCTTACTTACGGAGTATTTCTGCCCTCCCCACAACGTTTAACTTGAATCTATTAAAAACTTTAGACCAAATTTTCTTATTTTCTGAAAGAGAAGGGATTGAGAAGAAAGTTAAAACCTACCAGCAGAAAATTATTAGACAAATCCACTTAAGAAACATTCTGTGAGCCCACTGGCCTGGTCTATTCACAAAGGTAATGATAGGAAAATATCTGGTGTGAGGATTGTTCTAGAAAAGAAAGGAAAAGAAAAGAAGAAACAACAATCAAATGAAACGTATGAAATTAAAAAATGATTGTTAGTGTTTAGAGGTTATAATGGTATTGTGGTTAGATAAAAGAATGCCTTTAGTCTTAGGAGATGCAAAGCTGCAACATTTGGGAGTGAAATATCATATTGTCTGCAACTTATTTTTAAAGTGTTTCAGCGAAATAAAAACACAGATATATACATTGATAGGAGCCCTGGTGGCGTAGTGGTTAAGAGCTCGGCTACTAACCGAAAGGTGGCAGTTGGAATCCACCAGCCACTCCTTGGAAATCCCATGGGGCAGTTCTACTTGGAATATTGGGTCCATATTCCAAGACTAAGTCCTGATGATGCTTAAAACATGGAGATTCCAAATGGCGCTTCGTAATAGCGTGGCATTAAGACTGAAGACTTGGACTTCTTTGCCTGAAACCTGAGGGAAAGTACATTTTCCCAGGGGTTCCACCTCTCAAAATCCAGATTTCAAGGAGGTAGAAGGAAGAAGCTCATGGTGGTGGTTAAGGGACTGTATGAGTTACAGCTTCTGACAATGTTTCCACATTATATGCCAGCATTATCCGGGCGAATTTAAAGAGATGGCAATTTACTTCTTTCTTCAGTCTCTGTAATTCAAAGAACAACCTCCTAGAGCTAGGCAAATGCATTATGCATCATCTTAAAACGAGGGACCAAAAATAACTCAGAGAGTAACCAAACAAAGCAAGAAAAGATTATTAAGAATTCTTTTTTTCCTCTCCTCAAGTGCAGATGGGGGGAAATTGACAGATTTTTGTTTTGTTTTTTTTCCTGCTGCTAATAAAGAACAGCTATTTTAATGGCATGGTGCCATATTTCAGAAAAGTTGTAGGACTAAAGAACATGACAAAACAAAACGAACACCCACATATCTTTATCATGCAATCCCAATTTTGCAGGAATATTTTAAAAAGCATTTTGTGAGCAAAATTCTAGATTGCCCTTATCTGTACGTAAATATTCATTATACCACAATGAAGTGGAATTCTCAGGATATAGATTGGTTTCATTATAGAATACTTTTTTTTCTTTTATGTTTTTTATTTCTTTTTTATACTGTGGTAATCATTGCCAAAAAAAAAAAAAAAAAAAAATAGCGTGCTTAGAGTAAGTGTGATGTTTCCCAACGGTCATTAATTTGATTCTGACTCATGGTGACCCCATGTGTATCAGAGTAGAATTGTACTCCATAGGGTTTTCGATGGCTGATTTTTCTAAGCAGATTGCCAGACCTTTCTTGAAAGGCACCTCTGGGTGGACTCAAATGGTCAGTCTTTCAAATGAGTGTATTAACCATTTGCACAACCGAAGGACTTCAAGTATAATATAGTGACCTTAGGTTGATGCTGCGATGCTCCAGGATCTTGTAACGTGCTGTGGCTACCATCGCTCATATTACATCTGCAGTGACTATGCAAGAATTTGTGACTGTGGAAGGCGTGTGACATAAAACCAGTGACTATGAGACTCAGGAGAAATAGTTGTCAGTTTCTGATATGAGCTGGATTTGTGACCATTTATCTGTTTGTTCGGGTGAGTCAGATAATTAAATCATTTTTTCTGAAACACTCTTTCCATTCTTGCTGGTATTTACTCATTGGTCCTCTCACTCTATCTGTCCTAAAACCAGAAAAAATCAACCCCCTTGCCATCAAGTTGATTCTGACTCATAGCGACCCTATACCCACTGCAATCTCTGCTGTGACATAGAGTTTCCACGAACACCTTCACAGCCCCATGCATCTCCCCTTGTTGATCCTTCGCGCTGTTGGGGGACTCACACCCAGTGTATAGGACTCCTACCTTGAATCCCTGCTTCAGGAAATCTTTTCACTACTTTATTCAATTTGATTATAAGAAAAATGCCAATTAATTCCATTTGTTGTAATGATATGTCAAATCCCACCAGAAAAAACTAACAAATTGTTTGCTGATCTCCAGTTTGCTATGGGTTATTAGTAGTCATAGTTTTTCTTCAGCGATAGTGCAGATTTAGAAATAGAAGCACAATTCTGTCGTATTTTAGGTCCAAAGTCCCTGCTAGAGAATGCCATGTTGTTGGTACATCTCAAAAGGTGAGGATCGCAGGGGCAGGCAGAGCCAACAGGGGTCTGTCGTTCGAAGTCAGTCATTCTGCCATGTAAGCTTTGATTTTGCTGTTAAGTTTTATGAGGCCATAGGAACTACTGGGGAAATGATGGGTTTTATATATTAGCAGGGTAATGTACTCTACGACCATAGCCAGGACTGATTCCAGAGAGAACAATTCCCCGTCTATCTCTTCAATACTCTCTGCGACGCAACGCATTACTACACTGTGACAGTGTACTGAGATTGCTGAACCATGCCCCTGATCCATCATCTAGAGCAAATCGGAAGCAGGTGAAGTGTCTGTTTGGGTCATGCTTGGTCCTTCCCACTTGGACTGTCTCCAGTCAAATGCAATTGGGCACAAAGGTGCTCACCACCTCAGATGGCTCACCCCAGGCGTATGGGGTAAAGCCGGGCAGGACTCTTTTCTCTTGCTATCTAAGTATCTACATACTATCTTCGATTTTGCCTTTTGATCAGAAAAGCCCTTGACAGAAAGAGTGCTGACCCCTGATTGAATGAATGGAATGCCTATGGGACAGAGCTAATGAACTTGAGCAATTCTGAGGCCACTGAGCATCTTATAGGTGGGTCAGGCATGCATCTCTTGTCTGATCAGCTGTTGCCAAGGACAGTTGTTGTTGTGAGTTGCGGTAAGTCGATTCTGACCCATGGCGACCCCATGTGTGCAGGCTAGAACTGCTCCATGGGGTTTTCAAGGCTGTGACCTTTCAGAAGCAGATTGCATGGCACCCTAAGAATAAGCAGTTGACAGAAGTGAATAGTGGTTGGACCAAGTGCTCTGAGGCTTTCCAAGAGGCCCGGAGAGAAGCAGCCAGGTCCATTGCTTGGCCGTACAGCACACGCTTTGCAGGCAGAAGCTGTTTCCGAGATGTCATCGAACCCTCTGTATGTAACACAGTGGATGGCACAGAGTAAGGGCAGAACAAACATTTATTGAGCACCTGCTCTGTGCCACGCTCTGCTCTAGATGTAGAGGGTACAGTGCTACCAAAAGTCTCTGCCCTCATAGCATTTATATTACAATACCAGTTGTCGTCGAGTCGGTTCCAACTCATGGAGACCCCGTGTGAGTCAGAGTAGAACTGTGCTTCATAAGGTTTTTCAGTGGCTGATTTTCTAGAAGTAAATCACCAGGCCTTTCTTCTGAGGCACCTCTGGATGGACTCGAACCTCCAACCTTTCTGTTAGCAGTGATAGTGTTAACAGAGTCACCTCGGGACTCCATATTACAATAAGTTAACATCAATAAAGTATTTCATTTACTCCTCACCATTACCCAGCATAAGATTGCTCAGCCAGCAAATGGCAGAGCAGAGGCATAAAAGCAGATCTAACTCCAACATCCCTGCCCTTTCTTCTATTCTATGCTATTTTGCAAAATAGGTGCTTTCTATCCCTGTGACACCCACATCCTGGTGGGACTCCCCAGAGAGCCTGGCTGCCTCAATTTAGGTAGGCTGGCTGGAGGCAGGGTGATTTCCTGAATCCCGGACTGAATTCCTAGACTGAATTCCACCCTTCAGTGCCCGGCAGTTGCCACAGCTGAGTCCCCAGTGTGTAGATGGAATTCCTGCAGGCTCTCAGCAGCACAGGGAAGCAGGAAGCTAAGGGGGGAACAGTGGCAGAGGTGGAGGCCCTGGATCTGTCTTGGCAGCTCACAATGCAAGCCTGCTGGAGCGGTGCCCAGGGGTTATACAAAAATAGGTGGTGAGCCGGGTTTGGCCAGCAGGCTGCAGTTTGTCAACCTCTGCACTAGATGATGGTGGCTGGACCATCAGATCCTATTTCTTGGGGAAATTTGAACTAAAGTAATAGACAGAGAAAGTCAATTATTTAGTCTCCCTGTGGAAGGTGAGTCACCATGATGATGAAACACTGGATTAGGGACAGTGGCTCCTGTTGCTGAAGGCAAATCAAGATAAACTGCTCTCCCAATGACCTTCCATTCCTGCATGAAGCTTCACTGTGGGAGTGGAGGGGAGTGGGGGAACTGGTTCAGTGGTATCTGAAATTATTTTTCCTGGCGTCCTTCCTTCTTTTTCTATCCTAGCAATAACTCAAATCACCTCTCTGTGTTCCTGGCAACCCAAAAGAGCTTAACCAAGACAAAGTGTTGCCCTTCCATGGATAAGGAAGACCGAAGAAGAATTGATGCCTTTGAATTATGGTGTTGGCGAAGAAAATTGAATATAACACGGACTGCCAGAAGAATGAACAAATCTGTCTCAGAAGAAGTACAACCAGAATGCTCCTTAGAAGCAAGGATGGTGAGACTTTGTCTCACATACTTTGGACATGTTATCAGGAGGGACCAGTCCCTGTGGAAGGACATCATGCTTGGTAAAGTAGAGGGCCAGACAAAAAGAGGAAGATCCTGAACGACATGGATTGACACAATGGCTGCAACAACAGGCTCAAGCATAACAATGATTGTGAGGATGGCACGGGACCAGGCAGTGTTTCATTTTGTTGTACACAGGGTCGCTGTGAGTCAGAACCAACTCAACAGTACCCAACAACGACAACAACATGGAACAATAAACATCAAGTTCTCTTTCTGTTTCCTTCCCTTCAGGGATAGTTGAAGAATATGTGGATCCTTTCCTTGATCCCTTACTTGGGAGGGTTGATGCCTTTATCAGAGCTGCTGTAACACTACATTTCCCTCGTGACATAACATTTCCCTCATGACACAGTCGCCTTACGACACACTTAATTCCTTCGGTAGAAATTGAGAAGACACTTTAGTTTGAGAGTTCTTAAAATTTTTACTTTATGGGCCCCTTGGGGCCCCTGAAAAAATCTGTTGTCCAGGATGAGTGCACCAGCTTGTACCTGCCTCCACCCCACATTGGCACACACTTCTAGAAAGTTCTAGATGCCTGAGGCTCATCTATGGATATCCTTGGCCAATCTTAAGTCTTTCGGTACACTGTGGCAGGATATCATTTATCATTGGTAAATAATCCATAAGATAAGTCACTTGCATATTAAAACTTTAATAAGTACTTCATCAGTTTAAACTGAGATTCACTCTTTTCTCAAGATGAATAAAGCTAATAAGAAATATTTGAATGGTAATATTTCATTTTTAATATCAACAATTTACAATTGATAGCAAAGTTGTTAACATGGTTAGTTTATGAGTGAAAGAGATGCGGTTGTTTCTAATGTTTCTATTTTTAGGCATTTCTCCAGTTTGTTCCAATTGTGAAGCACTCTTAGGAAGCAGAGTCAGATTTAACTTTGTCCGAAGCCTTGCATATAATGCAGTTAGCTAACATTTATTGAGAGTTTACTTTGAGGTGCTGTGCTTTAACAGTTTCCATGCCTTTCTTCACTTTATCCTTAGAACAGTCCTTTGAGCTGGGTACTACTAACGTAAGCTCTTCTGAGCATGGATTTTGTGTGTGTGCGTGTGTGTGTGTATGTGT
Organism: Trichechus manatus latirostris; assembly: GCF_000243295.1. NCBI lineage: Eukaryota > Metazoa > Chordata > Mammalia > Sirenia > Trichechidae > Trichechus > Trichechus manatus. The sequence continues at coordinate 24,813,699 of NW_004443940.1, read as the reverse complement.
GCGTGTAATCCACATAGGTACTGGCTACATAGGTACATAGGTATCTGTTACAGATTAAATTGTGTACTCCCGAAATACATGCTGAAGTCCTAACCCCTGTACCTGTAAATATAGCCCTGTTTGGAAATAGAGGTTTTCTTTTGTAATGTTAATAGACCATACTGGAGTAGGGTAGTCCTAAACCTCATTCCTTCTGAGGAGTGTCGTATAAAGAGGGGAATAGACAGAGACACAACGTAGGGAGAAGATAGACATCAAGAAATGCCAAGGAATGCCAAGGAACACCAAGGAAAGAAACTTTTCTAGAGCTGATGCCCTGTATTTGGACTTCTAGCTTCCAGAACTATGAGGTAATACATTTCTGTTCTTCAAATCCACCCACTTGAGATATCTTTCGTTACGGCAGCACTAGGTCACTAAGAAAGTAACCAACACATTTTTTGTTGCATCATCCCAGTGAAAGTGAAGCTTCAGAGAGTTTAAGTAACTTGCTGAAAATGAAACCACTAGTGAGAGATGAACTAAATCCAAATCCAGATTCAAGTTTTAACCACTAGGCAATGCTCTCTCTTTAACTAGATAAGGAGAACAATCATGACCTCACCATTGACTTCTGTCATGCGTCAATTCTCTAGGGCCTGTCAAGCATTCTGTCTTTTGGTCTTCATAACTACTAGATCAGACGTGATCGTTTCTTTTGAAAGATGATAGATAGTTGGAGTGGTGCACACAATGGGAACTAAATGAGGAAAGGCGAGTGCAGCCTCATGCAGAAGGTAAGAGTTTAGTAGTGGAGATCAATCTACTAGTAGCTTTAACATAATAATGCAGATAATAACAGTAGACCCCAAATTTTTATTTGCTTTCTCTGGCCCGTAAATTCTAGTTCTTTGCAGTTTTTTAATTTTCACACTGTTCAAGTTTTTCTTGTGTGACCTAGTCCTTTGCCCTCGTTTTAACTGCCTCCTACATGCTAATAACCTCCAGATATGTGCCCCCCATATCTCTCATTTGTGGCAAAGACTTACATTTCTAAGTGTGCAGGAGGTGCCTAGCAGAAATCTCCTACGTGAATGATCTATAAGTATTGCAAATTCAACCTGTCTCCTGTTGAATTTCTTATATCTGGTCTCTTTACACCCTGTTCCCACATCGACCCCCATCATTCATTGATTTGACTAATGCCAATGGCATCCATCTAGTCTTCCAAGACAAAAACCTCAAAATCATCCTTAACCAATTCTCTACCCATCCAAATATTTGCTAAACCCTGCCTCCATCACCTTCTAAATGTTGTTCCCGCCTCTGCGTCTCTACTGCTACCACCTAATTCAGGCTGTCTTCCTCTCCTGTGCAGCCTACAAGTCTCCTGACTAGTGTACATGTCTCTAAACCACTCCCTTCTTGCCCAACCTCCACGTAGCATCTTCCTAAAACACAAATCTTCGCACGCTACATACTGTCTACAGAACATCCGTGGGGCACCTGGTTTCCTAGAGTGTCGAATTCAAGTCATTAGTCTCACTTCCAGAATTCCTCACAACAGGCCACAATCAACCTTACCAGCTTCTACTACAGTCAAACACCGTGGATCCTAATGCGGGGTTCTTTCCAACTTGTTGAACGTTGCATGCTCTGTTGTTGTCTTTCGTATCTCTGTTTCAGCCATTGATATTTCTTTTCCTTTGTCTCTTCAACATTCTTCCACTCAAATACCATCTCCTCAGTGGAGCTTTCTTCAGCTTCTCTCTGTAGACACAAGGATTCCCTCTATTGTTTCCCAACGGTTCTTTTAACATATTTGTTATTACTCGTTTTATTGGAACTGTGTTTGTTTCTTTCGTTTTTTTGTTTTGTTTTGTTTTCCCCCTCTTGGTCATGTTTCTTAGCATGCCTAGCATTTTTTTAAAAAAATAAATTCTGAACATTTTCTGTAAGTTATAGAAGCTCTGGATGACGTTATCTTCTTCCAGAGGGATCCTCCCTGTCATCTGGAAGGCGAAAAGACTAGGGACATGTTACCTGACTCCAGTTAGGAGCTGAGCTGATTGAGACCGGGTTACAGTTTTATAAGGTGATATTTACCTTGAGTTCATTCCTAATCTCTCCAGGGGCTCAAGCTGAGATCCAGAGGTGTTTACACTGGCCTGTTGTCCTTGGTGGGATTCTACTGAAAAACTTCACTCTGCCCATCAGCAGCTTTTGCCTGGTTTTTAATCCTCATACCCTTTACAAATCAAGATGTCCGCGAATGCCTCAAGGGGAAAGAATCAGTGCAGAATCTTTCTCTGCATCTCCTTTCTCACCCAGATATGGCTCCCTTAGTCCTGCGTGAAAGAGGCTGGTGGCACAATTGTTAAGCACTTGCCTGCTAACTGAAAGGTTGGTGGTTTGAACCCACCCAGCAGCTCCAAGGGAGAAAGACCTGGCAATCTGGTTCCATAAAGTTTATAGCCTAGGAAATCCGATGGGGCAGTTCTATTCTGTCACATGGACTCATTAGGAGTTGAAAATTGACTCTATGGCACCTAACAACAACAACAGTCCTGTCCTGCTTGTTTAGGCCACATCACATTCCTATTTGTGTCTCTCTAGTACCATGAAGGAGCCCTGGTGGCTCAGTGGTTAAGGGCTTGGCTGCTAACCCAAAGGTTGGCAGTTTGAATCCACCAGCTGCTTCTTGGAAACTCTATGGGAACAGTTCTACTCTGTGCTATAGGGTTGCTATGAGTCGGAATAGACTGGATGGCAATGGGTTTGGTTTTTTTAGCACCATGAGATTGCTTAAAGTTCCTCCTAGCAGTTCTCAGCCTCCCACCTCCCACCAAGAATTGGCAAAGCCCAGGGGGTAGGGGGGGAGGGGCAGCTGCAAATATAACCTCACCTCTCTGAGGATCCTTCTCTTAGAGACTTTGTCCACTTAAGCCCTGGTTGCCTTAGTGAAATCACCAATATCTTCAAACAGATATTTTTCTTCTTTCTGTTTTGAATTTTATCCAGCTTTTTTGGTTGTTCTTAATGGGAATGTTGGTTTGCTGTAACTATTTCATCTTAGCCAGAGATGGAATCTGAAGTCAATTCTTTTAAGCTATAATATTTCAAATCAGAATGTACTATACTTGGTAAGTTACTTTTGAGAAAGTCTACTACTTGGTTTTATAGACAGAATCTGTCATGTGTGACTGCTAAGAAACTCGACAAATTGTCGAAACTCTGTAGTCCTTTATGCTATGTTACATTTTATATTAATCTGGAAGTCTTTTGGGTTTGCACATCATGTTAAATTTCCCAGAAGTCACTGAGACAAGCTAGGCAAAATTAACCTACAGAAATTATGTTTATATACTTAAATCTATTCTATCACATAGCCGTAAATATACTCCTACCTACAAAATTTTACAGCAAGCGTACATGTCATTCATATCAACATCTATGGCATTGGAAATACAGGTAGTCCCTGACTTACAATTTGAATTACTATGAACTGCACTTAGGACTGTTCTTTTTTTGTTTTTTACCTTTTATTGTTAGTAACGTGTTCTAGCTCGTAATTTGCTGATGTTTTCATTCGCCAATGTTCATACGCAGATGTTCAATTTTATGATTTACTATTCAAAACGGTGCCAGATTTATAAAGATACTGATAATAAAAGTCAGTAATAATGAAAACAACAACAAAAGAAATGAGGTATTGGACCTACATCAGAACTGACTTATGACAAAGTTGTCAGACCAGAGCATCGTCATAAGTAGGGACTGCTTGTATAGTTCAATTAGCAAAAAGTTGGGCTATGAACATTATTATAGATAATTCATGTTTAAGATTCATCAATTAAATGAGATAAAAGCCTAATTATTCAGTTCTAGAGCTCAGCCCATTACCCTAGATTAAAGGAAGCCATATCTGGTTTCCTGGGTTAAAATTCAGAAGACCTAGATTTCTGTCCTGGTTGTTTATGCCTAAGCAAGTAATATTTTCTATCGGTCCATTTTCTCCATTGTAGAATGGGCCAGTATTATTTATATTGCTCTCTTCATGTGGCTTTTTAGAGAAGAAAATTAACTCATATATAAAAGTACTTCAAAAAGTTAAATGCATCTATAAATATGTGGTGTTACTAGTTTTTAAAAGGTCTGAGAGAATAGCAATACATGAATAGAAAAATTCAGACAAATTTACACTTGGGCATCTGACTCAGGAAACAACTTTTTAGAAAAAGCAAGTTGGAGCGCAAAGCAAAATGATGACGTGGAACTCGTCTTAACTTAGCGTAGGAGATCATATACCTGTTCTGATTTCAGTGTTGTTGCTGTTGTGGGCCACTAAGCTGATTCTGACTCATAGCGTCCCTACAGGACAGAGTAAAACTGCCCTGTAAGGTTTCCTAGACTGAAATCTTTACAGGAGCAGATTGCCAAGTCTTTCTCTCGCAGAAGGGCTGGTGGGTTCCAACCATTGACCTTTCGATTAGCAGTCAAGTGCTTAACCATTGCACTACCAGGGCTCCTTTGATTTCAGAGTAGCCAGGAACATTTCTGCTTCTCCCCATGGTCCCCGTCTCTCTTCCCTCACCCCTAGTCTCCCTAGACACACACACACACGCGTGCGTGCGTGCACACAGACACTATACATGCACATGCGCTCATCAGTTGCCTTATTCTAGGACTTGAGCTTAAAATTTCATAGGTCACCAGTGATACGGGGACAGGTAAGCTTGAGAAGGATGGCATTTTTAAGTTGTTTTAGTCATTTAGTCACTTAATATGAAGAAAGCTTACACTCTTTCCTGAGAACAGCGTCTGCGATACAGGATTATTGAAAGACCCTAAGGGGTCTGGGCTCCTAGGAGGTCCAGCTGGAGCAGTGGATGTGAGCAGGGAGAAGGAAAAAGGACTCAAGAGACAAGTATGGAAATAACAACAGCTTAGCCTACGGGGCAGTTCTACCCTGTCCTAGAGGGTCCCTATGAGTTGGAATAGACTCGATGGCAATGGGTCTGGTTTTTCTTTTTCGGTAGCTTGACATTAGGAATCCCTGGATGGCACAAACAATTAAGTGCTTGGCAACTAACTGAAAGGTTGGCCTTTCATATCTACCCAGAGGCACCTTGGAAGAAAGACCTGGTGATCTACTTCCTAAAGATCACAGCCATTGAAGACCCTATAGAAGGCGGTTCTACTCTGAAACAATGGGGTCACCATGAGTCAGAATTGACTAGGCAGTAACTAATGTCAGTTTTTAGCTTGACATTCGTCCTGGAGCCACCCTCCATTGTGTGGAGGTGAGGAAGGGGAGAAAGCAATTGGAGAGTATTATTTTAGTCCTGTCTGCTAGGTCATGGAAAAAATAATTATCTGGAGCCCTGGTGGCACAGTGGTTAAGAGCTCAGCTGCTAACCAGAAGGTTGGTGGTTTGAATCCACCAGCCGCTCCTTGGAAACCCTGTGGGGCAGTTCTACTCTGTCCTAAAAGGTGGGAAAAAAAGCAACTGGAGAGTATTACTTTAGTCTTGTCTGCAAGGTCATGGTAAAAAGAAACATTAACCACTATTTATTGAATACTCTGTGCCAGGTTGCCTGGTAATGTACTTTACGTGCATCACCCCATTTGATCTTCACAATAACCATGATCTTTCTTCTGCACCATATTAGATAGCAGAAAATGTAGCTCAGATATGTGGGAGGAGAGAGACACTTGCCGAGGTCTTTTTAAATCCTCTCTGGCAGTACATGTAAATATTGGAAAAATACTTCTTCATTTTACTGTTGATTTTGAATAGATGCTTCTATTTACACCTTATAGCTAAAACAAAGTAGGTTTTCTCATCCCATTATTTTATTATGCCTTGTAAACTAGCTTGGCTTTTATTGGTAATCCCTTTTCCCTTTGAATTTAAATCTCTAACTTTTTTTTTTTTTTTTTGGCCTTTTATTATTATTATTATTTTTTATTGTACTTCAGGTGAAGGCTTACAGAACAAATAGTTTCTCATGAAACAGTAGTACACATATTGTTTTATGACATTGTTTAACAACCCCACAACATGTCAACCCTCTCCCTTCTTGACCTTTTTTTTTTTTTTTTGGTGAAAATATACATATCCAAAGATACACCATTTCGAAAATTTCTACATGCACAGTTCAGTGACATTGACTACGTTCTTCCAATTGTGCTGCTATTCTCACTTTAGATGAAGGCTTACAGAACAAAACAGTTTCTCATTTGACAGTTAGTACACATGTTGCCCTGTGACAATGGTTAACAACCTCATAACACATCAACACTATCCTTACTCAACCTTGGGTTCCCTATCACCAGCTTTCCTGTTCCCGTCTGCCTTCTGGCCCTTGTCCCTGGACTGCTGTGCCTCATTA
>NW_004443940.1:24797375-24807225 GCF_000243295.1 Trichechus manatus latirostris | reverse complement strand
TGATCCTGGTCAGAGCAGTCAGTGGTGGTAGCCGGGCACCATCTAGCTGTACTGGACTCAGTCTGGTGGAGGCCTTGGTGGCTGTGGTCCATTAGTCCTTGGGACTAATCTTTTCCTTGTATCCTGTTCTCTTCTTTCTCCCTTGCTCCCGAAGGGAGGAGACCAGTGGAGTATCATAGTAATTCTCTAACTTTTAAGTTAACAGAAATTTCCCAGTAGAGTCTTCTTAGCCCTCCTCTATTCATTACTATAAAAATTAGGCTTAAGTTTAATACTTGTTTTACTATACCTACCTAGTATTCTCTTCACTTTCCTCTAATTAAATTCAACAACAATAATAGTAAAGTAGTGACAGAAACTAATATTATTGAGCACTCACTGTATGACATTCACTGAATGCGGGCCGAATTTATCTCAGGAAGAGTATGGTTTCCAAATATTTCTATACCAAATGAGTATTTGAGGGGATATTAAGTAGGGTAATTGAGCTTTTAAAGGCAAATAAAACATATGCTTCCTCAGGAAATGGCTGCTATGGCTTGATTTTCTTCTGGGAAAGGAAGAGAAACATCAAGAAAAAGGATGCTTCTTAAGAACTATGAGCAAATAGACTATGGTGTGCCTGACCCAAGCCATGGTATTTTCAATTGCATCATATGCGTGCAAAAGCTGGACAATGAATAAGGAAGACCAAAGAAGAATTGATGCCTTTGAATTATGGTTTCTGCAAAGATTATTGAATATACCATGGACTGCCAAAAGAACGAACAAAATCTGTCTTGGAAGAAGTACAGCCAGAAAGCTCCTTAGAGGCAAGGATGGCAAGACTTCGTCTCACATACTTTGGACATGTTATCAGGAGGGACCAGTCCCTGGAGAAGGACATCATACTTGGTAAAGTAGAGGATCAGTGACAAAGAGGAAGACCCTCAAGGAGATGGATTGACACAGTGGCTGCAGCAATGGTCTCAAACATAGCAACAATTGTGAGGATGCTGCAGGACCAGGCAGTATTTTGTTCTATTGTATATAGGGTCACTATCAGTAGAAACCAACTCAATGGCACCTAACAACAACAGCATTAGGACATAGTCACAGCTCATTGGAGGACTCCATATAGATTTGGACCAACGTCTGCCAGAGCTGGGTGTGTTTATGAAGGAAGGAAGAACTTTTCAAAGAAATGAACAACTTTTCTGCAGTGCCTAAGCAGCTGTGGAAACCCTGGTGTCATAGTGGTTAAGAGCTACGGCTGCTAACCGAAAGGCCGGCTGTTCAAATCCTCCAGGTGCTCCTTGGAAACTCTATGGGACAGTTCTACTCTGTCTTATAGGGTCGCTATGAGTTGTAATCAACTCAATGACAATGGGTTGGGTTTGGTTTTAAGCAGCTGTGGTTTCGATTCTTAGCAGAAATATTAAACAAGGGGATAATTTACTAAACACATATATATCCAGACATTGAGGCATCCAGGCTTCACAAGGCGAAGCATTATTTTAATGACAACTTTATTGCTTTTTTTTCTCTCACCCTGAGATGAGTTTCCTAGGGACAAAGACTGGTGTTTTGAGGACACCACCTGCCACGGGCCCTATCACTCAAGTGATAGTTAAAATTCCCTAGAAGACTGTGGTAGAAATAATCTGATTATGACTTACTCATTTTGGAGGTTGATGAAGCTATGAAAATTTCCTTGAGATTTGGGGTGAGGCTGACAACTTGCTTTGTCTCAGAGGCACTATTGGCGCCAGTGGTTTAAGATCACGCTTTCTGAATGAATAGCGTTATCAGAGACACTGTAACCAAATATAGATCCTGGATGGAGCCAGAAGCAGGCTGACCTCCTAAAAGTATGAGTGTTGCAATTCCTAACTTTTTTCTGCTGTCAGAAGAGTTTTGTAGGTGGCAAAGTCGGCAGCAACAGGCTTACAAATGATAATTTATTTTATTTATTATTTAAAGTGTTATACTAATAGAATTTTCAAACAGCACAGAAGTAGAAAGGATAGCTCAACAAACTCCCATATATGCATCACTCAGCTTCAACAATCGTTGTGATAATCTCACTCCTTTATAACTCCCATCACAGTCTCCACCCTCCTCCATGACCCCAAAGAGCTTAAAGGAGATCCCAGACATAGTATCACTTTATTTATAAATACTGAAGTATGTTTCTTTAACAAATGATGGTATTTTAAAACATAAGTGCGATAACATTTTCACACACAACAATACTTAAGATAATTCCTTAGTTTTATCATAAATCCTCTCTGTGTCCCAATTTCCAATATTCTCAAAAATGGCTTTTTTAGAGTTGGTTTGAATTAGGGTCCCAAAAGGTTCCTACAGGTCATTGGTTGGCATGTCTCTTTAAGTCTTTTTTGTCAGAAATAGCTCCTCCTCCATCTCCCTCCCCACTTTGTTTTCTACGCCATGTGTTAGCTGGTGGAAGCCAGATGATTTAAAATAGAAGTTACTACATTCTGCACTGACCAACCGCACCTTTGAGCTCTTGTACCTTTCTCCCATGGGTAGATCTAGAGGCTTGATGAGAATTGTTGTTACGTACTGCTGAGTCGGTTCTGACTTATAGTGACCCTATAGGTCAGAGTAGAACTGCCCCATAGGATTTCCAAGGAACAGCCGGTGGATTTGAACTGCCGACCTTTTAGTTGGCAGCTGAGCTCTTAAGCACTATGCCACCAGGGCTCCTGATAAGAATTAGTCACCTTCTTATTTGTTTTCAGCAAGACTACATCTCAAGGGATGCTTTGTACTTCCTATTGCATTAAAACAGGAGGGTCACAATAGCTAACTGTCTTACCTTTACCAATGTGTGTTTGAGCAGTGAGTTCAAATGTTGTCAGTCTAATCAAACATTATAAAGTTTCTTTTTTAACTTTTTAACTTTTCACTTAATGGTTTTAACAGCCGTTGCCTAGAACCACTATCTCACTTAAAAAAACAAGTGCCATTGAGTTGATTCCAACTCAAGGAGTCCCCATGTATGCACAGTAGAAAGGCTTCATAGGATTTTCAACACTGTGACCTTTTGGAAGCAGATCACCAGGCCTTTCTGTTAAGGCTCTTCTGGATGTGTTTGAACCATCAAACTTTTGGCCAGTAATTGGGAACTTAACTCTTTGCATCACCCAGGGACTACCATTATCTCATTAAAAACATTGCCATGGAATTGATTCTGACTCATAGTGATCCTATAGGAGAGAGTAGAACTGTCCCATAGGGTTTCCAAGGCTGTAAATCTTTATGGAAGCAGACTGCCACATCTTTCTCCTTGGAGTGGCTAGTAGGTTGGAACCTCTGACCTTTCGGTTAGTAGCTGGAGTGCTTAACCACTGCACCACCAGGTCTCCTATTATCTCATTAAGGACTGAAAAATGATGATGTTCTAAACCTACCACTCGTTCATTGCTTAATAATTAGAATTCTTCTATAAATACTCTTCCACTATCAACTTTAAATACACAGAAGTATGTTTGCATGGGAAATGTAGTATAAATGCTTGATTCTTCCTTTCTATTTACCAGTTGTCAAAATAATGAGCTGAGATCTTAGTAGCTTCTTCTGGTGACCAAAGATTTTTTTTAGATCATCAGTAGCGCTTGACTTTTTATGAATTTGATATGTTTTAATCTATTGCAGACATTGTTGTTTTTGATGCTCAAAATAGCTCGTCTTGATAGTTGGAAGCTCTTTCAAGCTGAGCTCTTGACACAATCCTGGTGGTCTTTGTTAGCTATCTATTTTTTGGCTATGCAAGATGTTCTGGGCTTATCTGGTATATTTCTGTGCTCAGACCTGGAACATGGTTCTTTTAGCAAAAAATGGCATTCCAAGGCTATATTTGTATGCAAGGGTTACTAAATGCTACTAGATTGTCATACCTCTACTAGGTCTTAACAGTGGACAGAGCCAGAAAATACATTTTTGTATTTTAAGAATGAAAAAAAAATCTTGAGTTCATAGTAATATTTTTAATTGAAATTTAATATGATAGAATTTTTACTTATGCCATTGTTTTTGTATTTATAACTCTTTTACACTAAAAAATTGCTTACATATATACACATATGAACAAATATTAATCACTAAAACAATTTAAAAATCAGTTTAATAATTTTAAAATTACTTGAGTAATATTTGCTCATGTGTATATGTATGAATTTCAAAATAACCATATCAATATTATTAGTAACTATAATTACTAAATGTCATTTAAATTTTCTGTGTGTATGGATATGTTTTATCCTTAGAATATTTCCTGTTGGGAATGTCCAATAAAATCACTCTATTTTAGAGTCCCAGAAATGTTTCCTTTCTTTATGGTTATGTCACTGACTTGATAAACAAGATAATTTGTTTCATTTAATTCTCAAATTTTAATTTCAAACTATTGTAGGGGTGGAGAAAGGACTCATATTTTTCAGGCAATCTCTGTGACCAGTCATATATTCCTTTGAGAGGAGGTTCCCGTTGGTGAGTAGCATCCTGGGTTTCAGCAGTTTCCCAGGGTGCAGTAAGAACAGTGCTCTGCTCACCCATCTTATTCCTCTCAAGGATCACCTGGGATGCATGAGGCAAAGCTGGGGAGAGGGAGCTCTCACTCTAGGATCACTTTCTTTTCCTGCTGTTTTGTAGCCCACCTGCACCTACATATCGCACTTCAGTTTGAATACCAAGGCTGATCACATTTTCACTTCCAAATCCAGATCAGTTGGAAATGTCAAGGTTTGATACAAGAAATTTAACACGCTGCCTACTTTGGAGTCTGCCAACAATCCATCATCTGCCTAGATTTTCTCTTGGTACCCAAACAACTTGAACCTAAGTCACTTTCAAAATTCCTACTCCAGCATCTCGGTGGGACCTCACTAAACCTAGGAGCCCCAGTGACACAGCAGTTAAGCACTTGACTGATAACAGAAAGGTCAGCAGTTCAAACCTATCAGCTGCTCTGCAGGAGAAAGATGTGGCAGTTTGCTTCTGTAAAGATCACAGCATTGGAAACCTTACGGGACAGTTCTGCTCTGTCCTGTAGGGTTGCTATGAATCAGAATCTACTCGATGACAATGGGTTTTACTCCAGCATGGATATAACCCTATGGGCCTATATACCAAACTTCATAACCCAAAGCCCCTTGGATGTTCACTGATTCAACCCTTTCTACCAATGCAAATGGTTAACACGGTTGGCTGCTAACTGAAGGGTTCCATGTTCGAGTCCATCTAGAGGAAGCTTGGAAGAAAGACCCAGAGATCTGCTTCCAAAAAGTCAGACGCTAGTAATCCTATAGAGCACAATTCTACTCTGGCTCACATGGGGTCACCATGAGTTGGTGTCAGCTCCACGGCAACTGGGTTTTAACCCCTTTGCTACAAGTCAGGTTTACCACATTGTTGGCACCACTGTTTGGTCTCCTCATTTTCCTCACCCTGTTAGTGGAGATTTGCTGGTCAGAAGCTGGAACATTTACGTGTTCTCCTTCTTGCCCACTTCCCCTCAACTTTCTGTATAAAAGAGCTCGGCTGCTAACCAGAAGGTCGAAGTTCGAATCCACCAGCCCCTCCTTGGAAATACTATGGGGCAGTTCTACTCTGTCCTATAGGGTCGCTATGAGTCAGAATTGACTCCACGGCAATGGGTTTGATGTTTGTTTTTTTTGGTGTTTCTGTATCAAAAGCTCAAGTTGCTCTGTTTTATTGCTCCCAACAGAAATGTTATAAATTTCAGCTGAGTCCCAACACTGCTGATTTTTCTCTCAGAAGCCCACTTATGCCTATAGTTCCCTTTCAGATTCTTTTGTGGCTATTGTATTTCCCAGAGGCTGACGGGCAACTCTGCCTCTGTGCTACTGTAGGGTAGACCTTCTGGTCTCTGAATTCACCCTGAAAATACCTTACATGGCTGAAAAGAGATAGAGGACAGCAAATAGCTGGACACTGTACAGAGATTGCTATGAGAGTAATTTTATTTCCAAAAAAATTAGAGTTTCTTAGGCATTATTTGCCAAACACAAAAATCTTGGTGGTAAATAGTTGTTTAAAATGCTCAGACCTTGCACAACTCATAGCATGGGCAAATAACTTTGCTAGCGGAGCAGTCACCAGTTTACACTAAGCACTGTTACACTGAGTAGTTGGCCATAGGTAGGAGACATTTGTCATTAGTTATCTTTAGACCCTCCCCCTCCTATGCCTGCTCTGGAAATATATTTCAGCAAAGAGCTGTCCAGTTAAATGGATGATGTTTCTCTGTGTTAAATTTATGGCTCCATTACAATAAATCTTACGCTATCAGCTTCAAGTGTCTCTGTATAATTAATATAAACAAAGTAGTGAACCATTATTTCTTATGTCACCTTGTTTTTGCTGGAAAAAGATTAAATCAATGCCCACTTTAGAAGTAATTGGCTCTAGCATATGATCTGAGATTGTCCAGGTAGGCATAACAGGAAAGAGAATTATTCCTTTGGGCATAATTTATTCCAGTTTTGTAGGTTAATAAGTAACATTCACCTTGCTTAAATTAACAGCTCAGATCATTTTTTTTCCTACTGTGCCACAATAGCTAGTATGTTAATTGAGTTGGGGGAATCAAACCTCAAGAGGTCAGCTTCTAATGGTCCCACCTACAGTATAGAAAAATGCTGTAGTGTCTAAGTGAGCTTTGTCATTTGAGAATGTCCAGGACAGACAAAATGAGTATTTGATTGTGCTCAGCCAAGTACAACTCCTGGACCAATTTGGATTATTACATAACAAGAGCATCTATGTCTTGCTACACATTTATCACAACAAATCATTAAAGCAAAGTCTTGTAAATTATTTGCCTTTTAAACCAAAACAATACTGTGTATTAAACCTATTGAACACATTTCTCTTATTATAACAAGTAATTATTACTCAGTAAAAACAAAATGGCTCACAGAAGTGATTTGCTGACATTTAGTTTGTACTTAGAATCCTAGATCCATGTGCTCTGTGAAGCTTACCTGCATGTGCCACTTAAGGTCTGTGGCCTTTTAAGACTTGCTGAGGGAATTGAACCCTAATTTCTCAGCTGAAAACTATATTAAGCAGTCTTTTGCTTGGGCAGATAAACATGTTTTTCCAGATTAATGTATTAGATGTTTTTAAATCCTGGAAACACATTTAGCTGCTTTGCAGAAATTTCAATATGTGCCCAAAGGATTATCACAGATCTATAGAGGGCATTGTTATGTATATTCATTTGCCTGCCCTGGTAATGACTGAGCCTTATGGCAAATCTTTATAAAAAATAGCAGAGTTAGTGTTTTTTTGGCTATGCTCCAGATTGTTTGATAATAGGTGTCACCTTGTTACTTCGTCGGAAAGTTCCTCTCTAAATATATTTCCTCCTGAATTTAAACTGCTCATATATTCAGTGTGATTGTATTTATGCAGCTTTAAGAATAGCAGAATATTTAATGGTATGAAATTAAACAATTTAGTGTTAGTGCAATTATATGGAAATGGAAGTCAAATGAAAAACTGTCATCAGATTTTAACATACAAGGCAATGTGTTACTCTTCCTCATATGTATAGAGTATATATAAATTAAGAAATTAATGCATATCATAATTTGAAGTTGGGCAAAGGCATGAGCAAGAGGCTTATAAAATAAATGCAAGTAGGCAACAAACATACAAAAAGTGTTCAGCCTTGTTGGAAACCAAGAAAAGGCTGATTAAACAATAAGAATCAATTGTTTCCTCGTAAGATCCCAAAGATGAAAAGCGATGGAAAGGCCATTGTGGGAAGTTGTGGGAATATGCCCCAGTGCTGCCAGTGGGACTAAGTGGAAGAGTCCTTCCAGAGAGCAAAGTGTCAAAACATATTCAAAAGTCTAAAGTAGTAAACTTTCCCTCGATCCACCAATTAAGCATTCAACAAGCACACCAAGTATGCATGAAATATTATTTATCAGCATGGTTTTGAAAGAAGGGAAGATAAAAAGAAACAACTAAAACCTCCAGTAGGCAGTTATTCAAAGGAATTTATGGAAATATATTTATTGACATGGAAAGATGTTGATCGTATGTTTAACTGGAAAACAGTAAGTTACAAAATAGCTTTGAAGCTCAAAACATTTTTTAAATAAATCGTAACATCAAGAATATTAAAAATTCCAAATGGGCATACACCACCAGGTCATTAGTGACAAACTCCGAACAGTAGGCCCAAGGGTGGATTGTTTTCCTCTCCTTGGCTTATCTGAACCCCTTCTTCTTTGATAAGCAAGTATTACTTTAGCAGTATAAAAATAAAAGCGACATATTTTAAAAACAGAATGCACGTATTTAAATGAACATTGTCTCTTATTGTCACGTTGGGAAACTATAAAAGTCTAATTGGTACAGAACTACTGTTGTGCCTCCATACTGAAAAATACTCAGTTTTTCATCAGCGTGGATAAAATGGTGCATTGTATTTTTTATTTCCTATGTTTTCTTGGGAGAAGCCCTCATCCCCTGGAGGAACCTGTTAACATACCTGTCCTTGAGGCGAGGCTGGACTGAACTTAAAACATATTTTTAACGTGATTAATAACGAAGAGTTTTAATGATGAAACCATGTGTAAGATTCCCTTGATAAAGTTTACATATTTTCAAGTTAATATGCTGTTTTTCACAGAAATGTAAGTGTACAATCATGTAAGATACATTTTGAAGTATGCCACCCATTTTGGGTGAATTGAAAGAATAAATATAAAAACTGTAAGTCCAACTTAATTCCAAGGACACCCACCTCACACATACAAGTACACATACATTCATGGTTAGCTGTCTTTAAATCATACCGAATGAAGCAAAATGGTATCACCCAAGGGATTTTGAAAACACTATAGTAGTAATTCAACATCAGGAAGCTATGGAACATAAAAAACTAATGTGGAATACATCTGTCTTGGATATAAGATGAACAGACTAGTATTAGCTACCATTTATTGACTACGTACTTCTCTGTGCCATACCCTTTACCTACGTGATCTTATTTAATCCTCATGATGACCCTATGATGTAAATAGCGTGGTCCTTAAACACTGAGGCTCAGAGAATTCCAGTGATTTACTCAATTTCACTTTCTATGAAGTGGCAGAACCCAAGATTGTCCAACTGCCGAGTTCTTGCTCTTCACACTAGATTAAACTGCTGTTGATGAGGAAAACGCAATTTCAAACATCTTTAATCCGCAATTTGCATCTCTGTTGTGGAGCTAAGTCACTTCTTTTTTTGTATAGGAAAAATGTCAGCCTTTCTTTTAATGTTAAAACTGCCCATGAGTAATTGACAGAGTAAGCGCATTCCACAAATGTATTTAAATTTCGAAGTTTCCATTTCCTTAGGAAAGACCAAAGATAAGTCAATAATTTGTTACATGCACAATATTCTGATATCTATAATCAAGGCAAAGGATTTTCAGCAAGTTGACAAAAGATTATATATTTTTTTCTTTTTTTGTTTTTATTGTACTTCAGGTGAAGGCTTACAGAACAAATAGTTTCTCATGAAACAGAAGTACACATGTCGTTTTATAACATTGGTTAACAGCCCCACAACATATCAACCCTCTAACTTCTCAACCTCTTTTTTTTGGGGGGGGGAGGTGAAAATACACATAGCTAAAGATACACCATTTCAAAAATTTCTACATGCACAGTTCAGTGACATTGACTATGCTCTTCGAATTCTGCTGTTATTCTCACTTAAGATGAAGGTTTACAGAACAAAATAATTTCCAATTTAAGAGCTACTACAAATGTTGTCCTATGACAATGGTTAACAATCTCACAACACATCAACAATA
>NW_004443940.1:24735523-24795897 GCF_000243295.1 Trichechus manatus latirostris | reverse complement strand
CTTCTTCCCTTTCCATATAAAGTTAATGATTAGTTTTTCCATCTCTTTGAAGAATGTTGTTGGTATTTGGATCGGGATTGCGTTGTATTTGTGAATTGTTTTGGATTGACTGCTACCACTTTTTAACATTTCTAATATTATAATTATCCTTCAGAGTTTATTTTCTCCAGAGTAGCTTAAAGGATTTTTCTAAAGCATATATGAATCATGCTCCTCTCTTGGTTAAAACTCTCTAATGATTTCACATTTCACTTAGAAGAAAAGCCCAACTCTTCACCAGCCCTGCTGGGTCTTACTTGAGTTGGTCCTTACCCACCTCCCAAGCCTCACCTCCCTTTTTTTATCTCCTGTACTTTATTCCTCTGTAGCTCCATGAACAGCTTGCTTATTAAAACTGAGCAAGGACTTTTATACTTATTGTCCTCTCTTCCTGTAATATTTCCCTATAACTTGACATGATTGCCTCATTCTCAAATTTAGATCTCAACTAAAATTTCCTCTTCAGAGAAGCCTTCTAAAACCCTGAGTAAAGCACTTTCTCAAATACTCCCTCTACTCCATTGCTCTCTTTTATCTTTATCATGACACTCATTAGCATCTAAAATCATCATCCTTATTTACATTTTGGAGTCCCTGCATGGTGCAAACAGTTAATATGCTCCAAAATGTTGGAGGTTCAAGTCCACCCAGAGGCACCTACAAAGAAAGGTCCGGTGATCTACTTCTAAAAATTCCGCCATTGAAGACCCTATGGAGCATAGTTGTACTCTGATACACATGAGGTCGCCGTGATTCGGAGTTGACTTGACGGCAACTGGTTGCTTATGTATTAGTTCATGTGTTACCCCCACAAGAATGTCAGCTTCTGGAGGATCTTATATTCCTGGCATCTAAAAACAATGCCTCGCAAATAGTGAGTGATAATTATTTATCATCTAACTGAATCAGATATTGATGTCTGAAAATGTTGAAAATCTTTCTAAAGTAATTTATACAGTACATTCTGTGTTAATCAGGGCTTTGTCAAAATATAGCTCTGTGTCTGGGATCCTTGCAAGCTCTGTCTTTCTAAAGTATTAGGAAATTCCACCCACAGCAGATATTTCAGGCTAAAGACATTTAATCACAATGTGCCTTGAGAGGTGATGATTGTTGAGATTCTTGAAGTAGCAGCATCAGAGATCAGCTGCTCAAAGGCTGGGCAAGGTCAAGACTTGCAAAGATGTGATGTCCTGCAGGAACAGCAAACTGGTGATTGCAGGCAGTGAAGAGGGGCACAATTTGTGAGCCTTTTTACTGGGCATTTGTAGTTTCCAGAAAACCTTTCCTTGCTCATTGGAGTTTGTACTGGCAGATCAATGCCATCTCAGGACAGGAGTGGGCTGGCCCAGTGTTAACCTCAGTGGGACAGAGCAGGTTAGGAGAAGGCAAGACAGGCTTACTGAGGTGGGCGGAGTCTGAAAAGACATAGCCAGTAGTAGATTTTGTAAGGACTTGTTCTGGATTGAATTGAGTATCCCAAAAACATGTGATGGAATTCCAACCCTTATATATAATCCTATTTAGGAAGAACTTTTTTGTTATGTTAAGGAGGTCATATCAGTGTAGGGTGTGTTCTAAACCTAATCACTTCTGAGTTATAAGGAACTGCATGAACACAGAGACAAGGAAGCGCAAATGGTGTAGGTAGATGCCACACGAAGGTTGCCATGGAACTGGGAAAAGCTGGAAAAGACAAAGATCCGAGAAAAGCCGGAAAAGACAAAGATCCGAGAAAAGCCGGAAAAGACAAAGATCCTCCCCCAGAGCCACTGCCCTCTCTTAAACTGTGAGAAAATAAATTTCTGTTCTTTAAAGCCACGCACTTGTGGTATTTCTGTTACAGACACACTAAGAAGTCTAGCCAGAAGGAAAGGGGGGTGAGACTAGATAGGAGGTGGGGTCCCTCTGAGCAGGTTGCCTGGGTGAAACTCAGCACTAGTAACCTGATTTCCTGACCAATGGGCAGGCATAGGAAAAACCTACATGATCTCAGTGAGATAATTAAATACTAAGAAGCATGCCAGCCCTTAGAATTAACAAACAAAAAGTAACAGCAAACAAACAAAAAATCCGAAACAAAACCAAAAGAAAAGTCATGCCAGTGAGGAAAACATGGGTCCTCCCTCAGAAATTGCCACAGACGGAGGCTGGTTGATTGGGGAAGACTTGACCCTATTGTGGAATTAATAGAGAGAAAGAAACTGCCTTTGTTAGTACAGGCCCTTTGGGACAAGTTGGCTCTGTTGTAGAGTGCATGTGACCCTATCTCTATTCCTGAGCAGACCATGGCAGATAGCCCACGGTTTTGCAGTGCCCTTCCCTGGGTTCCTGTTAATACCCTTTGCTCACCGCGGCTTCTATAGGAAACTCTGGGGTGTGTTGGTTCATTTACTTGTCTTCTTCTTCAGTATCTACTGGGGACATGGGGCCAGAAGACAAACCTTTGTGTTCCTAGTAGCAAGCACAGTGCAAATACTCTCCAGAGAGTGATGACCTCCTTGCTGAAGTGGCTGCTCTTTCTAGATGTTGCAAAGGCTTGTTCATTTGCGGCAATGCCTCCACTGGCCTGCCAAGGTGCGGCCTGGTGACTCCTGACTCTGCCTTGAAGTAGTCCTTGCCTCTGATGTCAGCAGTTGTCCATCTGCCCACCATACAGGACTTTCTAATTAATTCTTGGCCACCTTTTATTTTTTTAACCTTAAACATTTTGTCAGTACTATGGGGGGAAAGAGTAATATGATTTTGAATTTTGGAATAAAACAGGCCTGGTTGGAAGCCTACTTGAATCTTTCCCTAGCTATGTAGCTTTAAATAAATTATTTACCTTATCTAAGTTTGACCCCCTCATCTGTCAGTTTGTGGTGCTGTGGTGGCTTGCATGTTGCTATGATGCTGGAAACTATGCCACCAGTATTTCAAATACCAGCAGAGTCACCCTTGGTAGATAGGTTTCAGTGGAGCTTCCAGACTAAGATAGACTAGGAAGAAAAGCCTCTCAATTTACTTCCAAAAATTAGCTAATGAAAAGTTACAGATCACAACAGAATGTTATCTGATATAGTGCTGGAAGATGAGTCCCATAGCTTGGAAGGCACTCAAAATACAGGAGCTGCAACAGTGGACTTAAGCATACCAATGACCATGAAGATGATGTAGGAGCAGGCAATGTTTTGTTCTCTCTTACATGGGGTCACCGTGAGTCAAGGTGACTCAAGGGCAGCTAACAACAACAAGGTTCAGGTTCCTGTGAAGTAGAGGTAACGGTACTTTTCTCGTGGGACTATTGCGAGGAGCAGATAAAACAGCAAATGTGAAACCTTGCCTTCTTCCTTGTAGCTCATTAAATGTTAGTGCCCTTCTCCCTCCCCTTCATCGTCCCAATGCAGCAGTCAAAATGAGGTTTGATAATTTACAAATATTAAATATATGTCAAAGGATAGCGACCCTATAGGACAGAGTAGAACTGCCCCATAGGATTTCTAAGGAGAAGCTGGTGGATTTGAACTGCCAACCTTTTGGTTAGCAGCCAAACTCTTAACTACTGTGCCACCAGGGCTCCAGATCTGTGAGGAAATGTAAAAAAACAAACTACGAGTTTCTAAGAATGACTTTCAAGTAGGTGTTCCAAGCATCTGGGTAACAGCAGCTCCATTAGAATGAAACAGGGGTCTCCTCAAGGAGACCCTTGGAAGGGATCAGAATCCCTTTGGTTGTGCAAACTTGAGCCCATATGTTAAAAAATTAAAAAAAAAATCAGTTATGCTGGTTTACAATGTGTCTCAAACATTTTACATCTCAAACCTCACTTATACCAACAGATAAACGTTTCTTTGCAGCTCTCCAAAAACGTTTTACCAAATTTGAATACCGAATGTTTAGCTCAACCCAGCTTTCCACTAGAATACATTACTCTCTTTAAACATGCATTGGATGAAAGTGGAGATTATGCGGTCCAGTGTTTGACATAAATCCAATTTTGGACAAAATAATAGAGTTAAAATTTCCTTTCAAATCATAAAGTAGGACAAACTGCTTAAAATTAGTTTCATATTTAGAATGAAACTTTTATCCACAAAGTGCACATTCATTTGTAGCCTGAGCAGGGATTTGCGCTTCTGTCGTCCTTTTTTTCTGTTCCCCCAACAATCCTATAATTGTTTAAAAAAAAAAAAATTCTTAGAAATTGAAGTGCTTTCAGCCTAATTCCTTCCCAATAGCCTCCAGTTGCCCACGTCTCCTCCCACTCATCCAGCCTTCTCTTTTCCAGCTCGGTTTCACCTCCCCTGGGGAATGGAAGTCAAACAGAAACTGAAACGCCGAGAACGTGCCTGATGCAAAGGATATGTCCTAAAACTGTATCAATTCCTTATGTCTTTAATTTTTTTGAATAGCAAATGCATTTACATGATTTAAACATCAAAAAATTATAAAAGGGAAGACAATGAAAAGCCCCTTTCCCACCCGCTCCATGTTACCTCTCTGTTCAGTTTCCAATACCCGTGGCAGGTAGCTTCTGTTACTAGCTTCTTATTTACCCTTCTGGGGAAACTGTCTCCGCAATGTACAAGCTTTTACAAATACATGCATATACATACGCATATGCATACATATTCCCCCCTCTCTCTACATATATATGCATATATATACACATATACACACACATAAAATTGTTTTCTCTTTCTTTAGCTATTAGTTTCTTATTTATGCTTCTGGGGAAATTGTATATACATGCATTGTATAAGCCTTATTTATATACTGTATCATTGAAAACGCATTTTTTCATTTTGATTATTTTTACCTCCAGATGTATCATAGGTAGCATTCCAATTGAATGCATAAAGAATTTCCTCTCTTTTTTTTTATAGCTACACAATATTCCATTTTGTGGATATGTTGTAATTTAAATAACCAGTCTTTTGTTGAAAGATACTTAGATTGTGTTCATTTTTTTCTTATTAAAAACAATACTGCAATAAATAGCCTTGTTTCACACTTAAGTATTTGCAGGAAAAGTATCTAAAAGTGGAACCTCTGAGCAATGATGTAAATGCATTTATAATTTTGATTACTGTAGCCCAATTGTCCTCTGTTTGATTTGCACCAATTTAAACTTCCATCAGTAATGTATTAGTGTGGCTATTTCTTCACAGCCTTATCAACATTTTGTATGATTAGACTTTTGAGTTTTTGGAAGCCTTCTAGGTGAACAATGTATTGAAGTATATGAGTCAAGATAGGCTAGGCTATGCTGTGGTAACAAACATACAAAACTCAGTGCATGAACCCAACACAAGTGTATATTTTGCTCACATTACATATCTCATGTAGGTTGGATGGGTCTCCACTCTACTCATTCACTCAAGGATCCAGGCTGACAGAGTCTCAACCATCTTATAGCTACATCATCTGGACTATGAAGTCTCTTCTTGGTCACCTGGACAGGGGTAGAGGGAGTGGGGCAGTTCTACTCCTTTTAGGTTTGTCTGATGTTTCCCCATGATTAGACACAGGTCGTGCATTCTAGGCCCCAATACCAAATACCTGATCAGTCCTTCTAAGAGTATTACATCTGGAGGCACATGATACAATTAAAATTAAAAATTCAAAAGGGAAGATGGGAAGGTGCCCCCAGGTCCCCTGGTTCTGGCCCCCACCCATCCTCTCATTGTTGCCAGAGTTACCTTTTAAAAATACTAAGCCCCACTACTTTGGTCTCCTCCTGAAAGCCTTTCCATGGCCTGATTCAATAGTTTCTATCAGGCAACTTCTGCTTTGCCCAGACCTCTATTCCCTTGGTCCTCTCCAATCTCCAGCCTCATCTCTGACTGGACCCTTTATTCCCTGAGCTCTTTGCTCTAACCATGACAAGAGAGTTGCTTCAGTTGCTTCATACTTCCATACTCACACCCCTATAGTTTTTTCTGCTGGAGGGATTTCCCTCCAGACACTCTTTGCCCTATTTCCCAGGAGAGGCTGATTCAGATACTCAAAGTCCTTCTTGCATCATCATCCATCCATAGAACCTTCCCTCTCTACCTCTCGGTTGTATGTGACCAGTTCCTCCTCCTTGCTCTCTGATACACTTTATTGCTCATCTTAATTCACATGTTTATCTTCCTCTACTAGGCCATGAGTTCTTTGAGAATAAGGACCACGTTTAATTCATCTTTGTCATTTTGGCATATACGAGCAAATGTTCAATACATGCATGAGTAAAGGAATAGATACATGTCAGTGACAAACTTTATCATTTGGCTCAGGGAAGTCTTCCTTTACTTAATGGCAGAACAGAGTAATTAGATCAATTACTCTACATCAGATATTATCATTGTGGCCAAAAAGAAAGAATCACCAAGAAGCAGTCAATTCAGTCATCTATGTAAAGACAACTGGATATATAATTATTACCTTTAAATTATTTCATGGTTTCAGTACTCTTGCATTTGATGATAAAGGATTTTTATGTTTGTTCGCTTTTTTTTTTAAGAAAGCATCATATATTTAGTGCTAACCTTCTTCTCTGGAAATACCGTTGTAACAGATACTTAATTAGTTAAGAAGTTCTTTTGTTGGGTTGTACTTTCATCCAACCCCTTCTTCTAATGCACAATAACCAAGTTACTTAAAGAGCAAGAAAACTCATTCATATATTGATATCTTATACAGAAACTAACTTTATTGTTTCAAATTAGGCAATTTTCTTCATTTTTTACTTTAAAATAGCCCATATCGTCACATTTTTTTCCAGGGTTCTGTATCTTCCAAGTTGTTTCCTTGTTATAAGCCCATATAACATAATTTTATCTGGTTTGTGTGTCAGAAATTTGATTAAATCCAATACATAGAATTTGTTGGCTGGCACAACTGATTATCAAAAGTCAAAAATAGCCAAACTCAGAAAAACAGACCCTTTCCTATCAGGCATTATTTAAGGGTGGAAATGTAATTCTTTTTCCCCACTAGTATGTTCATTTATCATTTCAAGTAAGTAACGATTCACTCACTCCAACAAGCATTTATTTATCACCAATTAGGCCCAATATTCATTGTCCAGCTTTCTCACACATATAAGGCGATTGAAAACATCAAGACTTGGGTCTGGAGCACCTTAGTCCTCAAGGTGACATCTTTGCTTTTCAACACTTTAAAGAGGTCTTTTGAAGCTGATTTGCCCATTGTAATGGGTCTTATGATTTCTTGACTGCTGCTTCCATGGGTGTTGATTGTGGATCCAAATAAAATGAAATCCTTGACAATCTCAATCTTTTCTCTGTTTATCATGATGTTGCTTATTGGTCCAGTTGTGAGGATTTTTGTTAAGGAAGACCGAAGAAGAATTGACACGTTTGAATTGTGGTGTTGGCGAAGAATATTGAATATACCATGGACTGCCAAAAGAATGAACAAATCTGTCTTGGAAGAAGTACAACCAGAATGCTCCTTAGAAAAGACTATGTCTTATGTACTTTGGACATGTTATCAGGTGGGATCAGTCCTTGGAGAAAGACATTATGCTTGCTAAAGCAGAGGGTCAGCGAAAAAGAGGAAGACCCTTGATGAGAGGGATTGACACAGTGGCTGCAACAATGGGCTCAAGCATAGCAATGACTGTGAGGATGGCCCAGACTGGGCAGTGTTTCATTCCGTTGTGCAACAGGTCGCTATGAGTCAGAACCTACTCGACGGCACCTAGCAACAACAGGCCCAATATGCTAGGCATTGGGTTTTACCCCAGAGATACAAAAACTGAATCAGACATAGTGTTTACCCTAGGGAGCTTACACTCCATTGAAGGGAACATCCATGTAAATCAGTCATTTATTTGTCAATTTTCCCACTATTACCCCATCTATCCTGTGATTGTTCTAACAAGATTTCTCTCCTCCCAAGCATCCACCACTTGGCAATCCTATAGGCTATTGACTAGTTCTCTCTGCTGGGACTGAGATTTCTTTGAATGCACAACTATCCTGGTCTAACTAGATGTTCCTCCATCTCAGCATCTCTCTTACTGTGCTGAATTGTCTATTTATTGTCTCTCTCCTTACCTAAATGAAGAACAGTGTGAGGAGATAATTGTCCTTTTTACTTTTGTATCCCAAGTGTCAAGCATAACACCTGGCACAATAAATATTTGTTGGGTGGATGGATGGAAGCATGAATGAGGTGAGATGTGAGGGGAGTCTTCAGTGAGAGTAGAGGCAGCCTGCCAGAAAGAAGGGAAAGACAGAAGACATACACTTCCACCTTTTTATTGAATCCCATAATCCTTATATGTAGGCATGGCTTTAAAATAGATAATAATTGTGCAAAACAGTTGCCTAGAGAGGCTATTTACTCCAGAGATTTTGTCATGTCTCCACACAGTGTTGAACACTGCTGGGAAAACTGGTGCCAAGTCTGCAGCACATTCTTTCAGAAGTCCTTGATGTTGGCAATTCTTTGTTCTTTAAGGTTTGATTTAAAATCTGGAAGCAGGTTGTTATGGATTGAATTGTATCCCAAATCGTGTCCCCGAAAATGTGTTGGAATCCAAAAATCTAGATCCAATCCATTAGCAAATTCTGTTGGCTTAAAAATATATTAGATCACTCTGATCACCTGTAAGTCTGATTTATCAACATCAGTCTTTGCTGTCACGGCCAGAAGTTTGAAAAACATTTCTCTCTAGACTAAGCACTTTATGGAATTTCCTTTTTTAAAAAAACTTTACCCTTTGACCGGTTGTCATGTTTTTATTTTGTCATAAAGAACCTTTATGCCTACTAGTCACTTCTCATATTCAAACATCTGCTAATGGGCATCTCTGTCTTGTTACTAACACCTAGTCAGTTGCCTTTATGTGTATTTTTAGGATCTTCCTCGTAAGAATATTTTTCAGTGGTTGTGCAGAGATACACAGAGCTTGTTAATTTCACTTTCCCCAAATGCTCAGCAACCTAAGGCCGAGTAACTTTGAAACTCAGGCCCTTCAGTCTGTGAAAGCATCATCATTTGGTGCATTTTCTCAGGTCTAATTATAGTTCTTTTCCTCATTACTCATCCTTCGTTTGATAAAAACATCTGCTTGTTGTTTTCTATACTGAAATCACTTGACCAATGTTTCAGTAAAGGAAAATACTTGTTTCACCATTTGCTGGCCTGAAACTGCCCCTTAGACTCAGGGGAGATTTTAAGTTGCTTTTTTCCTGCTTCATAAATAGCCATTTGCCTAGCATTTGTGAAGAATGTGCCACTTTAAAAATAATTTATGGAACTCAGTTTAGTGGTATTTATTGATCTAAAACCGGGGTTGTCTCAGTCCAATACACCTGTGTGGCTGGTCGATTTTTGTGCCCTAATTCATGGCTAATCTGTGTCCATAGGACATCAGGAAGCTGGTGAGAGTTTGAGCTGGTTGGTGCAATTTAATTTTTGAATAAAAAGCAAGAGTTGGTCAGGGTTGGTGGGTGAGAGAAAACTTTCCGTGTTTTTTTTTCTGATCATCTCTGGAGAAAAGTATAAGTAGCCAAGATCAGGACTATGAATTAGCAATAAAAGGTTATTTATTATTAATTCAAGCAATAACTTTTTGTCTCTTAGAAAATTATTTTGCATGTATTTTGATTCCCCTTCTGCACTTCTGTTGTTGTTGTTCTTAGGTGCCGTCAAGTGGGTTCCGACTCATAGTGACCCCACAGGACAGAGTAGAACTGCCCTATAGAGTTTCCAAGGAGCAGCTGGTAGATTTGAACTGCTGATCTTTTAGTTAGCAGCTGAGCTGTTAACCACTGCACCACCAGGGCTTCATTCTGTATTTCTAGAAGTATTCTGTGAGTGGAGGATTATGCGTTTTATGTGTTTATTTATCCAACCAGAGCTGCAATAAAGTCTAGGACAAAGAAGCTGTTCGACAAATTGGTGAATTGATTAAATAAAAACATATATTAATATAATTCTTTGATGAAAGACAAATTAAAAAAAAAATGGAAGGTATATGAAATGAAAGTGACAAATAAGCAAGCATGGGGGGAGATTCTTGGAAGTAAACGCATCAGGAATAAGAGAGGAAAAAATGATACAGGCAAAAGAGAGAAAATGATTTATTGAGATACACTTTGTTTTAATGCCCAATACATCTTATTTGAAATAACAGAAAGCTCCATTCTTTAAGTTTCCACCCTGAATGAGCCAGTTTGGTAAAACACAAATCGGAAGGCTACCCAGGTAGTGTCAAGCCTGTCTTTTTGTCCCTTGTCTTCCATCTAGGAGTTGACTCCTTGCTGGCGCCTGGTGGAGACTCACAGCCCTCTCACTTCTGTCCATGTAAATCCTCCACGCCGCTCTCTGCCATTCTCACTAATTTCCAAGAGTTCCAGAAGGGGCTTGTTAGGGCCACGTAATGCCTGACTCCTGCTTTGCCCTCTCAGGCTCAAATTAACAGCCCAATCTCTCTTCTACTTGCTCCATCAGGTCTCATCTCTACCACCTTAACCTCCACATCTCAGTGGAACTGGCAAATTTCTGGCTCAGCTTTGCCCATCTCTGTTTTGGTGCCTGTCCTCTGTGTTTTCCTGCTCCAGTCTGTCAAAGGTGTGCTCAGTCCACTTTGGGACATGCTGACTCAGTTGGTTCCTTTATCTCCTAGATACATTTCCTGCTGTCAATCCTTAAAAATCATCCTACAAGGTACAATTATAGTAGAAGCAAACAAATGTAGAAGACCAGCTGTGTTGGTATCTGTAAACTCACCTGCCCCAGAAAAGGGATCTTGTGGGTGGAAGGTGCTGGGACATGCCACAACCTTCAATATGAGTGTATAAGTTTAGCAGCAGGAGCAGGAGGGAGAAGAACTTGGATAAAGCAAGGGATGAGGACTAGAGAGGGGAAGACAGGAGGTCAGGAATCCAGAAAGATGGAGAATGACAGAGGGTCTAGTGAAACTCCCCGGTTGTGGAGTGGCCGGCAAGTGTCTCCAATGGCAATGCCTATGACGACAATGTTTTTATTTCTATTGAGTTACCCTTTTTCAGGACTCCTCCAGAAAATATCAGTTTCACTCTACATTCCTTAGAAATGCTTTGCGTGAATGGATTATTTGGGGGAAATACTACATACAAAACCTAGGCTCTTTTAAGAAAATAAGCATCTAAAAATAAAATAAAACCAAACGCACCTGTTGCTGTTCAGTCAGTTCTAACTCCTATGACTTGACTTGTTTCTGAGTAGAACTGTGCTTCATAGGGTTTCTTGGTTGTAATTGTTATGGAAGCAGAACACCAAGCCTTCTTCCAAGGTGCTTCTGGATGGATTCAAACCTCCAACCTTTCAGTTAGCAGTGGTGTGCCACACGGTTTGTGTCACCCAGGGACCTGGTAAGCATCCAGGAGTTTGCAAAAATCAAACAGGAGGACTTAGATTTTTGTAAGACCTGGGGTAGGTGGTTGGGGGTGGGAAAGTGATCAAAGCTAATTAAATCTAGATTTCCAAGGAATGACGGTGGCTCAGGTGACATTTTGATTGTACAAACATTTTATGTCAACAAGTACTCAGGGAACTCTACTCTCTCTGATCTCCAGGAATTTTTAGCGTGAGGTAGAGTTTTAGGGTGTAATTTTCTTTATTTTAAAATAGACACTAGGACCTAATGTTTGAGGGCCATTGGGGTCCTTTAACTCCATTGCTTTCAAGTTGATTCTGACTCATAGTCCAGTGTTATTGAACATCATGGTCTCAACCCGTTATTGGTTGTAAAATGAGCTTAATGGGTCATATAAACAAGTAAAGAATAAAATCAGAAATGTCAGGGTGCATCACACATAGTAAGTCTAAGTATTGTTTAAAGAAAAATTTTTTTCTGTGTGTGTGTGTGTGCGTGTGTGTGTGTATGAGTTAACAAAGCACATTATTTGGCAAAATACCAAATGTTAAAAATCAATATTTGACTGAAAGAGACAATAAATTTGGGCACCATTAAAAATTAAATGTCTGATATATAAGAATAAATATAAAAATTTTAATTACCTAATTCTCAATTTTATCACAAACGTTTTAGTAGTCATATTTTTAAAGTTGGACATTATAGTGGATAAACAATAACTGTTGAGCATGTCGGTTGCTAGACTGCTTCAAAATTCATTACACTGCCCGTTTGCAATACCATGAAAGTACTCACTTTAACTGAGGTTAGTGGAGGGCAAGATATTTTTTGGGTAATGAGTTTTTCTCTAGCAGTTCTTTACTTTACTTGCATTTGTTGTATTATTTAAGTTATCTTATGTCTTTCAACTGACTGATAGAATGCAACCCGTCTAGCTCTTAAAGATAAGTTACATGTATATACCTTGGGAACTCTAGAGCACAGATTATATTACAAAATTGGTCTCAATTTGAGGTAAGGAGTCCAGACTCTGTACTTCTGTGTCAGTCATGGGCTGCAGACTTGCTCCTGGAGTGGCAGTGAGCATGGGAGGGAGAGGTAGGGGGTACCTTTACAGGTGAGGAGCTTCTGTTTGGCTGAGTGCAGTTCACAGGGGAAGATGGGTCAGAGGGCATCTGTAGCCCTTAGCAGTCAGCACTCAGTAGGACAGGTGTGCTGGCCAGATAAAGGGGACTAATAGGGGCATATTCATTCATTACAACATCCCTCTGAACCAACACTCTCCCTTGTAACTACCAGTCACGAACCACTCTCCAGAAGGTTATGTGAAACCTGTGCAATCATGTGAAGAAGAATTATGATGTCTGTTGACAAGGTGCTATATTTTAATTAATGCAATCCATAAACTCATTATCTTTTTTGGCAATTACACCTCACCAGTGGCTGCTACCAATTTTGTTCCTGTGTGCTGCAGTGAAGCAATGTTTGTTCCAGCTTCCTTTTCAAATGTTATTTTTTGGACCCAAGTGCAGGTCATGTCAGCTTTCGCTATTAAATTTCAATTTGTCAGATTTAGCCTATAATTTTGTCCTGTCAAGATTTTTTGGAGGGGATTCCTGATTCAATCAACGATTGCATTTATTATCTTGCTGAGCTTTAGAAAGGCCAAGCATTTGATGATCATGCCTCCAAATTTTAATTCAAGCCCTTCAGTTTGTCTCTAGGAACTTCTTTCCGGATCAACATAATTTTCTTAATCATTGTCTTCATGGTTGCAAAGCCAACTGCAATTCACCCAACACTGTCATTCAGCTCATGTATCTTGATGTGCCTTTAAAAATATCATAAAAGACCATTTCACATTAAATCACGAACTAGAAACATGTAATGCCCACAGCATTTCTACAATATGCCGATTTAGAAATTCTGTTTAAATGAAATGAGGTTAGTATGATACGACTTGTTCTGGAACATAGTGATATACCTTCCTTTTGTACGTAATCATAAAATGTCCTGGACAAAAACTGAGTTTATTATATTTTATAACCATTTTGTTTGCTTCTTTCAAAGGTAGAAACACATTTATTTCTGTCTACCTGTTCTTTATCTCTCCTGCTCTTCACCCTTCACTAGAGATCACTGATGGAGGATTGGTGATTTCATTCACAATTTCCTCAGTGACTAGCATATAATTCATTTTTTGGC
Organism: Trichechus manatus latirostris; assembly: GCF_000243295.1. Taxonomy (NCBI): domain Eukaryota; kingdom Metazoa; phylum Chordata; class Mammalia; order Sirenia; family Trichechidae; genus Trichechus; species Trichechus manatus. The sequence continues at coordinate 24,782,291 of NW_004443940.1, read as the reverse complement.
ATAAGACATCAATTCATATGGGTATATGGGAGTCCCTGGGTGGTGCAAATAGTTAAGCACTCAACTACCAGCCAAAAGGTTGTTGATTTGAACCCACCCAGAGGCACCTGGGAAGACAGGCCTGGTGATCTGCTTCTAAGAGGTCACATCATTAAAAATGTTATGGAGCAGTTCAATTCTGCACATACAGGGTCACCATGAGTCAGAACTGACTTGACAGCAACTAGCAAGAAGGCATGTGTGTGTATATACATACAAATATACATACACACATATAAACATGTACATACACACACACACACTTTCATATAGCTTATTCTTCAATTCACTCTTATAAGTGGTTATTTCATTCTCTTCAGTCTCAAAGCCATTTTCCTCAAAATTGAAGGTAGCAACAAAATAGTAAGATCCAATTTTCCCTTGTCATCAATCAGATTGTTTCTAACAATGGGACAATCCTGTCTTTGTTGTCCTTGCTCCGAATATAATTTTTTCAAAGTATTTTTGAATCACTGATTTGGATGGTCTTTTTCTAAACCAAAATCAAACCAAATCCGTTGCTGTGGAGTGGATTCCGACTCAAAGCAACCCTATAGGACAGAGTAGAACTGCCTCACGGAGTTTCCAAGGAGCTGGTGGTTTCAAACTGCCAGCCTTTGTTACCAGCCAAGCTCTTAACCACTGGGCCAGGTCTCTTTCTAGTCACTTACAATGCTTTCTCTTCAGATGGTCTTTAAGGGCCTGAATCCTTAACAATCAAGACCCTCCCCTTTTCTTTTCATTGTTTACCTCTTTCTCTCTGTAGTCCTTTTAGTCAGTTTTAAAGCCCCCATTCCTTTTTATTTCAAGTCTTTCTTCATACTTTTAATGCTCTCTCCAGGTATTCTCCTTGGATCAGCCTCTACCCTCCCCTGCTGGGAGCTTTCCCAGCCTCTGTACCTTGCCAGTGCATGCACACTCTCACACACACGACCCTGTCCAACTATCACCTGTGAATTCAGTCATCTCTCATTTGTAAACATTTGCCATTAAAAATGCATCATCTTTTTCTTCTGTACCTGATTTTTCCAGTTACTTGATATTATAAAATAACATAACCAAAATCCATTGCTGTGGAGTTGATTCTGACTCATAGCAACCCTATAGCACAGAGTTCAACTGCCCCATAGGGTTTCCAAGGAGTGGCTGGTGGATTAAACTGCCAACCATTTGGTTAGCAGTTGAGCTCTTAACTACTGCCCCACCAGGGCAACCCAATGCTGTTAAGTCAATTCCAACCCATAGTGACTCTATAGGACAGGGTAGAACTGCCCCATAGGGTTTCCTAGGCTGTGATCTTTACGGAAGCAGACTGCCACATCTTTCTCCCACTGAGCGGCTGGTGGGTTCCAACCCCTGACCTTTTGGTTAGCAGCCTAGCACTTAACTATTGTGCCACCAGGGCTCTAAATATTAGTAACAAAGCAAAAATTTAGGTACTAGATTAATCTTTTTTCTTCCATTGCACTTGTTATATTTAGGCTATTCTTTTGTGCTGATGTTGGAACTAAATGAGAGTTGGGAAAAAAACAGGGAATAACTTCAAGGAAATTCATTAATTAGAGTCAGGTTTACATTCTTATTGTCAATTTTATTTGAACTGAAGTTTCCTAAGTTTAATGTGATTACACTTTCTTATTAAGAAATAATATGCTGAGGAGGCAGAGCCGAGGAGGCAGAGCCAAGATGGCAGAGTAGTCAGACGCTTCCTATGGTCCCTCTTACAACAAAGACCCAAAAAAACAGGTGAATCGATTATATATGACAATCTAGGAGGCTTGAACAACAAAGGCAAAGTTGAGGAATCTGACTGAGCACAAGGAGGAGAGAGAGATGGGTTAGAAGCAGTGAGGAGTTGCCAGACCTGACCTGGCTGGCACCGGCAAGCTGCAGGCTGGATTGGCTGGCATGTGTGGTGAAGCAAGCAGTGGCCCTCGGGACATGTTTTCCAGATCAGGAGAGACCAAGTGGTGGAGAGTCTGCTCAACCCTCCAGAACAAGTGAGAAGTGTCACTCAATCAGCAAAAGATAAGTACATGTATCTAACCTACCATATGGATCAAAAACACCCTGTTTGGGAAGAATCTGTCTCCCATTTGCCTGCCCCCTCCTGGCTCTGCACTGGTCCTGGTCCGGCTTCAGCAACTGCTGTGCCCCGTGGGTGGGAAGTAGGACACATTGCATGCTCTGAGCCATTCTCCCGGCTTTGGAGAGGGAACAAGTTAACAAACAGGAAAAAATAATCTGCCAGCTCCCCTACACCAGGAACTCGGGGAAGGCACAGCCCCTTTGCCTAGGCACAAGCATAAGGGGTCCACAGACTTTGAATGTCTTTCACCCCCGCGTAGACCTGTGTGGGCCCATTTCAACAGTGTAGGCCCTCATTAGCACAGTACAACAAGATATATACCTGAAGCCTATTTTCAACTATATCAGCTGTAAGGGGGAGTGGCAGATTCATGACATTTGACATCACCCTGCCCATTAAGTAGGGTCCTCACCTACCTATCAGGGGTCTGAGGGCTAGTGGCTCCCCGCCCCCCAGCCACTCGTGACAGGGGTCCAACAATAAGTGGTGCCTCCAATCCTTACAGCACTGGGTCCCCAACACCCACCCACCTATGTGCTCTAGGGAATAGGGGCGTGCTTTCCTACCACTCAGGGGCAGCCATCAACCCCCTGTCTTCTCAGTGCATGACCCCCTACTGGAGCCAGATACCTGTACTTACTCCAATCACCCCTGCCTGGATAGATCTGTAGGTGAGAGGCTGCACCACACACTTGGTGACTGACTACATGGACACTTGAGCTGAATGAATCCATATAAGAAAAGTAAATGGACTCCTGGGCTCCCATACCTAGTAACAGCTGTAACCACCTGATGACAGGATGTTAAAGCTTCAAAGGTGCCAATAAACAAACTAGCTCACATGACCAGCCTATTTGGACATATCAAAACAAAACAAAACAAGAAGCTAGTACACACTAAGCAAACATAAAATAAATACAATAACTTATTGATGGCTTGGAGACAACAGTCAATACCAAATCACATCAAGAGGCAGACAATGATGGCTTCAGCAAGCTCCCAAAACAAAGAATCAAGAAATCTTCTGGAGGAAGAGAACTTTCTGGAATTACTGGAAGTAGAATTCAAAAGGCTAATATACCGAGCTCGTCAAGAAATCAGGAAGGAGATCAAGCAAAATGCGGAACAAGCCAAGTGACACACAGACAAAGCAATAGAGGAACTTAAGAAGGTTACACAAGACCATAATGACAAATTTAGCAGGCTGCAAGAATCCATAGAGAGACAGCAAACAGAAATCCAAAAGATTAACAATAACATTTCAGAATTAAACAACTCAATAGAAAGTCATAGGAGCAGAACTGAGGCAATGGAAGTCAGAATTAGTGAGACTGAAGATGAAGCACTTGACACCAACTTATTTGAGGAAAAATCAGATAAAAGAATTTTAAAAAATGAAGAAACCTTAAGAATTATATGGGACTCTATCAAGAGGAATAACCTACGAGTAATTGGAGTACCAGAAGTTGTGGGGGTGGATAACAAAAAGTACAGAGAGAACTGTTGAAGATTTTTTGGCAGAAAACATCCCGGATATCGTAAAAGATTGAGAAGATATCTATCCAAGAAGCTCAGCAAACCCCACACAAGGTCGCTCACAGAAGAAAGTCACCAAGGCATGTTATAATCAAACTTGCCAGAACCTAAGATGAAAAGAGAATTTTAAGAGTGGCTAGGGATAAACGAAAAGTCATCTACAAAGGAGAGTCAATAAAAATAAGTTTGGGCTACTCAGCGGAAACAATGCAGGCAAGAAGGCAATAAAGCCTTGAAGGAAAAATTTGCCAGCCAAGAATTATATATCCAGCAAAACTGTCTCTCAAATACGATGGCAAAATTAGGGCATTTGCAGATAAACAGAAGTCTAGGGAATTTGCAAAAACCAAACCAAAATTACAAGAAATACTAAAGGGAGTCCTCTGGTTAGAAAATCAATAACATCAGATAACAACCCAAGACTAGAACACAGGACAGAGCAAGCAGATATCAGCCCAGGTAAGGAAGTCACAAAAATAAACCAAAGCTAAAACACTGAAAATAGGGAAACAGAGATGTCAATATGTAAAAGATGACAACATTCAAGAAATAATACTCTGGATTTTCAACCATGTGTGAACATAAGAAACTTGCATTACTAAGAGAAGATTAAATGAACTAAATAAAGCACTTAGAACTACCCCCTGCACATAGTAAGCACACCATAAATTCTGGTTCTTATAAAAATAATTCATTTTTACTATGTCAGTATTTTCACATTATGAAAGATAGTCACAGGGTTTTATTTGACGAAGTGTATGGCTATTTTCAAAACAATAGACTAGGAATCTACACATAAATTTTCTGACTGACATTTTCCTGTTCTATTTTATGTTACTTATGATGCCTTAGCATAACATTTTCAGGATCTACGTGAGAGGTTAAGTATAATATATTAAAATTTCCACTGTTACAGATGCATCCTTGTATATGAAGGCCCTATGTACTGAATCCAAAAATAAAAAATACACAACTCACACCACAGAAGAATCACTTACAAACAAATTTACTTTTGGGTTCCTTTAAGTAACCAGCCAGTCCTTAAGCTCTTTGATACTGGTTCATGCGGAGATAAGGAACTTGGGCCAGAACGACAATCAACACAATACTTCCTTCATTAAGGAAGTCTTGCTAGCAAAGAAGATGCCAGCTGAATAAACACTGTGCCTCATATCTGATGCACTTGGTTTACATTCTAGCCCAAATTCATTATCTCGGCAAGAATTGGCATCAGTCTGCAGAATACACTTTGAGTAGTATCATACTAGAATATTTGAAATATGTCAATTAAAAATTTTTCTTCTTAAGTAATTCAACCAATGAGTAAAACATGTGTTACAGAGAGACCATAAATAGTAATAATTATGAAATATATTATGGTGGGGCTCTATTCTTTCTTTGGCAAGTTAGCTTTAGACTATAGATTTTATGGCTACAATTCCGGGTTTGCTTATGATTATTACATAGGTAGGGTTGCCAGACATAGCAAATAAAAATACAGGACACCCAGCTAAATTTGAAGTTGAAACAAATAATAAATAATAGTTTATTATAACTATGTCCCACTCATTACACTTTTACTAAAAAAATATTTGTTGTTTATCTGAAATTCAAATTAAACTGGGAGTTCTGTATTTTATCTGGCAACCCTATACATAGGACTATGAATTAATTCTTTGGAATTACCTTATTGCAATAGTATAAGTGGCCCATAGCTACAAAAATGCTTCCACCCCGCCAAAAAAAAAAAAAAAATTTTTTTTTTTACCTTAATTTCCTGCACCGACAAGAAAGATTAATTAGTTGATGTTAAAATTTGAGAATGATGGGCAAATTGTGAAAACTTTGATGAGAAGGAATTTACTATTCTAGCAGCTATTAATCTTGATATGGCAGGTAACTAAAGAGATTCTTTTCTAGTATTATTCAAGCATGAAAAGACAAAGCTGAAAGACAGTTGAAGCAAATATCATTTTTGATTGCACTTTGAGTTTGGGGAATATTATTAATAACCATTTTATCTACATGAATTACAGGAGCTTTATTTCTGCTGCTGGGTTTCAGAATAGATAACATGCTTTAAAGTTTTTTTGTTTTCAATTAAAAATCATTTGAAGTGAAATATGGAACATAAAAATTTGAGCTTGGTTTAAACTAACTGTATCAGTTAATCATAATTAAGAGTAAATAGAGTATGTTAACTAACTTATTTGTATGTATTTATTTTAAAAATTCTACTATGTGCTAGATAGTTTCACACACATTATTTCTATATAAAATTCATAACAATCCACAGAATGTAAATAGCCAATACTTGGATTTGAATTCAGGTCTGCCTACTTATAGCCCACACTTTCAACGATGCTGCTTGCCAGTCCTTTCCTTGGTTGGACCAGTAGCTGCATTTGGTGTCCCTAATGGCAGTAGTCAATGGTCTTCATTTCCTACCTCACTCCCCTTAAAAATAGCCCACTATTCTTTAGAACCTCCTGCACTTAATTTTCTCTCTCACTATATCTTCAAATTACTTCCTTCCTTCAAATTATTCTTTGAGTTTACTCCTTAAAAAGATTAAGATCTCACAGGAGACTTTAGAAGAGGAATCTGCAGCTTCCACTGTTTAGCAAGAGAAACTAAAGCCCGTAATATCTAACTCTATTGAAAGAGCATCAACAGTAACTGCAAGAATGAAATTAATGGATTGCGTTTACTTTTTATTTGAAATAATTTTTATTATAAAAAGTGTGCCTAGCGAGTTATCAGTTAGTGAACAGATTGATCACCCACATGAAGAAATAAAATAACCAGCATGCCAGAAGCCCCCTATATACTCTCCTAATTCCTACCCATCCAGCTTCTCCAGAGGTAACCTCTGTACTGATGTTTAACTCCATAGATTAGTTGCTTCTGGTTTCAATTTTTTTTAATGTTGTTGAAAATACACACAACAAAACATACACCAACTCAACAATTTCTACGTGTACAATACAGTGGCACTGATTACACTTTTCAAATTTCACAGCCATTCTCACTCTCCTTTTCCGATTTCTTCCTCCCCCATTTTCATAAATTCACTTCCTTTGAAGCTTCCTATCTAACCTTTTGAGTTGCTGTTATCAATTTGATCCCATATACAAAATTATTTAAAAGAGTACAAAGCTCATGGTAGATATTCTTTATTATTTAAGGTAGACTGTTTAAAGAAGACTTCAGAGGATATTTTTGGCTTAAGGTTTCAGGGTTAATGATTATCTCAGAACAATAATCTCAGGGGTTCATCCAGCCTCAATGGCTACGGAAAATCTCAATTCCATAAGCATTTACATTCTCTTCTGTATTTTCCCCCTTTTGATCAGGATTCTGCTTTAGAATCTTTGATCAATACGCACAGTATTGGTAGCAGGGCACCATCCAGTTCTTATGGTCTAATAGCAAAGGAGGCAGTTATTCACGGAGGCAATCAGCCATGCATTCCATTTCCTCCTCCTGTTCTGACTTTTCTTCTTCCTCTGTTGCTCCAGGTGAATAGAGACCAATTGTTGTGCCTTAGATGGCTGCTTGGTTTTGTACTTTATATAAATGCAATCACACATTGTGTATTCTTTGTGAATACCTTCCTTTACTCAACATTATATTTGTGAGATTCATCCATCTTATTGCACGTAGCAGATGTTTCTTCATTGTAATTGCTGTAGTATTGTGTGGTAGTAATTTAATTACCACCATCTTTAATAAATCTGTTACACTGTTTTCAGCTTTTAGCTATTGCAAATAATGTGGCCGTGAACATTCTTATACCATTCTTTTGGTGCGTAAGTATATTTCTGTTGACTTTATATTTAGGGATCTAATTGCAGAATGACAGGCTAGATGAGTGTCTTAGTTATCTAGTGAGGCTGTAACAGAAATACCACAAGTGGATGGCTTTAACAAATAGAATTTTATTTTCTCACAGTTTATGAAGCTAAAAGTCTGAATTCTTCATGCTGGCTCAAGGGGAGGGCTTTCTCTCTCTGTCACCTCTGGAGGAATGTCCTTGTCTCTTCAGCTGCTGCTTCCTGATTCCTTGGAGGTCTCCATGAGTCTTGGCATCTATTTTATCCCATCTTTGCTCTGCTCATTTAATTTCTTTCATATCTCAAAAGAGATTGACGCAAGATACACCTTACACTAATCCCGCCTCATTAACATAACAAAGAAAACCCATTCCCAAGTGGGATTATAACCATAGGCATAGGGGTAAAGATTTACAATACATATTTTGGGGGAACATAATTCAATCCATAATAATAAGTTAAGTTTCCAGCAAGAATAAAAGATGGCACAACCAAACTGGGATAATTCTTGGCTTTTCATTTCCACATAAATTTTAGAATTCACTTGTCAAAATAATCCTTGATAGTATTTTGATTAGGATGGCATAAGTCTATAAAACAGTATGGGAAAAGTTGACACTTTTATAATTTTTAGTTTTCGAATGCATGAACATGGATTATCCCTCCTTTTATTTTGTTCTTCTTTTCTAATAGTATTTTAGTGTTTTCTCTGTAGAGAGCTTACATGTCACTCATTGAATTTATTACTACTTATTTAATGCTTTTTTTATATTATTGTATAGTACATCTTATAAAATTTTTCTTTTTTTAAAATGATTATTTTTAGTTTATTAAAATATTGTTGCTGTTTGTATATGGTTGCTGTTTATGGACCTTGTATCCAGCATGTTGTTAAATTCATGTGTTAATTCTAATAGTTTACCTATAATGTCCTTTGGAATTCCTATATACACACATTTGACCTCTGAAAAATGAGCTTTATATTTTTCCCTATAAGCATCGTTTCTTTTTCTTGCTTTATTTCAATTGTTATCGCCACCAGTAGAATGTTGAATAGATGTGATAAGGCAGGCAATCTTGTCTTACTTCTTATTTTAAAGGGAAATATTTTAGCAAGTTATCATCAACTATATTTGCTGTAGGGTTTTTGTATATACTTTTTATCAAATTAAGAACATTCCCTTTATCAACATTGTTTTCCTGCATCTAGTGCATTGATAATATTATTTTCTGCTTGATTATGTAAGTGAAAAATTATGTTTACTGATTTCCAACCTTGATCTTGAGGAATACATGTAATTTGGTTGGGATGTGTTATCTTTTTTATATTACAACATACTCAGTTTGTTAATTTTTTTTAGGACTTTTCCATATACTCCTTGAAAGAGCCTGGATTTAGACATTCTTGATATTCCTATGATGTTCTTTCCGGGAACTGGTATCAAGCTTAAGTTGTACTCATAAACTAAGTTGAGAAATGGGCCCTTTTTTTGTATTTTCTGGATGAGATGGAGGTAAACCTGGTGCTTTTTCTCCTACAAGAAAAATTGGTACAATTCACTAATGGTGAATTTGATTTATGGGATTGTTTTAAATTACACGTTTAAATTCTTTGATAGATACAACACCTTTCAGATTTTGCTTCATTGTGTTATTGTATTAATAATTTCATTAATTATGTAGGTTGAAGTTCTTCATAATATTATCTTACAGTATCTAAGAACCGCAGAGTTAGTAGACTATCCCTTTTTCATTTCTGATATTGGTAATTTTTCAATCTCTCATTTATTCTTGATCAGTCTTACTAGTGGCATATCAATTTTATTAGGCTTTCCAAATAATGGGTTTTTGCTCTTCAGTATACATTTGTTTTCTTTTCTGTTATACTCTTCTCTTATCTTTACAATTTTCTTTCTTCTACTGTTGGGTTTATTTATCTATTTATTACCACCTTCTTAGTATGGAAGTTTAAGTCGTTGATGGCCTTTTGTATTATCTAATATATGCATTTGAGGCTATACATTTCTCTCTAAACATGACTTCGGTTGCATCCATCAGCTTTTGATCTGTCTTATTTTCAATATAATTCACTTCAAAATATTTTCTAATTTCCATTGTGATGTTGTTTGGCCCTTGGATTATTTAAAACTACTTTGCTTTATTTTCAAAACCATGGAGAATTTGTTAAAATTTTGTTATTTTTTTCTTATTATTAATTTTGTTATTCTAATTTGGTTAGAAACTTTATTTTGTTTAATTCAATTCTTTAGACTTCGATGAAGCTTGCTTTATGGCTGAGTGTACAATCAATTTCAGTAAACATTTCCCACACAGTTTTAAAAAATGTATATTCTGTCGTAGTTGAGTATGTTTTCTATACATGTCAATAGGTCAAGTTGGTTAACAGTGCACGTCACATCTTTTATGTACTTATTGATTTTTTTCTGTCTGCTTGTTCTAGCACATACTAAGTGACGTGTGTTAAAATTTTCTGTTGTGATTTGTGGATTTATCTGTTTCTTGTCACTGAATATTTGTTGAATGTATTTATAAACAAATTTAGAATTTTTATATCTTCTTAGTGATTTGAGTTTATCATTATGAATTTTCCTTCATTATCTCTGGTAATAGGTTGTTGACTTACTACTTATTTTGCTTTGAATTAACTATAGCTTCACCAACTTCCTTTAATTTCAACCTTTCTGTATACTTCAAATAAAGAAAGCATGTGTTTTTTTAAGTAGCCAAAAAAAAAGACCCATTGCCGTCAAGTTGTTCTGACTCCTAATGGCCCTGTAGTGCACAGTAGAACGGCCCCGTAGGGTTTCCAAGGAGCAGCTGGTGGATTCGAACTGTTGACCTTTTGGTTAGCAGCCATAGCTCTTAACCACTAAGCCACCAGGGCTCCTTTTAAGTAGCATAAGTTTGTATTTTTTTATAGTTTTAAATTCCGTCTGACAAATATTTATTTATGTTTTATTTAAGTATAACTTAAGTACAAAAAAGTGCTCACATGGTAAGTATACAGCTTGATGAATTTGCATAAATGGAATATGTCTGTGTTACCACCACCTGGATGAAGAGGCAAAACATTACCAGCACTCCAGCAGGCCTTTTGTGCCTCTTCCAGTCTTTACTCTCCCATAGTACCACACAATAAGATAAGCCACAGGTTGTCGATGTCAATTCTTCATTAGCTCCAACACTTCTACTTTCATCTAGTTTTTTCTCAGAGACCCCACCCCCATGGAGGATCTTTGCCTCATCGGCACTGGGAAACTAGAGAAAATTTCACTATAGTTTACTTTTCGGTCTATCTTTTTAGCCAACCAGCCCACACAGCTTCAGACCTCATCAATCATTTGAGGGGGGGACCTGGCCCCTCAAGCCTCCCCTTTGCCATTCCATCATCTCACACAGGCTAACACTCTGTCCTTGGTACCAAAAAAACCCCAAACCTGTCGCCATCGAGTTGATTCTGACTCATAGCAACCGTATAGGACCGAGTAGAACTGCCCCATAGGGTTTCCAAGGAGCTACTGGTGAATTCGAGCTGTTGACGTTTTGGTGAGCAGCCGAGTTCTTAACCAGTACACTGCAGCACCGTTCTATTTGGCTAAGCCCAGTTCCTCAGTCCTACACCTGCTCAGAATCAGCAAAAGATCCCAGTGTAGCCGAAGACTCTCTGGAACTTGTCTTCCTCTAAGTCTTGTGGAAGCAACTTTTAAAAGAATATGCTTTTGTAACGTAATGAGTTATTCTCATTGTGACTGTTAGACTGCCATCTTCCCAGAAAGCAGAAGTGTACATTCCCTATTCTTGTCCTTTAATTGGAATCTTTATGTTGTCTACATTGAATGAAATGACATATATTTTGCTTTAAATCTTCCATCTTTCTATATTTTTTTTCATTTGTCCCACATGTTTTATAACCCACTCACTCTTTTTCTTCTTTTGAAGTATTTAAGTATTTTTTTTATCATTCTGTTTGTTCTTTTTTCTCACTCTATTGACTTGTTGGTTATATATGCTTTTACCGCTCTTTAATGGTTACCCCAAGGATTACTACGCGTACTTTCACTATGTTCTGAAGAATGCTGTTGCTGTCGTTAGTTGCCACTGAGTCAATTATGACTCGTAGCGACTCCATGTTTGCAGAGTAGACTGCTCCGTAGGTTTTCAAAGCTGTGACCTTCTGGAAGCATATCACCAGGTCTGTCTTCCAACGGGAGCCCTGGTGGCCCAGTGGTTAAGAGCTATAGCAGCTAACCAAAAGGTTGGCAGTTCGAATCCCTCAGCCACTCTTTGGAAACCCTATGGGGCAGTTCTACTGTGTTCTATAGAGTTAACATAGGGTCCCTTGAGTCGGAATCAACGGTGATGGATTTTGTGGTTTTTTTTTTTTTGGTTTGGTCTTCCAAGGTGCCTCTGGGTGGGTTTGAACCACCAATCTTTTGGATAGTAGTCAAACAATTGTTTTCGTCACCCAGGGACATTCTGAAGAATACAAGGAGCTTAATAAACTTAAGCACATTTACTCTCCTCCACCAACTCATGTGTTGCGCGTATGTCTTTTAAGTATTTTATAGCTTAGATCCCACGACATTATTATTGTTGTGTCTGCTAATGTGCATATAGATTTTCACATATATTTACACTTTCAATTGCTTCTCGTTGCATCTCTGAACTGCCATCTGGGAACATGTTCTTTCTGTCTGAATTTGATCATTAATATATCCATTAGTGCAGGTCTGCTGATGACAAATTATCTCACTTTTTTGTTTGTCTGAAAATGTTCTTATTCCATTTTCAATTTTAAAAGATAAGATGTTTTCACTGGATGTAAAAATCTAGTTTGGTGTCTGTTTTTTCCCCCAGCAGTTTGAAGATATTTTATTGCCTTCTGATTGCTCTTTTGAGGGATGATGTATTTTTCCTTGAATATTTTTACATTTTTTTTTCTCATTTTCTTTGTTTTAACAGTCTTACTATGATATGCTTATGTACAGGATTTTGTTGTTGTTGTTGTTGTGTGTGGGTGCGTATTTTTCTTACTTGGGGTTAGTAGAACTATTTCAATCTATTGCTTAGTATAGTTTGTCCATTCTGGAGAATTCTCAGCCATTAACTCTTCAAATATTCCCTGGGTCAATTCACTCTTTCCTTTCCCCTTCTGAGTCCCCATTTTACAGAACTTTCACCATATTCCATATATATCCTACGTTCTTTTCTATATTTTTCATTCTTTTCTTTTCATCTATTTTTTAGTTCACTCTCTCTTGAGGAGTGCTAATCTGCTTTTAAATTCATTCAATGAATTCCTAATTTAGCCCTTTCATGTATGAATTATTTTCCACTTGTAATTTTCTGTTATTTTCATTAATGGAATGCATACTGAATCATTGAATATGTCTGCATTTTTGGTAGGTAATATGGATTTTAATACATACCATGTGGAACACATATGTCCCTTTGCACTGTACGTTGTCTTCTAGATCCTTTGATAGGTGCGTACAATGTATGGCACCTGAAAATGCAGTATTCGCACAAACATGGAATCATTACAAGAAATGAAACTTCCAAATAACATAGAGGAGCCTGGAAATGTACTTACAAGGCTTATCTCGCTGAACAAAAGCAAAAAGAGACAAAAATTTTGCGTAATCACACCTCCAGGATGCAACACCTCGTACGATACCCTGTAAAAACAGTAATTTGTGGCACATGCCTCTTTCTTCCATTTCAAACAGTTATACAGGTTCCCACCTGCCAGCAGCATGTACTGTCAGTAGGAAAGCAACTTCCCAAGAAACCTGAGAGGTGGAAACTGTAGGTAGGCAAAGGTGTATCCCATTACCCACGAAAAGGTAAGGCTTCATTATTGTATTTCTTTAGTTACAGAATTTTATACGTTTCTTTTTTATATATATAGTTTTCAATAACCAGTCAAAATACTCCACCTTGTTTTAAAATCCCTTAAACATATGCTATGCTCCTTTCTGATTATATAATTATTTAAATATTTTGTGGATTTGTTTCTATTGTCTACTTTTTATCTGGGTTTCTATGTTTTTTTTCTTACTGTCTCTAAGCCTTGTTATTTTTGATTGAATGCAGATCTTGTACATGAAAATAGTAGAGACAATTTGAGCTTCTGAACAATCTCGTTTCCTTTAGAAAATTTTTACTTTTGCTTCTAATAGGCATTTAGACAATAAGACTAGAGATTCTAAATCATCTTATTCTGGTCCTGAGATGACTGAAAGCTGGGCTTTGGTCCCTGGGAGGGCTGGTCTATTTCTGGTTTTCTCTTACTCCTAGAATGTAGCATTTCATAGTCCCAACTGAAAGTCTGGCATATTTAAATGATCCTTCCTCTTTGGTACCTGCTGATCTCAATTTTTGCCTTTCCAGCTGGAAACTCTGCTTAGCTTCTCAAACTCTTAAGTACGTCTTTCAGAACTGACAGATGCCCCAGAGGAAAAAGCAGCACAAATCTCATCTTTGCAATCTCGCTTTTGCAAATTCATTCTGCTTTCTTTCTATAGAATTTTTTTTTTTTTTTTTTGATGGGGGTAGGAGGGTCTAGTTTACTGAGCTGTTCTCTTCAGGCTGGTTGGGTTCAAAACAACCTGGTCCATCAAGCCTGGAATTAGAACCCCATTTGGTAGAACATCAAATGATTTTTTGTTATGGATCTACTCTGGTCCAAAACTGGTATCAGAACCATAAGGAATACAGTTTATAAGGAATAAAAGGTTATTAATAAAATATGTTCATGGTAGTCCGTGAGTTCACAGTATAATCCTGGTACTGGAGTTGCATTAATAAATATTCCATAAGGAAAAATGAATGACGGTTACAATAAAATTATTATGAGGTAAGTACCATAAGAGAAGTACAAACTAAATGTCACCGTGCAAGATGAAAATGGTCAGAGTGGAGCAAAAGGCACCAAGTACTAGATTGCACTTCAGAACAGCCTTCGCATGTGTATAAGATTTTGACCAGTGAAATAGACAGGAAAGCACAATTCATGTCCCGGGAACACTCTATCAGAGCACTGGGCATATGTAGAGGTATAGTGAGAATTGAAACAGGAGATGTATGCTGTACTTGAAGCTTTAAATACAAGATTGATGAGCATGATCTGGATTAGGTGGTAGCCAAGTACAGCTTGTGAAAGCTCTTGGCATGTGCTTATATGAACAGACCTGTGCTTTAGGAGGATAATCTAGCTGCAGCTGATAGGATGAATGGCTGTGATGGGAGAATGAAGTAATGAGATTAGTTAAGGGACTAAGATGGCCTGCCAGATGAGAAGCAATGATACACTGAACGTATCAGTTACAGTATGACTGTGCATATTGTGTCTGCAACAAGGATGCTCTGGTGAGGGGTGAGTGGCAGCTGAACACCATCCAGCTCTCTGCTCTCCAAATTGTACCCCTGGAAGAAGCAGAGTCTTTTCCTTATTTGCATAGTGGTGCAGTATGGGAGGGCCTTGTTACTAGTGAAATAATGAAAAATGTAGCCAAGATCTAAAGTTTTGGAGAGAAAGATGAATCAAAGATTCCTTGAAGAATTCATGTTAGGGAGTCAGTGAGAATGGAGATGATATTAACAGAAATTGGGAGGTTAGGAGATGATATATGTGTTTGTGTTTGTTCAAGAGAAAGTTCAGAACTACAAATATTGCAAAACAACAGCAACGAAAACAAAATACAATGGAAACATTTTGCAATGAGGCACCTATATTACAGATATTAAATAATAATGGAAGTTCTTATGTAGTTGGTAAGAATAGTGCCTCGTACATGGTAAAAGACCATCTTTTGCCCATTTCTTTTTCCCCATGCTTGCTAACAATTGAGAGATGTTAGATAACCGTTTACAAAAAATCCTTCCCTTAATACTATTTTAACACTGAAGTAAATTATAAATAGAAGTATACTTTATTTACAATTTATCTGAATTGTAAAAAATAATGTAACTTAGTTTGTAGCAGTACTAGAAAAAAATGATCAAAATGGGAAGCAAGCCCAGGAAGGTACTTATTATTCCAAGTAATATTGCCCTAGCATTTTGCCAAAAAGAATGTTAGGTAATTTTTTTAAATTTAATTAACTTTTTTATTTAGAAAAATTCAAATGCAGGAAAGTTGGCAGAATATTACAATGAACTTCCATGTGCATGTTACCTAGATTTACATGCTGTTAACATTTCCCCACACTTATTTTATCTTCTGATATATTTATCTGTGTATATATATATGCATATACTTTTTTAAACTTTTTTCTGAACCATTTGAGAGTAAGCTGCATAGAAAATGACCTCTCATTTCTAAATATAATCTTTATTTTAAAAAGACATTCTCCTACATGTAAATCCTTGTAAAGAGGAAGAAAGAAAGGAAGAGAGGGAAGAAAGAGAGAGAGGGAAGGAGGGAGGAAAGAAGGAAGGAAAAAGAGAGAAACATAACATTTAAATAATAGAGGACACTCATCTGCTGTCTTAGTCGTCTACTGCTGCTATAACAGAAATACCACAAGTGGAGGTTTTAACAAACAGAAATTTATTCTCTCACAGTCCAGTAGGCTAGAAGTCTAAATTCAGGGTGCCAGCTCCAGGGGAAGGCTTTCTCTCTCTGTTGAGTCTAGGGGAAGGTCTTGGCATCAATCTTCCTCTGGGTCTAGGAGTTTCTCAGCACAGGGACCCCAGGTCCAAAGATCACGCTCCTTTCCTGGCTCTTCTTTCGTGGTTGGAAGAGGTCCCTCTCCTCTTTGCTCACGTCTCTCTTTTATATCTCAAAAGAGATTAACTCAAGATACAACCTAATCCTGTAGATTATGTCCTGTCACATTAACATAACTGCCTCTAATCCTGCCTCATTAACATCATAGAGGTTAGGATTTACACCACATAGAATCAGTCACAAAGTGGAGGACAACCACACAATACTGGGAATCATGGCTGAGCCAAGTTGACACACATTTTTGGGAGACCCAATTCAGTCCATAACATATGCCATTTCACATAATGAACTTCTGTCTGTGTGAACTTATATCCAAGTGAGACGGAGAGGTATCTAATGTTTCCTCATACAGTTTCAGGGTCCATGAGCCTCCTTAAGCCTGCACTAACTCTAATGAGTCATATTTTTAAAGAATAATTTTGACTAAAAATTATTTTTGCCTTGTGCACTCTCTTTAGAACCTAACCCCTGTGAAATATGTGACTCCAGTGTACCAACCTATACAGTAGGACATTACAGCAATTTTGTAAACAAAAGTGATCTAATTATACTCCCGTAGATAGTGTTTTTTCAAAATCTTTGTTATCTTTTTTTCTTTCTAAGCTTTTGATATTGAAGTAGGTTGTTCTATAAAGTTGACCAAAAAGTCAAAAAAAAATCAGAGATCAAAAATGAGTTTATTATTAAGTGAGAAAAACAGTTTCAGTGACTTGAATGATAATCCATTTTATGATCAAAAGCAAAAGAATCAAGTGGACAATGTGAAACAGAAAACACACCATGTACTTTTCTTCCACTGAAACCAAAACAGCTGATTTTATTTTAGATTCTGTAAACTGGTGATTTAAGTTGTATTGGTTGTGTTGTTTTATTTATATGGGATTTGTAAATTAATTTCAAATTTATTACTTCATAGGAGATAGATACATTAAACATTCTATACCTTTTTTTTTTTTTTACATATTTAACAGTATCATAAAAGTAACATTGATATTTGGTAAGAATTGTTTCCCCTTAAAAAAAACAAACCAAACTCGTTGCCATCAAGTCAATTCCAACTCATAGCGACCCTATAGGACAAAGTAGAACTGCCCCATAGAGTTTCCAAGGAGCTCCTGGTGGGTTTGAACTGCTGACCTTTTGGTTAGCAGCTGTAGCACTTAACCACTATGCTACCATGTTTCCCCTTAAGGGGAGAATATTGCTCAGATTTGAGACACACAGCTCTGCGAGCCTGAGTTAGAACACCAACTCTGCTGTGCAGATTCAAGCTCGTAGCTGTTTTTGTGTAACTGTGCATCACTGTCTGGATTTTGCCAAGTCTCGACTTGTTGTTGTTAGGTGCCGTTGAGTCAATTTCGACTCATAGCAAACCCATGTAATGGAGTAGAACTGCCCCATAGTGTTTTCTTGGCAGTAGTCTTTATGGGAGCAGATTGCCAGGTCTTTCTCCTGTGAAGCTGCTGGGCAGTTATGAACCATCAACCTTTCAGTTAACATTTGAGTGCTTTAACAATTGAGCCACCAGGACTCCTTGAGTTTCAATTAACTCATCTGTAAAGCAGTGAAAATATAGAATATTGGGAGAATTACTTAAAATAAAAATAAATCAAGGTTTATCAAACAAAGTCTGACACATAGTAGGCCATCAACATATGCCCGCCCTCTCTCCTCCTTCCTGCCGTTGTGCACCTACCAGTAGTTGGCTGCCCACTCTTCCCAAGACACATTGGACCATGGCAGAGGGCAGGGCTCTCTGGGTCCCGGTCAGCAGTTGTAACTGTTGCTCCTGGAAGTATCTAAGAGGCGCTACGTGTCCCCTTCTGTAAGAACCTCCTGCTCTAGCTACTAAATCTCTTTATTCCATTCCCCGCTATCATCTTTTTAGATTGGTTAGTCATTTTCCTTTCTCTCTGCTTATATGCTTATCTTTCTGTGTGCCTTCTTGTTTCTCTCCATTTCTCCCCACCTTTGCTTGTTCATCCATTCATTTATTCATTCACTCATTCATTTATTTAAGCTGTGTGGTGGGCAGAATTCTAAGATAGCTCCCCGGATTCCCAGCCTGCAGTGTGCATGCCTCATATAGTCCCCTTCCTTTGAGTGTGGGTGAGCCTTACCTAATCAGGTGAGCCTTTTGAAAAGAGATTCTGGGGGTCAGAGATCTGGAAGTCAGAGAGATTGAAAGCTGCAGCAGATGATGTCCTACTGGCCTTAAAGTAACAAACTGTCATGTTGTGGAGAGGGCTCCATGGCAGGAAATGACAGGTGGCCTCCAGGAACTGAGAGTCACCCTCAGCTGATGGCCAGCAAGAAAGAGAGAATCTCAGTCCTACAACTGCAAAGAACTGAATTCTGCCAACAAGCGCGTGATCTTGGAAGAAAACCCACAGCTCCAGAAGGAGTGCAGCCTGGCCAACATCTTAATTCCAACCATGTGACATCCTGAGCAAAAGATCCAGCTAAATCAAGCCTGGACTTCTGGTCTACGGAGACTGTGAGATCATAAATGGGTGTTTATTTTGTGGTAATTTTGTGGCAATTTGTTACATAGCAATAAAAAACTAATACAGCTGCCCCTGATTCCTTTCGATTTGTCTCTAGGCCTGCATTAGAGCTGTCACTCCCTCTAATCTACTTCTTCCATGCCAGCACCACTGGCCTGGTGTTCCCCCAGTCCATAGCCAGAATTCTTCCTTCCCTGGTCCTGCACAGATTTCCTCTGCTGGGAAATTACTTCTGGAATATTCTTCTGTGCTGATATCCTGGGCTCTGAGTCCTTGTTTGGACCTAAACACTTGACTCCTTAACCAATCTCTGCACTAATTGACCTCCTGTCTGTTTCATTTTATGCCTACAAACTTGACATCCCTCCTAACCATTTACCAGCCCAACTAGTCTCTTGGTTTAGGCCAACCTTTTCCTTTTGCTACCGTGAGATCTGCTGTTAAAGAAGAGTAAAAGAGTTTTGATGAACCCCTAAAAAGAAAATTATCTTAGAAAAATAAAACTTATTTTTTGCCAGGATAACCATCCATTTTAATGAACAGCAGCATACAAATAATGCTTCATAAACCATGAATAAACAGTTCATTAACAAGAGAAACAGAACTTGAGCCTTGCAAGAGATGTCTGAGAAGATCTTGCAAAGACCAATAAGTTGGGGGTAAATTGAGGATAAATTCAGCTTTGCTGGGACAAGACCTCAGTTGGTAAGGTGGGCTGCAAAGCACGACATCCGCCAAGGTACACAGCCGTGCCAGCTCCATTACTGTGACCAACCCTAGTGCTTTTATCACCCAGCTTTGCAGCTGCTCTGTTGGGTCTGAGGGAGGAGAGAGGATTACCCCTGGAAGTCAGGTCTTTGAGAAGTTCCAGGTAGAGGCGGCAGTCAGTGGAGAGATAATATTAGTCTTCTGCAGGAATTTAAATCTTAGACATCTTTACTATCTCAGCTACTAGAGCCCTAATTTGCAATTTTCTCTTGCAACGTTGTTTTCTCTCCTTTATTGCTCTCTTTCTCCTCTGACTTTGCTTTCTCTTTTTGCTTTTTTGTGTTCATAGGAGAATGCCACCTCGATCTCAAGTGATGAGTCATCTTTCATTTATTATCATGTCTTTGGGAAATTGTATGATACTTCAGATGGTAAATGCTGCGTAAAATAAATTGCCTGACAAAATTAGATAAGAAGCCACATTTTTGAAAAATAGCTACTACTTTGGAATAAAACTTGCTGGCAAATCCCAGTACAATACCTTCTTTTGGATTGTTTTGGAGGAGTGGATAACATTCTAAGACAGCTGAAATTAACGATGAAGAGGATGAACACTCTTTCTCAAAGCGTTTTAGCATAGAAGTCTCTCTAGAAAAATAAAGCAATGGGATATTGATTTTTTTTTTATGAGCTGAGTCATACTGAGACACATTTTTGCACCAGTTATAGTAAAATAAGGGTAACATGAAAATTAGAAATGCTTAATATATTTTCCAGATTTTCTGAGTCTCAAATGCTTAATTGAAAGTAATCTGGAGTGGACCAAGTTCACTTTTGTGAGAACAAAAAATTTTAGGGATTGAAAAGGAAGTAAATTGATCCTCTTACCCAGCTGCACATGCACGCCCTTAACGCCCTGTGTTCACTGACAGAATGTGCAGAGAAAACAATTCCTGAACGTCATTAAGCCTTGGAGAGCCTGCTTTTCTGACCAAAGTCAGGGGCGGAGTTTTTAAAACCAGTTGCCCCAAAACTGTAGCTTTTATCTTTGCATGAAAACAACAAGCCAAATTCAGTTAGATTGGAAACAGACTAAAATTAATTACCCTTAGTGCAAACCTCTTAGATTGCCGTTCCTTCTTAGGTCTTTGATCACAATAAGTACAGTTCCTGGGTTTAGTCAAGTAAATGGTTGGACAATTATCTCCTGAATCAGGTCTATCATAGACACACACATAAATGTTGAAATGCTGATTAATTATCTGATCGGTTTATTTCGAGAAGGTCCATAGCCACTCTGGACAAATCATATTTATGTTTTGAATTATCCCATTTAGTTGTCTTCATTGGTTCGGGACTAGACACTAGCCTTTTTTCAGGCTGTAGAGAACTTGCTTTGTGCTCCAGGTTTTTGCAAAACGAAGAAGCAATGGAAGAAGAACCTAGAAGTTAGAAATAGGGAAAAACTCCCCTTGCCTTGGACCATGATCGTATTTCTATGAGGTGCTTTGAGTTATTCTATTTCCTTAGGCTGTTTGCAAGATTTGTTTAAAAGTAAAAAGGCCTCTATATCTTGAAGAAGCAAAAACGTAGAGGTGGCAAACACTATGTAACTCAGATCTATGTCTCCCCAAACCTGCAATTCTACCCTCCTACATTTCAGTAACTTTGAAACGAGTCTGCAATTTATTGTAAAATGTACCAAATGTAAATTTACTTGAACTGCAGAACAGTTCAGTTCAGAGCAGATTTGTTAGGCCAGGTTCTGAACCACTGAAGAAGAAGATTTGGAATGGGTTTGCTGACATATTCTTAACCCGATAGCAGAGCGCGCTAAACGGTGATAATTATTCTTTGGTTATTTTCAGCTCTTAGGTATCATTTTGACAATTAATATAACAAATCGGATTCTCTGTCTCCTTTAATCATAGAAAGATGAGTTTTTTAGCTATTACAGTTTTAAAGATTTTGTTTTCCCTGATGGAAGAGAAAAGGAAGTCAAAAGGCGTAATTCTGTCCCTCTGAGTGGTGCAAAGCCTCCACTTAAGGAGGCGGGTAGTTGCTCACAAGTGGGTGCATCAGGCTATTGGTCTCTAATGGACATTACTTTCTGGAAAATGGTTGGGTTTTCTGTGACCTCATTCTTACCCTCTCATTTTGGTATCCCTGGCCATTTCTACGGCCTTTTCCCAATTTAAAATCACTTTGGGCATCATTTTAGTCATTTACACTATTCCCTTTCCAAACATGTTGTTCTTGCCTTAAATACTTCATTCTCATCTCCACTTCTGGGCTCTTGCTTCAACACTCTTTTTACCAACGGTCTTCTTCCACAGCACCATTTTCATTCTGTCGACGGCAGACTTCCTGTGTTTATGTCTCTCACTCCAATGAAGCCCATCTCCTCCCCATATAACATGCATGTTAGGTTATACATACTACGTGGCCCTTTCTTTGGATGCTATCAATCAACAAACTTGCAGAACGCCAAGTACTTGCAAACAATTCTCAGGATCACTCAGGGTTCTTTCCTTTGATATGCTAATTCCCTTTAAAAGAACTTTGGGTTTTCAAAACCTGATTGGTGGCTATTTATTAGGGCAAACTGAATAGCTGTTACACATTTTTTTTTTTGTAACTCAGTACTTTGAATATATGCTTTTAAAAATTCTCCAGCTGGCTTAAAACAAGCCAGATAACCTAAAATTTCTGCACATTCCTGACATGGTTGTTTATGCTTCCCACTATTTAGAGTCAGCAGTTAAATGACAATCCTGAGTGTTTTTGTGATTTGCATTT
Source organism: Trichechus manatus latirostris (assembly GCF_000243295.1). NCBI lineage: Eukaryota > Metazoa > Chordata > Mammalia > Sirenia > Trichechidae > Trichechus > Trichechus manatus. The sequence continues at coordinate 24,760,022 of NW_004443940.1, read as the reverse complement.
ATTGTCATGTTGTATCACTGTCAGACACACTTACAATCTCGAGCAGAGATAATAGGGAAGTGTCTATATGTGTGTGTGTATTTTAATTTTTAAATATATATTTAATAAAATAAACATTTATTTTACTATATATAATATGCTATTTATGTATTATTTATATATATAATAAAACAATATGTAATACCTACATATATCTTTTTTTTAATTCATGTTAGCCAGAAGCCTGATTCTAATTCCAAGTCTTAATAGCAAATTTAAATAAGATTCCTGCGGAAACGTTCTCTGGTTAATATCTTTTTATTTTTATATATAAAACCGATTGTCGTCAAGTCGATTCTGACTCATAGTGACCCTATAGGACAAAGCAGAACTGCCCCATAGGGTTTCCAAGGAGCGCCTGGTGGATTCCAACTGCTGACCTTTTGGTTAGCAGCTGAGCTCTTAACCACTATGCCACCAGCTTTTCCATTCTTTTATATATATGTATATATGTATATATATGTATATAAACCCTCGTCTCGGTGCTAAAAGTGTTGTTCTCTCTTGCAAATAATACTGAAGTCTAAAATCTTTCTAACGTGCTGGGACTATTATCTGCCTGAGGGATAAACCAAAACTAGCTATAATTAGTAGATCCCATTCGGAAACGCAATCAGCATACTCATGGGATATTTAGGCTGCCGGATATTTGAAAATTAGTTATAAACCAATATAAAGGAGTTTGGGAGACAACATCTCGATATTATGAATCTATTTCCATATTTTTTTTTTCTGAAAAGGCAATCTTATTAAAAATGGGAATGTAATACTGAAATACAATTGCGTAAGTATATGGATTTCTAAGAAGGTCAATTTTTATATTTAGCTTCCTCAGGCCACTCTGATTTTGATATTTTACATGCTCCATCTCAAACGTCCTCATAATCAAATAATCTCTATAATCAAAGAAAAACACTAGTTGTATCATCAGAACTGTTTTTAAGTACAAAAGCCATAACACTTTAGAAAAATTGCCACTTTAACTGTTGCATGCCAACTAACGCATTGGATATATATGAGCATATGTGTTGATCTGGAGCCCTGGTGGCACAGTGGTTAAGAGCTCGGCTGCTAACCAAGAGGTCGGCAGTTCAGATCCACCAGCTGCTCCTCAGAAACCTATACGGGAGTTCTACCCTGTCCTATAGGGTAGCCATGAGTCGAAATTGACTCGACGGCAATGGGTTTATGTGTTGATCTCTGGAAGATTCCATATCCAATGCTGTTAGAATAAGGCACATATAGTCTGTGCGACAGAACTCTAACTCATATCCTATGGAGAATCTAGCCTCCAGATTAGTTTATGATTTAGTATCTGACATGATGTCCCGATGTAGCTTCCCAGCCCCTGGATTGAACCCTGATAATGCAAATGATCTAGGGCATGTCAGAAACTTGCAACTGATTCAACTACCGGCTGGAAATGGCATTAATGGTCACATTGAAATAAGTCAGGATAGATTTTGAAGACCTTCACTTTGTCCTTCCAGCTCTGCCATGGTCTTGTGCAGTAGCATGTGAAACACGTGCAGTAAAACAAACATTCTTTTAACACGCAATTAAATATGAAAGATGACCAGTAATAATCTATCTTTCTTTTGCTGGCCATTTCTGGTTTCATAATAAATAACTACTTCCTTTCAATGCCAGTATTCAGCTGCTCACTGATGAAACCAAGCAGGTTGAGACATGGATGACTAGGGAAGGCTTCTTCTTTCTGGTCTTGGGTGCTGGTGAGAAAAATATTCAACTCTTCTCCTGTGCTAGCCATGTGGTGTTGCAGTCAGTATTGCCAGGGCTTTGCCAGTGAGAACCTGGGGAAATTATTGACTAGGTTCCATGAAATACGTGATGGAGATAGAGACTGAGCAGTCCACTTATAAAGAGTGTAGAGAACAGGCATGCCCTCTTTCTATAGAGGTGTGTCTTTATGTGTGGTGTAGAACTTCAACTATATTTCTTTGATTGTTTGTGTTTTTATTTTGCAATCAACCCTTATAGTAAGAATGAATTTGACAAGTGAAAGTGACAGTTTAATGAAAAATAAAGATTAAATTTTTGTTTCTAAGAGAGTTGGACATGTTAACTTTACAAAGTTTTCAAAACATATTTACCACCCACTATCAGGGTGTAGTGATTTCACGGAACACTTGAAACCAGAAAACAATAATCTGTTAAAGAAACATCAGAACCTGTTTTATAAGTTACTCTCACTCCTCTTTCATCAACACCGTTAGGTTCCAGAGACCAGGTCAGTATGCAAACATTGACGTTATACGAAAATGGAGGATGTCCACATCAGATCACAAAATGGAGGATGACTACATCATTACATAATTGCCAAATTACATCATTACATAACTGCCAAACCTCTGAGTATCATGGCTTAGCCAACTTGACACATAACCTTAACCATGACAGCCAGCATTACTCTCTCTTCGCACCTCAGCATTCGTTACTGCCAGACGTATGTCATTAATGCACAAAATAGTTGGATAGTGGATTTTTCACTATCGAAAATGTGAAATGTCAGATAACGAGATAGTCAATAAGTGAAGAGTAGGTGTAATACTTATTTGAAAAGTCTATGCTCAAAGGCGATGCTGTAATAAGTACAGTTGCAAAGGTCTGTTACATATTACTCTGAAGCATGCGTTTCATTTAGATCAAAAATCTGCTGTTACGAATTAATTGTGCATATTTTTATTGCAAGGTATTTTATGCATGTATGAAAAAATGAGCTAACTATTAGTATATTAGCTCCATTAGCAGAAGAAGAACTGGGCAAAAAGCTAAATGATTTGGGTTTTAATCAGTGACATCAGATGCTTTAAATATAAAATCAGTTAAGATAATGATAAATGTAATTTAATTTTTTTCAACCCAATTTATGAAGCCAAAGTAAAGCTTTTGGACTTTTTTTTTTTTTTAATGATTAAAGATGAAATATCTGGCATAATTTGTGAATGCTATTGTAAATTCACAAATTATGACAGCTATTTCATCTTTGATCATAAAAAAAAATGTCCAAAAGCTTTACTTTGGCTTCATAAATTAAAATTAAATATTGAAGCTAAAATTATTTGTTTTTATGATAACTACATGGGTATAAATTTTAGTGGGGCATAGAAATCAATGTATTTACCTAAATTAAGAAATCTATAGAGTCGAAATGTATTTGAAACTAGCTGTAGCAGATACCTAGTTCACAATTACATCCAAACAGGATGTGTTATTCTACCCATTGAAATAGAAAAATGTAGGTGCCAAAATTTGCGAAACTTTGTATATTTATAAATGTATTTATAAAATACACATACTTTTTTTATGATGAAGCGGATGTCGAATCTAAACCAACAGATTAATTAGTTAGTACAACTTTAGCCTTGCGGTATGAGTCTTCTTTTTTTGGTGCTCATTATGAATCAAATTTTAGAAATATTTGAGCCTTTATAGAGAATTACTTTTTAAATCAACCTGAGTGTCCTGCATAATATTGAACTTTTTTTTTCTTAACAAGTCATCTAAAGTTTGATTGCACTTTTCATGTTTATTTGTCATCCATATGTCTTTTTTGGTCTGCTCAGGTCTTTTGCCCATTTTGTAATTGGGTTGTTTGTTTTCTTATTGCTGAGTTTGAAGAGTTCTTTGCGTCTTTTGGATACGTACCCTTTATCAGATATGTTTTGCAAATATTTTCTCTCCATTTGTGGCTTGCCTTTTAATTCTCTTAACAGCATCTTTTACAAAGAAGTTTGTAATTTTAACGAAGTTCAATTTATTAATTTTTTATTTATCCATCATGCTTTTGACCCAAGGTCATCTAGATTTTCTGCTATGCTCTCTTCTGGGAGTTTTACAGTTTTTTGTCTTATATTTAGATACATATACATACATATATATATGTGCACATATATATATATGAGCTAATTTTGTGAAAGATGTAAGCTCTGTGTCTAGATTTATTTTTTTACATGTAGATGTCCAGTTGTTCCACCACCATTTCAAAGCCTATCCTTTCTCCATTGAATTGCTTTTGCTTCTTTGTCAAAAATCAGTTGACTGTATTTATGTGTATCTATTTCTGGGCTTGGTGATTCTATTTTCAATTGGGATATTTGTATTCTCAACCAACATATAATAAAAGTGAGGAGAGCTACAATTTTGTATTATCTAAATTTGACACAACATTTCAAAGAATAGTAGATACAACTTTTGTCTTGTAAAAATATTTATTGAAGAAAGATATTCTAAATGGAATCTTCTTTTTAATATAAAAATAATTTTAATTGAGAATATTGTCCAGATGGTAGAATTTCCTCTGAGTTAATCAGGTGCCATAGCACTAGTGGAAGGAGTATTTTCTCCTTTAAAAATATTATGGTCTCCAAAGAGTAAAAGGTGCCAACAATTTCCAGTGCATTAACCATTAAATTATATAGAATATTGCAGGTAATTTTGTGAAAAACATTGAAAAATAATAAGACTGTATTGAAATTATCATCTCTAAGCTGATTAAATTATGTGACTACATTCTAAGCATGATTGTTTTGCTTATATATCTATGAATTTTTAAGATTCAGCTAATCCTATTAAATTTCAAAAAATTTACTTAATGTATGTATATACATAAATACATATAATGTGTCTATATATGAATACATATAGAAATAATTTTACTTTAAAAATAGTTTTAAAATAGAATTGTTCTATGGGTTGATGTAATAATATAATAAAACCAAGTTATCAATTAATAAATATATTAAAAATACTTAAATTGAATAATTTTACTATCAAATGTCTCACAGCTTGGGCAATACGTTATACAGTCACCCAGCTCTGATGGCTGGCAACCCCCACAAATGTCTGGCTGCTTGGGCAAGCAGCACACAATGCTCAAGCTCGCTGCATGCATTAGGCATCGCTGGTTGTCTTGGCTGTCCTGCATCCAAGCTTACTCCTCCATCTGTAAGAAAATCTGCACCTTGTGAGTCTTAGTAGAGGCATAGCCCACCTCCCACTATTTTGTTGCTGTTGTTGTTAGATGCGGTCCAGTCAACTGCGACTCATAGTAACCCTGTGTACAACAGAACGAAACAACTGCTGGGTCCCGCGCCATCCTCGCAATCATTGCTATGTTTGAGGCCATTGTCGGAGCCACTGTGTCAATCCGTCTCGTTGACCGTCATTCTCTTTTTCGCTGACCCTCTACTCTACCAAGTATGATGTCCTTCTCCAGGGACTGGTCCCTCCTGATAACATGTCCAAAGCGCGTGATACAAAGCCTCACCATCCTCACTTCTAAGAAGCCTTCTGGCTGCACTTTTCCCGAGACACTTCCACTACAGCAGGGGAAAATATCAACTGTTGGCTTTTTAGAGCCAAAGCATGTGACTTGGCTTGGCCAATCAGAGCCAATCAGAGCTACCCACCATGGAGTTTCAGCTGGGAGCCAGTGATTCAAAGACGTGGGAGAGCAGAGAAGCTGCCTTGGCGGTGGGTGGTGGTAACAGGGAAAGCAGCGACATCCAGTTTTCAAGGGCAGTACTGACATGGCTCCAGCAGGAGTGTGCAGGGTAGCTGTCCCAGCAGCCTCAGCGTCAGCTGTGGTGTTCAGGGTTCTACAGGGTCTTCACAGCACTGGCTTTGTCGGTAGATTTTGACTATGACTAAGTCTTCTGCCCAAACTCCCTTGTTCTCGCTCATTTTCAGAGCCTGATTCTCTTGGCTGCTCTGCGATTCTGGGAGCTACCCAACATTTAAAAGTAATTTCCTCTTCTGCCTTTATCGGCTAGAGTCAGGTTCTGTTGCCCAGAACCTTGCTAGCAATCTTGGCTAATATGTTTCCGATTGTTCCATGAGAAGCCACCAGGATCAACTGAGAAAGTAGCTTGGGTAAGTGCTGGGCTCAGAATGTGCTCTTATGAGTCACAGAGCTTATCAGGCTGGCAACAGTAACTCAGCAGAAAGTATAAGTGGCCCCAACCATGGAAACAGCATGGTGGCCAGTGACCAACATGGCCACGAGTCACCCAGATATCAATTGGGGTGACCTGGTCTGTTATGAAATTCCTTGTAACATGTAAAGTGAGATACCTTGTATCCCAGTCTTTCTGGGATTGGAAGGTTTTTCTAATTACTTAAGGCTCTATGTGCCTGCTTCTACCTACTTTAGTTTATTTCCCTTTTAAATTTATTTGGCAAAAAACTTACAGTAGGCCAGGCTTTACCAATATTAACTTATTTAATACTCATAACAACCCTATGAATTAGGCATTATTATGATCCCCATTTTATAAATGAGTAGACTGAGGCACTAAGTAAGAGTTTTAAGCAATAACTTGGTTAAAAGGTAAACTAGAAACAAGTTGCCGTCAAGTCAATTCCAACTCGTGGAAACCCATATGTTATAGAGTAGAACTGCACTTCATTGAATTTTCAAGGCTATGACCTTTCAGAAGCAGATTGCCAGGGCTTTCTTCCAAAGTGCCACTGGGTGGGTTCAAACCATCAACCTTTTGGTTAATAGTCAAATGCTTAACCATTGGTGCTACCCAGGGACTCCTTGCTTAGAGTCCAGTCTGACTCCAAAATTCGGGCCCTACCCCACCCCTGTCCACCTCTCCTTAGGCCATGATGTCATGCATGCTGCCCCTTTTTCTTCCACATCTTTTATTCCCCAAAGCACCTCCACCGCAAGGCTATGTCTGCAACAGGCTTTTCTTTGGGTTTTGGGGACAAGGCATACAAGCGTGTGGGAGGAGTAGGGAGAATGTGTTAGTAAACGCTGCTACACTGCACCAAAAAGGAACAAATAAAATGGAGCCATGCGAAATCTGATTTAACACACTCACATTCCTAAAATGCCCCTTGGTCATTTTTGCGGGCCTAAACCCTCTGTAGAACCTTTGCTTCTGCTTTGTTGCTGGGCGTTTCTAATTTTTCTCCTTCCCTTCCAGAAAGCCCAATTTATTACTTTATCATATTGATAGAATAGCTCTTATTCCTCCACTTTCTGAGCTGTGTCCTGGGGCTCATCTTTCCATAAGGAGGTGAATCGTCATCCATGTATCTGCAAAACCAAAAGCTATCTACTCTAAATGGTAATGATGCCACTCCCTTGGAAGACAGACACAGTTATGATGATAAACACAAGTTTTTTCTCTCTCTTATGCTAACCTAGAATAATAAGCAAAGATGTTGACCTCACTCAAGGAAACAGCTAGTCTGAACATCCAGCTAATGATAGTATTTTAGGCAAGTTAAGTTGGCTAAGTAGAAATGGAGAGGGGCAATAATTAGAGGACTTGCAGGAGGGTGAAGGGGGTCCAAAGGTGTAGTTTTGGGGCTCTTTTTGGATGGGTCTCCCTCTCCAGGGTGTTTGAGGTCAGGACAGGATTCACAGGAGCTGAAGCAGCCACAGAATGAGCCAAAGCTAACAGCGTTGTAAACAGGTATGGAGTTAGGTAAAAATACTCAAAGAGAGGATGGGAAAGCCAGTTCTCAACTGGATTGAGAATCCTGCCAGCTCTAGCAGCCAAGCCATCCAGAACTGCTCGGGAAACGACGGAAGTAAACTGGCCAGCAATTAAGTCATAGTGCCGAGAGAAATGAACCAGGGTCCGTGAGCCTTCAGCATTGCTTGCCAAGCCAAACTGTGTCTACACTTCACTTGGCTTTGGATAAGAATGTGCGCTGCAACACTAACCATCCCTACGATTTTTTAAATATCTCGTTTCCTTAGTAATGCTACTTCTCTAAAATTCTCGTTCATTTCAGCAAAATTATACTGAATGGCTAGTTTTCCATGTAAGAGTAAGAGCACTGGGGGAAAGAGAATATGCAGGAGGTAGGGGGCCATGATGGTAGAGTGTAGGCAAAGGCAAGCTGGAGATTTGGGGGCAGGTGGTAGGTGAAGGAAGAAGCCCTGGTGGCACAATGGTTAAGCACTCGGCTGCTAACAGAAAGGTTGGTGGTTCGAACCCACCAGCTACTCTGCGTAGAAAGATGTGGCAGTCTGCTTCAGGAACAATTTATAGCCTTGGAAACCCTACGGGGCAGTTCTACCCTGTTCTGTAAGGTTGCTTTAATTCAACAACAATGGATTTAGTTTATTTTTTTTAAACATGTTAAGGGAGAGGCAGTAAACAAAAGAGAAGGCAAGAATGAGATCAAGAGAGAACATGTAGATGGGGAGCTAGGCAGAAAGGGGGAGGAGAGAGACCGACCCAGGGATGGGGTGGTTAGGCACAGTTATATTTTGAAGTTCCTTTCCCCACTGGGAATCACAGCTTTCTACTCAGACTTGCAACTGAAGCAAGTGAACATATGCTTACATTGAAGCAACCAATTGTGACAGAACAAAGAAGGACTAACTGGTGGCCTTATAGAGCTAGATTGAACAGTTACCTTGGATTAATGTGCAAAACTTGAAAGAAAAACAAAGGTGCTCAAACTCTCAATCGAGAGTGTGGTGCTGGATTTCTAGGGGGGCACATTAAGAAATGTCTGGGTGTTTTGAGTTGTCACACTAACTGGAAGTACCACTGGCAATTAGTGGGTAAGTTTAATTTTCTTAAATGTCCTGTAATCCTGGATGAGCCCTACGAACTGAGAAATGATCCAATCCCCTCCCCTTTGAAATACTAATTGTGACCCCAGTGGGAAACACTGGAAAAAGCATAATACAAAGATTTGGGGTAAGAGTAGAGAAAGAACACTAAGGAAGGAGAGATATAGAGGGGCGAGGAAAGAGAGGAGAATGGATGGGTGTGACGTCACTGCATCTTGATGGATGCTCTGATGTACATCGCTAGTCAGTCATAATGCTGAAAATAGGACTTTGAAGTATTTTTGTTACAGAAATGAGTACTTCAAATAAGGGTAAGGCAGGAGAAGTGAGAGCAAGGGAGAGGGCAGATAGTGGAGAATTATACAAGGGAAACGGAAGTACAGACTGTGTTTATCATCATTTTTTCCTCAGGTTCAAGATAATTTTGTAATAGAGCATTTCCTACTAAACTCTACTTGCTCCTTTTCTCCACTTTCCCTGTGTCCAAGCCCTACAGGATCAGGTATTGAGACTTGGGCAGAATCAGAAGTGTTCTCAGGAACATGCTCACTGTGGAAAATCCACATTCCTCATTCAGGACCTCCAGAGTGGGATGGGACACATTCCATGTATGCCTGCTAACTGGCTCCAGCCTTGCTAGCCAACCTATGGGTATCAAGTCGCCAGACTCCACAGTCATATTAACATCACTGTGACACATAAACCTTAAGATACTTATTTTCATTTTCCTCAAAATTCATTCATTCAACAGGTGTTTCTTGAGCAGCCAGACATTGAATAGGTACTAGAGATATGTCATAGATTGATTAAATTGATGGTTTCATTAATGACCTATCTATAGCTATGACCTTTATAAAGTGACTTTATAGTTTCTCTCGTCAAGAGGTAGAGTCTATTAACCCTAGGATGGCTTTTTGTCTTGCTTTGGTAAAAAAAAAAATGCGTCAGAAGTTATGTTCCAGTTCTGATCCTGAGACTCAAGAGGACTTATGAGCTTCTGCTCTCTCTCTAGAACTTTGCTGTACCATGGCAACAAGCCCAAGCTAGCCTGCTGGAAGACGAGAGACCACATGGAGCAGGGACGAATTGTCCCAGCCAAGGCCATCCTAGCTAACCAACTCCTATCTGACCTTCCAGCTCTTTGCAGGTATGTGAGAAAGCCCAGCCAGGATCAACAGAACTGCCTACCAACCTTAGATTTGTGAGCAAAAAATGAATGTTTAATATCGTATGCCACTGAGGTTTTTATGGTTGTTTGATAAGTAGCATTATTTGGGGGAAATACACAACTGATACAAAATGTGTAGGTGAAAGACAGAAGACTGATCCTCAAATATTTCCCAGATAGTGGAGACAGGTATCTTCAGACCATAGGGGAAAGTGAGGGCTCTATGGAATCATGTAGAAGGTGTTTCTAACCTAGACTGACAGGTGAGGGGAGCTTCCTGGAGGAGTTGGGGTCTGAGATCAAAGAAAAGAAAGAAATAGCCAGTGAAAGAAGATGGGTTACATGATGATGAAGGTGGACAGAATGTGTACGTAGGCTCAGGGAGAAAGAGAAGGATTACTGAGTAACTGCAAGAACTTTAGGATGGCTATCATTTAATATACTGTATGTGTATGTATGTGTGCGTGTGCTTGGGTGTGTGTGTGCCATGTGAGTGTATGTGTAGGGGGTGTGTATGTGTAGACTGTAAATCAGAGCTGAATCAAGGATCATTCACAACTTGAGACACTGTCATACTAAATAGTTCGAACTTTATTCAAAAGTCAGTGGGCAACCACTGAAGACTTTAAGCAAGGGAGTGACGGGATTCAATTTACACTTTGAATCTGATTTTCTGCAAATGAAGAGGCTCTATTGAAAGTGGTGTTGCTGGTACCTGGGAGACTAATGAGCAGGTTATTGCTTTAATTGAGGTAATCATTGCCGGAAGCCTGATATAAGACAATACCAGTGGGGATGAAGAAACTCAGGGGGTGAAATGGACTTGCAAATACACCCTTCTAATAATAATAAAGTTCATTATTGCCAATGCAAATATCGCCTGCCACTTTGGACTCTTCTTCTCTCGAGTAGATTTCATCTCAGGGACAGGTATATTTTGGTGAGTTGCAGAGCTAACACTTAACTTCAGGAATGAAATCCTTCTGGCTGGCATCTCCTGGCTGTTATCTGCGTCACCAAGTGGTGGCTGTCACATCACTTTGGCAGTTCTCAGGCTTTATGCTCCAAGGAGCTGCTGACACAAATGTCTGCTCAACTCTTCAGACACTAATGGAACTTGCAGGCATGGTTAGAATGGTGCCTCAGTCACTGGGTGATGGCAGGACGCCTTTCACGCCTTAACCTGAAGTCCATTTCAATTCCACGGTGGTGGCCTGCACACAGTACTGCAGATGTGAGGACTTCAGTTACCATAGTAGAGTCACAGGATCCCTTAGCATTTTCGTTAGAAACCTGGCTTCTGATGAGTGTGCCGTGATCAGAGCTTGGTAAGCAAGTCCCTGTCTGGGAGTTCTTTGTCTTCTGCCATTGCAAAGTCATCAATAGAAGAAAGCAACCTAACTGAAGAATGGGCAGAATTGCAAGTGTTATGTTAAACAATGACATTTGATGTTTGCATTAACCAAAAATTAAGCCTGTTGCTGTCAAGTTGATTCCAACTCATAGTGACCCTATAGGACAGGGTAGAACTGCCCCACAGGGTTTCCTAGGAGCAGCTGGTGGATTTGAACTGCTGACACTTTTGGTTAGCAGCCAGGGCTCTTAACCACTGTACCACCAGGAGTATTTGCATCACTTGGCTTTATCTTCTGTTTTAACTTTGCTTGTTAAAAAACAAGCAAACAAACAGAAAAAACAAGAAAAGATTGCTCCAGAGATACTCATACCTGGTGAGCTGGTTATTCTCCACTTGCCTCTTTAGCTCCACTTTCCACCCTTCTCAGCTCTATGCTTCAAGGCTGACTTGTAGGGATTATGTCGCCTGGATGCCCCTGCTCTCTGACTTTGGTTAGATTCAGCCAAGGAGAAATAGCAGCAGGGGTTTTGAGAGCAGCGAGGTGTTTATTCCCTCCTCATTCCCTGCTTCTTGGGCCATGGTTATGGTGCTCTATTCTGAGGCCAGAGCCCTGTCCAAGGCCGACAGGAGTTCTGGTAACTCTACTTGGTCTTTAGGCCTAGTGCCTGAGTGTTCCATTGACCCCTTTTTTGTTCACTTAATCCTGGTGACACCTCTGTAAATCGTTCCTTCATTAATGTGCCTTTAACTTCCCATTGAGTATGCCATTTGTTTCCCGTCAGCACTGTGAACTGATATACCTGATTTAAAGGATTATGGCTCGAATTAAATAAATGAAGGTATGTCAATTGTATGTACCTGGCTTACAAAAGTACCTGACATGCTGTTGCCGAGTGCTGTCCAGCTGATTTCGACCCACAGTGACCCCAGTGTCACTGAGTAGAACTTCCCCTTAGGGTTTTCTAGGTTGTAATCTTTACAGGAGCAGATTGCCAGGTTTTTTTCTCTTCTGGAGCTGCTGGGTGGGTTCGAACCACCAACCTTTTGGTTAGCAGCTGAGAGTACTTACTAAGAGCTAGTTCCTATTCCATAATATAAAGGGACAAGGACAAGAAAAAGAGCCACTTTTGAAATATTAATATTTTAGGCTAAGATCATTGTATTAACCTTCTAATTTTATATATTGTGATTATCATCACAAGGTTAAGGGGTCAAAGTATTTCTCTACAATGTTATTCAAAACTATTTCAAAAAAGCAAAGAGAACTCTACATTAAAACAACGACAGCAACACACTAGGACTTCAGGAGATGATCTCAAAGCCCCTTTTTAGCTCTTGAATTACATGAATTAGATACAATTTTATGGTATATAAGATGTTCAGTGTGGCTTAGAGTAATTGGAGGACGCTTTTGGAAGGCAACAGGATTTGAACTAGACATTGAAACACAGATACAATTTAGAAAACCACAGGGTAGGCTAAGGTAGAGTCTACTTGGGGGTATGGAAAAGGGGAAGGACTTTGTCAAATTTTAATATTAGGATTATGTTGACTTCAAAAAAAATTGGAAACTGTTCCCTTTTTTTAATTCTCTGGAAGAGTTTTTGTATAATTGATATTATTTTTTCCTTAAATGTTTCACATGATTTACCAATGAAGCAAGCCATCAAGGCCTAACAGCTGTTTTGTTGGAAAGTTATAAAATAAGGATCTGTTTTATTTAACTGATACAAAACAATTAATATTGTCTGTTTCTTATGGCAATTATGATATAGATTATTTTTCTAGGAATTTGATGATTTCATCTAAATTTTAAATGCACTGTTGTAAAATTCTTTATTATATTCTCTTATTAATTTTTAATATCTGTGAGATGTTTAGGGATGGCTCCTTTTTTCTTTACTGCTGGTAGTTTTTTAGGTCTCTACCTTTTGTTTTTCTTCTTTATTATTATCATCAGAGATTTATTAAGTTATTCCATTTTTCAAAGGGCTAACTTTAGGCTTTGTTAATCTTATTTATTGTATGCTTGTTTTCCTTTTTATTAATTTCTGTTCATATTTCTATTATTTTCTTCCTTTGACTTTCTTTAAGTTTAATTATTATTTTTCCTAACACTTTGAGATGAATTCTTGCTCATTGATTTTCTTTTCTAATATTTGATTTGAAGTTATAATTTCTTTATACACATGGTCTTTGCTGTATCTCACAAGTGTTTGTATAATACATTTTACCTATTAATTAGTTTAGAATATATTCTGTATTTTATTATTTTTTTTATCAATGGGTTATTTATAAGCATATTAATTTCCAAAATATGTGATTTTTTTCATTTATCTTTTTGTTATTCATCCCTAACTTTATTGTATTGTAGTCAGCTGCATACTTTATGATTATAACCCTTCATGTCTCTGAGATATTCTTTATGGCCCTTCAAATGGTCAATTTTTATAAATTGTATGTGTATGCTTGAAAGAATATGTATTTTGCCATAACTGAATGCAGTGTTCTATAAATGTCAATGAAGCTGTTTGTCAATCAGGTAGTTTACATTACATGAATGTGCAAAACAGCTAGTGCTATAAATTACTGAGAGATTACTGAGTGGTTATACATTTGTCTACATATACTTTTAGATTTGTTAAATTTTGCTTTATATTTTTTGAGGCTATATTAGTAGGTGCATACAAATTTAGAATGTTGTTTTTTAATTGAACCTTTATCGTTATGAAATATGTCTCTTTATCTGTTGCATACTTTCCCTGAAAACTGTTATTTTATATCTCTGCCTACTTTCTTTTAGTATGCATAGTGTATGCTTTTCCATTCTTTTATACTCAACTTCTATGTAGCTTTCACTTATGCTGATGTATCGGTTATAACCAGCATCTAGTAACATCTCAAAAAATGGTCTTATAATTTTTTCTTTTAATTACTGCATATAGTTTATTTTCAACTACTGTAATTACTCATAAATTCATGTAAATCTACCATTTTACTATTTGTTTTTTATTTGTTCTGCTGGTTTTATGTTCTTTTTTCCTCACTTCTTGCTTACTTATGTATTGAGTATTTTTAAAATCAATTTCTTCTCATTTGTAGTTCTAGTCCCTTTTGTTATTCTTTCAGTTGTTACTCAAGATCACAGCAGGTATCCTTGAATTATCAAACCAAGTTCTCCTTTGTATTTTTATCCTTTCCCTGAAAAAGTAATTTAGAACTCTTTAACTTTATGTATCCCCTACTAAGCTTTAGTGCCTGGGTGGTGCAAACAGTTAAAGTGCACGGCTGCTAACCGAAAGTTTGGTGGTTCAAGTCCACCCAGAAGCATCTTCAAGGAAAGGCCTGGTGATCTATTTCGAAAAAAACAGCCATTGAAAACCCTGTGGAGCACAGTTCTGTTCTCACATTCATGAGGTCATCATGAGTGGATATTGACTTGATGGAAACTGGTTTTTTACTAAGCTTTGTACTACAATTGTGTATTTTAATTCTATATATATTTTAAGCCCTCAATATGTTATTATTTTAGAAAAGTAATATCCCTGTATATGTTTATTTTTTGAAGATTTTACTTATGTCTTTACTGATAAATAAGGCATTGGAGTTGTCATTAAAAAGAGTAGCATCTTTTGGGATCTCTAGTTTGTTATTACCTTCTGTTGTTTTAATTGTCTCTGTTTTGTTTTGTATTTTTCTTTTAGGTTTTTATTTTTACATAATTTTAGAACTATAGAATAGATGAAAAGAGTACAAATAATTCACATATGTCCTTCACACAGACTCCTCAAATATGTACATTTTACCACTTTTGCTTTATTCTGCTATCTCTCAACACACACACACCCCTCATTTTTTTTGAGTTGAGAATCAATTAGTTACTGATTATTAGTTATTGCCCATTTACCTCTAAATAGTTCAATGTGTCCTTAAAACAAGGACGTGAGCTTACAAAACAACAGTACAATTACTAAAATTAGGAAAGTAACATTCATGTAATACTATTACCCAATCATCAAACTTAATCAGATTTTATCAAGTATTTCAGTAATTTTCTTTACAGCAAAAGAAAATCCTGGATCATGTGTTCCATTAGGTTATCATGGCTCCTTAGTCTCCTTTGATCTGAACAAGTTCTTGAGTCTTTCTTTACATTTTATGATATCGACAGTTTTAAAGACAAGAGGACAGTTATTTTGTAAAATATCCTTCACTTTGGATTTGTTGGATGATTTCTCATGATTAAATTCAGGTTATGCTGCTTAGGCAGGATTATCACAGAAGTGATGTTTTACTAGTCATTGTACATTGTATAAGGAGACCAGAACAAACAAACAAAAAAACAAAATAAAAACAAAGTAGTTGCCGTTGAGTCAATTGTAACTCATGGAGACCCCTTGTGTTTCAGAGTAGAACTGAGCTCCATATGATCTTTCAGAAGATGACCACCGGTCTTTCTTCTGAGATGCCTCTGGGTGGATTAAAACTTCCAGCCTTTTGGTTAGTAGCTGAACACTTAACCATTTGCACCACCCAGGGACTCCATTATAAGGGGACACATCATGTCAGTTTGCCCCATTACCGTAGATAATAATTTTAATCACTTGATTATAATAGTGTCTCTGAGATTTCTTCACTGTAAAGTTATTATTTTTCCCTCTTCAATCAGCAAGTCTCTTGGGTGAGATACATAAGAAAACCCAAAAAACCAAACCCATTGCCGTCAAGTCGATTCTGACTCATAGTGACCAAATAGGACAGAATAGAACTGCTCCATGGAGTTTCCAAGGAGCAGATGGTGGATTCAAACTGCTGACCTTTCAGTTAACAGCCTGAGCTCTTAACCACTTCACCACCAGGGCTCCAGACCCATAAGAGAACATATATATTTTGCTACTCCTCAAATTAGACAGATAACTCTCTTCTCAATAGAAATAAAGGAAGGCAGAAGATGGTGGAATACATCCTTAGTGGGAAAGGGATAACTGCCAACCTAGAATTCTTTAACGTGAAAATATCCTTCGAGAATAAAAAATGAAATAAAGTCATTTTAAGAAACAACAAAATCTGGGAGAATCGTTCACCTGAAGATCCTCGCTAAAGGAAAAACAACTCTCATTTACCTCCTATCTCAGGACACTGGAAACCCTGGTGGTGAAGTGGTTAAGTGCTATGGCTGCTAACCAAAAGGTCAGCAGTTCAACTCCACCAGGAAAACTCTATGGGGCAGTTCTACTCTGTCCTATGACTTGGAATCAACTCCATGGCGATGGGTTTGGTTTTCGGTTCTCAGAACATCACAGGTAACACCAACTCTTTGCTGCTTTCATTCTGTTACTGCTGACATGCCTGCTAGCCTGATTTCTGCCACTTGCCTCACCCTGATCTTTGGGACTTGTGTATTGCTTAACTCCAGAGTGATGTCTTGGCTTTTGACTTCTGCTTCCTCTTGGAATCCCTGACCTAAAGGTCTGCTGCATTCCTTATTTTTCATTCCCGGGATTGTCCTGGCCCTCTTAATGGAAGCTTTCTGTGCTTAATTCAGTACTTCTCAACTCCTAGGCTTTAGACATAACCATTTGAATTTGATATACAAGTATCGATAATTAAGCAGAGAATTTCAGAGTATGTTTTAGCTCCAGACTCTCTTAATGTATGAACTGTTATATGCAGAACGTGAGTCTTCAGACTTCATTTCCAAAGAGCTGTCCAAATCTTCATCTAATAAATGTGTTATTGCTGGAAAATACAGATGGTTGCTGATTTAATTCAATTGCTAAGAAAGGAAAAAAAAAGTGTAGTCTACTCACATCTGAAACAAAGAAATGTTAATTTAGGAAGCAGGCTTACTCTGCTTCAAATGTTGCAAACATTTGGTGGTATGATGGGATCAGTGACATCTTGAAACGATTCAGTTTTGCAGGGCATATGGCTAATGCAGGACATTAGCGCCCTCTCAATTCCCTTTGGCAGTAATTTCATACCTACCAAAGCCATGCATGGGGAAAATTTCCGTGCATGCTATGGGCCATTAGCATGGGTCTGGATTGACCTGGGTGCAGTTGCTGACACTGTGCCTGTCTACTTGTGTGACTTTATTTCTCTAGCTAAGATGGGGATTGGAGTAGATGATTCCTACAATCTCTTCCCATTCTAGGAGGCTGGGGCTTTTAATAGTCTTACCATTTAATTAATAATGCACCACTATCTCATTCATATATTGAAACCAATATTTTTATAACTGCAGCAATTCCCCTTCTCAAGTGAGGCATAGAAGAACAGCTACCTTGCAATGACCTTGATTATCAGAATAACTGGCTGTCCCTTGCACACCCACAACAGTGTTTTACAAGTCAGAGGAGTATGTGTGAGGAGGATAAAACAAAAATCCCTAAGCCAAAATGCAGTATCATTTTGGTTCATCATTTGGCATGAAAACTCATTCCTCAGATCAGAGTCATGAGAGATGTTAAAAATGTCAAGTGAGAAATGACAGCGTAAAATGCAGATTGATTTAGGTTTTCAAAATTGATTAGCAGTTTAGGGCTGTGAGAGCAATTTTCGTGGTGTTTTCACTCTACTAGTTGCTAAAATTGATTAGCACTTTTTAAGGAAGGTATAGCAAATTGCTAATGCTAATCAAGGTAAATTAAATCATGAAGCGACTTGATTATCAGGCTGCGCTCTCAGCAATGCTTCAGCAAAACTGGTTTGGAAAACAGTCTTTAATCAGGGCAGCAGGTGAACCTTACTCTTTTCCGTTCTTTCCTCTTGATTTGGGGATTTGGGCAGTGGAGAAAAATCTTTCATGCTTTTCACTTTTCTGGTCTCTCAGTGTTTCAGAAAAATATAACCCATCGTTTGAGAAGGTACAAGTATCTATACTACTCTACATTGAAAAAAAAAAACATGAGTCATAATAGACTCCATGGTAATGGATTTGGTTTGGTTTATATATATATATTTACATGGAACAGTTAGGTATTAAATTACTTTTATTTGGTAAACAGCTTTAATTGTTGCCCTGCCTGCCTGGTGCAACAATATAATCTGTGGGCTACAGTCTGGAATGTTGGTATAGCTTCCCCATTGGATTGGAGTCTTGGCATGTCAGAGAAGCTCACAACGTTTTTACGGTTGGCCTGGACAAGATTCTGTTCTAGAAAGAGTGAGTTCTTTCCTAGGTATGTATCTTGTATCACGTTTTATTTTCATGTCCTTAGTACCTTTAACACAGTTAATGGTATATTAAGAATCAGTATGCAACTTAAATCAATTCCATACAACTATATAACAGTATTAGACCTAGTTCTGTTGGCAAGTCAAATCAAGTTAATTTTTTTAAAAAAAGCATTTTTACATTTGGGTTTATCTCTTTTTCTGACTGTTGTAAGGCTGGCTGCATATAAATTCATCATTTGTTAGCTACAAGTCTTCTCAGACTTCAGTTCTCTCTCTTTCCTTTTATTTCTCTGAAGAATTCCGATTCATTAGAATTGAGGTGAGGATTAGTGAATCTGTATTTTCAACAAGCTTCTCACATCCTACCGATTTGTGACAGATTTGAGAACTAGGGATTTGGTCCAATTTCCTCATTTAACAAGTAAGAAACTAATGTTCAGAAAGAGAAATTACAATGACTAGGAAAAGTTGATGGTAGATCATTATGAAAAATGCTAAATATAGATAAGATCATCTCAGAAAACTACGTGGAGAAGGTGACATTCAAAAGTAGGCCTTGAAAGTTAAATAGCGTTTTTGAAATACCTGAGTATTTAAGGAAGAATTGTGGTGGGAGGCAGATAATCTAAGCACAGAGCACAGCTGAAGGAGACTCTGAAAGGGTTTATTATACTCAGGGAATAAAATTCAGGGAATGAGGACTACCTGGTAGAGTTGGAGAAACCAAGAATAAGATAGAGAAGAGTAATGAAAGATGACACTGGAAACGTGAATGAGAGCAGACTATCAAGGACTTAGGTATCATGGTTAGTTCAGATTTAAACCATTGACAGAGGTATGAGAATTTGATTTGAAAACTATGATTATGAAATAAAATGATTTGTTCTTTGTTAACGATGGTTGAGATCCTGGAGTACAGGTAGAAAAGGATCAAGATGTTCTGACAACACCCCAGTGGATGTCCACACCTGAATTAATGACCTTCCAGGTAGACAGTCTCCTGCTGTCGTCACCTAGGGTTAAGTTGCGATGTTTTATGAGTGGATTACATGTAACTGCATGAACTGTGTTTTTACCATCCCCTTAATCTGCCAACATTAGGACCAGGCTAGAGATTGTTGGGGCTGGACACAAGGGAATAAAGCGAATGATATGGAATGGGGAATTTCTGATCACGTGTGGTTGCAAGCTTAAATGTATTCATAACACCAAAAAGATTCGGATGAGAAGTGGAGCATTATTTTCAACCCTTTAGGTCTCTTTGTGCTTTAAAATTCTATGAACCTAAATATTTTCCATGTATAATGCCAAAAATTCACAGGGTTTCAAAATCTGGACTATTAGCTGGATTTTTTAAACTTTAGATTTAGAAATTTTAAAGCTACAGGTGTGTCAATGGTTTGCTTACAAAGCTAAAGAAGAGATTTTGTATTATTCAGTATTAACTTTCTCTGTGGACACTCTCATCAGAGAACAGAGCACTGGTCTTAGAGTCAACTGGCCTAGGGTTAAGTCCCTGCCCTGACCCAGTGGGACCTTAAATAAGTCACTTTACCACTCTGAGCTTCTGTTTTATCACCTACTAAATAAAGATAATAATATCTCTACTTATTTTGCTGATTTGTGGGATCATCACGTCCTCTAAATACACATTCAAAACCTCTTCTTCTATTACTATTACTATTAGTTGGCTGAATATTTCCAACTCAGCTTTGCAAGGTAGCTAGTCTTCTTTTGTAGAGCAAATGTAATAGAGTAATAGTGCGAGACTTGAGAACTTATATGTAACTTGCTTAATTCACACAATCATTGAGGAGTTCCATGACAAACACAATCAATAGATATTGAGGGAGGGTATATATCGACAGCAGAGAAGTAGCCTCATAGCTCTTATCCCCAAGCTGGTATTGTATCTCCTAGTGAGGCATTACCATACCTCTCGCTATTTTAAGGTTCACTCTTGCTAACAGGTGAAACCCCAGGAAGAGCAACTCTGGGTGTAGAGGCCTGGGATCCACTTCTCGTCTTTGCTCTTTCACTGCTACCATTTCCTCCAGGCACAACTCTCAGTCCACCATCACCTTTATCAAATGGCAGTATAATCTAGAGCACAAATCCTCAATTTGTTTTAGGAAATATATATTAAAATTATGGTTTTTTTCCACTAGGAAAATTATCTAACATCTCTGGGTCTTATTTCCTTAGCTGTAAAATAGGAATAATGATTTCTATTTCCCATACTTTAAATAATGTTTAGGAAGATAAAGTCATAATATATGTAAAAGTACTTTACAGAGAATAAAGTTCCATAAATTTAGGAGTTTGTTGTGATAGTTATTTTATAGAATTCCTGGTTGTTTCAGATATTGTGCTAGGTGATCAGCATGCATCACTCAAGGAAAAGAGAAATGTCCCTATGTATTTTAAACCGATGGAATTTAATATAGGGCATTGGTTACACAGGTGCTGGAAGAGCTGAGATGCCAAAAAGATGGTGATGCAACCCAGTTAGCAAAAGTGGGTTGCTACTACATCCCTAATGCTGGAGAGACAAGGGACAAGTTGGTATTACTGGAGCCTAGGAGCTGGGACCACTTAGTAGAAATGAAAACTATGGTAGGTCTTTTCCATGGAGCTAGAACCGCAGGGGCAATCCCAGTGCTGCCAACCATCTCATCTGAGGCAAAGTATACAAGGGAGAAATACTCTGACTTCTCCCTTCTTCCTGTGCTCCAGTGTCCTGCTGGTATCACCCCTTGGGAACCAGCTGAGCAATGAGTCTGAGAAATACAGCTTAAGCCATCCCCTTGGTGATCTGAGAAAAGCACAGAAAGGGAGAAGGATATTTCTGAGAAAAATTAGATCATGAATTCACATGCAGCGAGTTATCATGGGCTTGAAAAGGGTAGATCACCTGGGCCTCACAGATTTTACGTTGTGAGATTCTTGCTGCAGAAGAAGACTTTTCTTTATGGATTCCTTTCTTTCCATCGAAGAAGAAGAAGATGATGATGATGATAAAAGATGATAGCAATAGCAGTCAATTATTGAGCCTATTAAGTTATTATTCTAGGTACTTTATATATTCTGGCTCTATAATGTATTATGCCCATTTTAGGGAAGGAACAGGATTAGAACGGTTGAGCAACTTCTCAGTGTCAGCTAGTAAGAAGCACTCTTGGGAGTGGGACCCAGCTCTCTTTGGTACCAAAGCCTTGGCTCTTTCATACATATTGCCTGGGATCTCCCCCAGCCCCCTGTTGCCTTCCAGCCTACTGGTCCCTTCTCAGTCTACTAAAAGCCTCAGGTATGATTGTCATATCCACCTGCAAGTAACTTTCTTGCCCATTGACATGGCGATAGAACACCTCTCCCTAACTTTAGCAATTTTCATTTGAAAAATATACTTTATATATTTATAGATCTCTTTGTTTTAATCATTTATATGACCGTTTCATTTTCACAGTTGTTGTGTATGGGGAATATTAAAATAAATACTGTCATTACAAAAGGTAGAGTACGCTCCTGGAATTTGAACTGGACTATAGTGAGGGCCCCTTTCAAAAAATACATTCTCCATACAAGCTGTAGATTATCCCACTCTGGTGTCCTGTAATTCACACTGTAGAATACAGTTGGACACTCTTCTATAAGGGATCACACCCTATGGGTTCAACCATGCAAGCCGTTCTTCAGTTCAGTCCCATGAGACACTGGAAAACGTTATCCAAGTTAAGCACACCTCATTAGGTTTTTGTTCAGCTTCTTTCTTCATTTCCTCTCCTTTATGACTACTACAAAATGACCCTGAATAATCAGAATAAGTCCATTTATTCTGATTGCTTCACTCTTCCAGGAGAAAATTACCTGGCACGTGGTAGTAATCAGGTTGGCTAAAATGGAGCATGACAAGTAAAGATTTTTCTTTCCTTCAAGTCCATTCACTGAGTAGTCTTACTTCATGTCTAATCAGCCTGTATTTCATGTCAGACTTGAGCTTTGATTGTAGGTCACCTTGGTTTATCCCCTTGGAAATTCCTTCATTAACTTCCAGGCTCAACTACAAGTATGTTGGGTCTTCACCAGCAGCAGCTTCCTGTTTTTCTTCTGATGAGTTAACCAATTAGTGGCTTTCCTGTTAAAAGACAGCTCAACTTCAATTTACTCAGTTCTTAATGGGCAAGATAAGTTGAAGGTTGATTATTTGCATACTAAATTCTTTGTTTAATAAAAGGATTTCCTTGAACATTCTTTAGTTCATTTAAATATTTACTGAGTGTTTTTCATGTGCTAGGTACTCTTCTAGGCTATGGGCTACGGAGGTGAACAGAACTGTAAAAGTCTTTGTTCTCTTGGAGTTTGTATTCTAGTAAGAGAAAACCAAAGTTATCAAATAAATACATATATATTGTGTTATCAAGTTACGATAAGTGTTTTGAAGAAAAGTAAAGCAGGATAAAGGGTTAGAAAGTGATAGGCTATGGGGAGCTATATTAGTTTGGAAAAGAAAGTCTGTCTGAGGTTGTGACCTTGGTGTGGAGAAACAAATGGAATAAGGTAGCTACAGCCATACAAAAGATCTGGAGGAAAAGCCTTTTACACAGGGGACAATAGGGCTGGTCCCTGAAGCAGGTACGTCCGTCCGCTGGAAATGAAAGGTCAGTGTGGCTGGACTAGTGTATTTATTTCAGACCAAGTCTTTGATGCCACTACTTAGTAAAGTTCAGTAAAGTAAAAACAGTTAATCTCTGGAAAAAAATTAAATCAAATAGGTTTTGATAGATTAGAAAATAAAAAGTGAAAACCAAGAGATGCTAGGACTCTAGTCCGCTATTAATAAGTGGAGAAGAAGGGAGTAATGGAGTGAAATAATTTCTCAATACAGAAGTTTTTCTCTTTGGGAGCAAAAGTCATAGTTCAAAGCGATACTGCACAGGCGATCACTATCAATCATTGTCCGTTGTTGTCGGACAAAGCTAGGTTTGATTTTTTGTTTTTGTAATATCTCTAACTACATCTATATATTTATTCAGTGGAAGCTTATAGGTGAAAACCTCCTGAACTAGAAATTGGAGCTTAAGTGAGGCAGTTGCCATTACAAAAAACAAGTGCAGTAAGTCCCTGTCAAATTGCCCTGTGAAGCAACTACAAAACTAGCAGCAAAGACTGCCTATGGTCTTATTTTTGAAAAGACATGAAGTCTACCCAGAAACAGTCAGTGAGAAAGCTCTCCTGCTAGGGAACCTAGCCCCTGGTCTTTAGCTTGTAAACTAATCCATCTAAATGGCTGCTTTGATTATTTGGTTCCTCTTTTGTGTGTATTTTCTAGGAATAGATCTCAAGTGGTTTCTCCTGACCTCTAGGAGAAGCCTGAATCCTTTATCCCACACAAGGCCCCCACATCATTTCCCCATTCAACAGTTCCAATCACATCTCTACGTCCTGCTTCTGAAACTTGCACTCTGGTGTAACTGACTTAACCTGTCCCCTCACCCCTATTTCCAGCATTTTGCCTTCCTCACCTTCTTCCATGAATAAGTATTCGTTCGTATGTATCTCAGACTGCTGAGAGAGAGAGAGAACAATGGACAGTGTGACTCGTCTCTACCACTCACCTTCAATGAGATCACTGTCTCTAGTTCACTGTTTCTCACCTGGAAAGAGGGGTTGGGTGGTAGGATAAAATATGTTTCTGGATCAAGGTCAAACTCTGTCTTCTTCAAAAGCTTTAACTGCACATCCCAATGAGGTGTTACTGCCACCTACAAGTCTGATATGTTTATTGTTTTTGAAATACATTTGGCAATTGATCACACTGCTGTTTGAACTTTCAGCTTTCCTGGCCAAGACTTGTCTGCTCCAGGAAGCGTCATCTCTGTGAATGGCGATGTTAATCACCCACTTACAGGCATCTAACCCTGAACCCTGGCTTCATCCCATACTTCTCCTTGTTCTTCACTAATCCCTCCCATTCCCCTAGCTTATCAGCCACCAACTTCTATGCTTTTAGACTCCTAAAAATCTCTGAAACTCTCTCTTCTACTTGATTACTACCATAGGGATGTTTTTCCTAAAATGTATTTTTTTTTTTTATTCTACTTCAGGTGAAGGCTTACAGAACAAATAGTTTCTCATGAAACAGTAGTACACATATTGTTTTATGACATTGGTTAACAACCCC
>NW_004443940.1:24717953-24734986 GCF_000243295.1 Trichechus manatus latirostris | reverse complement strand
CTTAGATGGCCGCTCACAGACTTTTAAGACCCCAGACACTACTCACCAAGGTAGAACGTGGAACATTGTCTTTATAAACTGTGTTATGCCAATTGAGCTAGAGGTTTGCCGAGACCATGGTCCCCACAGCCCTCCCCCCAGCAATTCAGTCTCTCAGGGACCTAAAATGTAGTTTTGAACACATTGCTATTATGCATAAAATCTTGTTACTAGCCACTACTTATATTTACAGGATAAAAAGCAAATTGTTGTCATGGACTTTAATTTTTTTTTTAATTCGGTATGAGAATCTCACCAACTTTCCTGATAAAAACCAAAACTAAACCCATTGCTGTGGAGTCTATTCCGACTCACAGCAATCCTGATAGGGTTCGCATTATTAAAAACTCAGTGCTGCCCCTCGTGTGCTGAAAGTACTCCCCCACATGTGTACATGCACACATAGAAAATTTAAAGAAAAAGAGTCATAAGATGCTTATTGTTCTGTGACTTGCTTCTTTAGATTTAAATATGTCAAGAAATTTTTCCATGTCAGTATATACGTATCATCTTTCTTTTACTAGCCAGATATTATTCTACAGAATGAATACACCAATTATTTAACCCTTCCCCTACTGATGGATATTTATATTGTTTCTTTCTAATCACTATGACAAAAATGGTTTAATAAATTCATTTATACAAACATGCACGAATACTCCAGTGGGGGTAAATTTCTAGAAGTGGGACTAAAAAGCCAAAGGGTATATCTATTTAAATTTTTGCTTAATACTGTCAGATTACTTTAAAAAATGATGCTAACAATTTATAGTGTTACCAAGTTTTAAGAGTGCCTATATTTCTGCATATGTGCTGAACACAGGCATTATTAATTCGTCTACATTTTGACAATCTTCTGAATAAAAAGTACTAAGTTTTTGGTCACTATGAGTCGGAATCAACTTGGTGAGAACAGGTTTTTTTTGTTTTTTTGGTTTATTAGAATAATTATACATAAAAATGATTGGCTTATTTTATTACATTATTTCCTTTTCTCTGAATTGCCTGTTCATATCCCTTGCCCATTTTTATATTGTAAAGTTATTCTTATTTTATTGCCTTGTAGGATCTTTTTATATATTTTGGCTCTTCGATTAACTATTGCATATCATAAAAGTAGCAAACATTTTTAAATTATTGAATGATTTTTCTTTCACTTAATAAAGGTGACGTGTTTATTCATAGAGAAATTTTAAACTTACATATATTCAAATTCAAATAAGTTTATCTTTTTCTATGTGGTTTCTAAGTTTTTTCTTTTGCTTTGTCTTGTTTCGTCTTCCTTAGAAAAACATTTCCCTTCCCAAAGATGATAAATTACTTTCATATAGTCTACGTTTTAACTCTTCTCTCTCCACCTCTGGTGGGGAAAAAAGAGAGAGAGAAAGATTGCTTGTTAATAATGCAATTCTTGTGTCCCACTCCAGACCTGATAAATAATCACCTTTCTTGTGGAGCCTGGGAATCTGCATTTTAAACAAGCTATTTATGTGCATTCAAGTTTGAGAACCATTGTTTTATATCTTTTCTTGTTATATAACTTTTTAGTCTTTCTTCCTCAATTTACTTGCAAGCTTTTCGGACAAAGGAACCAAAGTATTCTTCTTAGCCTCGTGTCCTCTACCATGTTGAGCGCACAGAGAAGGAATTCTATAAGAGGATGGACTATCAGATTTTGTCCGACTTTGGGAACCAGAATTTTTTTTTAAAATTATATTTAAGTACACTAGTTTTAGCTATTTCTGTATGATATTATCCAGAGGAGGGCTTTAACTCAAACTTTGGTTAGGTGATGAAAAGGTGCATTTGGAATAGTGGTTCTTAACCTTGGCTGGTGCTACAATTACCCGGGGACCTTTGAAAAATACCAATGCCTGGATCTCACCCAGAGATTCTGATATAATTTGTCTAGACAAGGGTGTGGCCTAGGTTGAAAAAACTTGCTGTAGAAAGACTGAACTCATACTTGGTAATAATTAGCTGCCATTCAGTATGTAGACATGACCAGTAAGCAACATCATGATAAACAGAGAAAAGATTGAAGGTGTCAAGGATTTCATTTTACTTGGATCCACAATCAACACCCATGGAAGCAGCAGTCAAGAAATCAAAAGACACACTGCACTGGGCAAATCTGCTGCAAAAGACCTCTATAAAGCATTGAAAAGCAAAGACGTCGCTTTAAGGACTAAGGTGTGCCTGAGCCAAGTCATGGTGTCTTCAATTGCCTCATATGCATGCGAAAGCTGGAGAATGAATAAAGAAGACAGAAGAAGGATTAATGCTTTTGAATTACGGTGTTGGTGAAGAGTATTGAATATACTATGCACTGCCAGAAGGAAGAACAAATCTGTCTTGGAAGAAGTACACTCAGAATACTCCTTAGAAGCAAGGATGACAAGAGTTCATCTCACATACTTTGGACATGTTATCAGGAGAAGGACATCATGCTTAGTAAAGTAGAAGGTCAGCGAAAAAGAGGGAGACCCTTAAAGAGATGGATTGAGACAGTGACTGTAACAATGGGCCCAAGCATAAAACGATCATGACAATGGCACAGGAATGGGCAGTGGTTTGCTCTGTTGTACATAGAGTCACTGTGAGTCGGAACTGACTCAATGGCACCTAACAACAACAACATGTAGACTTGTATCTAGCTAATAATGATAAAGGATGTGTGCTGTCTGCTGAGATGTGTCTCCAGTTGCTCTCACTGCAACTTTTCGAACAGTCTCAGCAATCTGGATCTTCTTCTGTTAGTTCCCAGTTGCTCAGGTCTTACGCCATGTATGGTACTATGTCGGATTTGTGGTTCAGGCTTTAGGTCCTTACTTCTAGATTTTGCTTGTACACTTACTTCAAATGCTGAGTCTTTTGAACTAATTGTTCTAATTGAACTAATTGTCTTACGGACTAATTGTTAAGAAGTCTTTGCTTTCCTCCATACTGTCTGTGTCTATGTTGGGAGGCAGCTCCCTGTATCCCTTCCATTTTGTAGAATTTTTTTTCCCCTTGTTGAGAGTTCCTCCCATGTTGCATTCTTAATTGAAAATGGATTTTTCCATTGTTCAGAAATACAGGCCCCCATGATTATTTTAGTTACAACACCATGAAGCAATGTCCCAGAATCTGAGCCAATCTCCTTCCCCCTACCAACCAACAGAAGTAACTTTTTAGGTGCTCATTATATATGTGTTAATTTTATCTTTATATGGGATAGAGTCCAGTGCTGTCCATAATCTCTGTTTATCGTAATTTCTGCAATGATGGAAATATACTATAACTATCTGTCCCGTGTAATAGTCACTAGCCACATGTGGCTATTAAGCACTTGACATATAACTAGGGTGACTCAGGAACTAAATTTTTAATTTAGTTTATTTTCAATTAATTTGAATTTAAATAGCCACATATGGCTAGTGGTTCCATATTGGACAGCATATTTTTGAGGTAGCCATGTGTCTCTTCAGTACTAAAAACGTTTTAGAGTTTTTCTCTCTTTCCGTGTTTCTCTCTCTTTGTCTTTGTCTCTGTCTCTCTTAGTACTTTTCCCTGTTTAGGAATCTCCTGCTTTCCTTTATCTTCCAATACGCAGGGCCTGGTTACCTGGTGGCTGTCTTTTCTATTGTTATACCTGGCCTCCTATTCATCCAGTGTTTTTCATGCCAATTTATTTTCTGTCCAGACATAAATGTACCCTGTTTCTTATTTCATTCCGATAGTTCCTGTGGGTGTGATAATTGAAAAAATAAGTTGTTTGCTAATGTCTAGAGTTGCTAGGTAGTTTCAACAAAAATGCTAGACACGACAAAAATTTGTCAACCAATTAAACAATATACCTGATACGCGAAAGAAATGTTTTGCAATCTACACATATCCTATATTTTAATATACGGAACAGCTTTTTAAAATCATTTACTTATTTAAAAATAACTGCTTCCTCCTTACATACAGCAGAGAAGTATATTTAAAAATATACAAAGTTCACTTCTAATTGCCTTAGTCTTACAGTGCTATGATGATTAGCCCCAAATGATTCACGCCATTAAAAATTCTTTCTGTACCATATTTTGGCACATAAGATACAATTTCAATCAATTTCAAAAGATTTAGAACACCAGATCTCATGCTGGAAAATATCCAAAAGAGATTTTTGTTTTTTCTCTTAAGAGAAGTGAGCATCATGCCAAAGGCATTGACTTTCCCGTAAAGAGAACTTGAGTCTGGAAGGTATTCTTATTTCTAAATCACAATATTTAAATGTCACATACTTCATTGAAAGAAAGAGATTTCTCAGGTTTAGCTAATTGCAAGGCACTCAGAACGTCATTTGGTGAAGTTAAAGGAGAAAACAACATCTTGAGGCATGGGAAGGCTCTTACCCACATCTCAGTGTTTCAGCCTCATTGACCACAGGAATGGGGAAGCCCTTCCACAATTTGAATACAGCACGCATCCTGAAACAGATCATCAAGTTTATTTCTTAGGAATTTAAAAACAAATTCTGTTCAGAAAGCTTTGATTTAATTTGTCTGGCTCTTGTTAAAATCAACACATGCAGCTTATGTTACAAAGACAGTATCTTTGAGTCTGTGCTGGTTGGCTCATGGCGATATTTGAGACAAGCAAAAGCATTGATGTACAAGTAAAGCTCACGTAATCGTACCCAAGTGACAAATTGGTAAAGCACATAGTATTGGCTCAGAGAGTGAGCTAAAATACTTGCCCATGAGCCACATTCTAACATGTAATGATACTCCACTCTCTGTTCAAAACGGAACCCCTGGAAATCATTTAATGTCTCATTGGAAAAGAGCTTGATGGAACTCCAGGAGGGCTTTAGACCATCTAGAAAAACACATGTGAATGTTCAGCAACTGTTTCCACAAGATAGTTGCCCCAATTATTGGTGTATACCTGTAAAAGAAGATTTGGGGAAATTCAAGCCAGGTTGGGTACTTTGGCAGGGTAAGAGATATATGAAACATAGACAGAGCTAGAGGTTAATATTCTGAAGTCTTCAAACTTCCAGCTACCTTGAGACCTAAAGGTAGCTCCACTGTTCTTTCCTTATCCTGACAGATAGTAATGAAACACCACCCAAGCATTTGTTCTTGAAAGAGAGAAATCAATCTTTAAGCAACAGCTCCTCACAAGTCATTATCTCTTCCTTCCCTTTCTCCTGTGCCCACTTCCCCTGCCTTCCTCCTTCTTCCTTTTTCAGTTATTGAGTGCAGACAGTGTGTCAGGTACTATGCTGAGTTTTAGATTCATTACCTCTTTAGATATCCTTCTACAGAGGAAAGAGAGGTTAAGTAAATGCCCAACTGAGCTAGTATATAACGGGACTAAAACCTGTGCTTAAGGTATGGACTTAACCACAGCCTGTTCACTTGAAAAAAATGAACACTGAGAAAAGTCCAATGTATAGTTGTCATCAAGTTGACTTCAGCTCATGGTGACCCCATGTGTGTCAGAGTAGAATTGTGCTCCAAAAACAGTGCTGGTTTTTCGTCAATAAATTTTCAGGTCTTTCTTTCAAGGTGCTTTGAGTGGACCCCAACCTCCAACCTTTCTGTTAGCAGCCGAGCGTGTTAACCTTTTACATCAGCCAGGGAATCCTTGAGAAAAGTGCATGTCTATTAATACCGGTTTTGAGTTGCGTATTCTGTGCCCTTACACAACATGTCCTTATCCCTTTTCTCTTCCTCTGAAATCACTCATCCTGCTCATCCTTTGAAGCCTAAGTGTAATGTACCCTCTTGATCCCAACTCTAAGGATTGAATCTTCTTTGTTGCATTGTGCATGCACCCCTGTTATACAACACTCACCCCAGTCTGCCCTGGTACAGACCTGTCCTCTACTGTAGACTGTGAGCTTCTTGAGAGCAGAAGCCATCTCTGACACATCTTTGTGTCTCCCAATAACTAAACATAATTGCCGGAACAGCAGGGTGGAGACTGATAAAAGTCAGTTGAATTGATTACCAAGGCAGCATGTTTTCAGATGCTTGAATGAATGACAGTTTCCCAAGTAGTAAGTTAAAATATATATTTTGTTTGTTTTTCATAAGCACATGTTTGTCAGTCAGCAGTGTGCTGGAGCCAGTTTTTGGTGGCTCTCAAGAATACTCGTTAAAGTTTCAGGAATGTTATGTGTGGGTGTTAAACATGGTCATAATTAAAAATTAAATTACATAAATTACAGTTAAATCAATTGTATTAAAAACAAAAGGTAATGACTGTGAAAAAGTCATCATTTGCTAATCATTTTACGTTTTACTGTTATCTATGTTCTTGAAATTATTCATATCTATTGTATATGTATACTAAAAACTCACTGCTGTCGAGTCGATTCTGATTCATAGAGATCCTATAGGACAGAGTAGATTTGTCCCATAGGATTTCCAAGGAGCAGCTGGTGGATTTGAAAATGATATACTTCTGCTCATCTCTACCCAACTCGACATTCAGGGACATCATGTTAGTAGTTTGAAACAGCCATGGTGGGAGGATCTCCCCCAGGAAATGGTCAAATTGTAAATCAGGGATTCCCCACCCCCTCACTCTGAGAGCCTGCTGTTAAATATTGACTAGCATGAGCACACTATTAACTTATTCTGAAATCAATTATCCCTTCTCCAGATTGGATATTCTCATTCTCAAGTTTTCCAATTAACTACAAATTACAACAGTATCCTGCATGCAAACTGATATTATGCAAAGATTTAAAATATAGGGAAATAAATACATTTTAGAGCTCAGGAGACACTGAATGGCATTATCTTTTTGGGCTGATTTTGAAGTCAGTGTAGCATCTTGTAACACCACAAGTTCATGACAATGGATTCAGTTCTTATTGTACAATCTAGAAAAATAATCTCAGTCATTTGAGCTTTCGCGTTCTCTAGAGTTGAGAGAAACAGGAGATCTTATAATTTTCCATCAGGGTGCAAAATGAATAAAATAGAGAGCATTTGTCTGTCAGTCGAATGACTACACTGAATACTTTTTAAGGGAAAAATGCTCAAATTCTACATGCGACAGTTTAATACAGAACTAAGACAAAGCAAAAAAAAAAAAAGGTCAATACACTGTCTCATTGGATTCTCCTCTGTATCTGAGTTTATTTTCCCTCTCTTCCTCTCCTTCCCCGCCTTTGTCTTCTTTGCTCTTTCTTTTTAAGAAAGCCTTTCTCTAAAGCTTGAGTAAAGCAGATAGGATTTTATGAGCAGCCATGAGCCACTAGCAGATTATTTGTAGTAATTCACTTGAAATGCTTGTGTGGGGTTATTTGGGATAAAGCAAGCTAGAAATTACTTTGCGTATGGTTGAGTTCTGCATGTGAATCTGAAGTTAACGTCTTCAACAAGAAACCAGATCAAAAGACCTGTTGCTGTCGAGTCGATTCCAGACTCCTAGCGACCCTCTAGGACAGAGTAGAACTGCCCCATAGGGTTTCCAAGGAGCAGCTGGTGGATTCGAACTTCTGACCTTTTGGTTAGCAGCCGAGCTCTTAACCACTGCACCACCAGGGCTCGACAATAAGAAAAACAAAGTTAAAAAAGAAAGAAGTCCTAGCTTCTTTCTGTAAATTGAGGGAACTAGAAGAACTCAAGAAATGTTGTTGTAGTAGTCATTTTTGGTCCTTTATTTCCCTCCCTCCCCTCCAATTAGATCATTTTTGCTCTAGCTTGCTCTTTCGGCAACAACTGTTTCGTTATCGAAATCTGCTTACTAAAGTGTGATGTGACTCAATGTGGGGTGATAATCTGGACTGGAATTTTCTGAACATTGTTTACCGTAAAAAATAAAGACATGATGAGATGTATGCTTTCCATAACTGGCTCCTTTATGAAGTGAAGATGGGATTATTCTCCCAAGAATTTGTCTGTTTAACCAGCCTTGAACTTTTTAATTAAAAAGAAATACATTGATCTAATGCATTTCTTCATAGGGGAGTAGGGAAGGAAACTTTAGTAAACAAATGGTTTTATTTTTCTATCTCTACACTTCTCTTTCCACCATAATATTCTTTCATTTTGTTCCCTATCAAACAAATTCACTACATTCCATAGAATTGTCCTTTGAGCACATTTCTGAGGGACACATTTTGCCTGTGTCCAACACAAAAAATTATTTCTTAGTCTTTTAAGAAAGACAGTCAGATAGGTGTTCCAGTGGGAAGAGAAAGGCACTCAAATAAAATGGATGCTTTGGGAAAAGTCTAACACTGAAGAGAAGCTGGCTGGACAACCTTCTCACAGGTGACATCCTATTTTCCAAGACCAGGTTGTGTGAGGATTTGCTGTGACTTCAGGGGTAGAATGCTGAACAGTATGTATGATTGGTGTGTTCTACCTTATTAGTCTCTGTATGTGATGAGAAGCCAGTTTCCATTGGCTTATATTGTTGAGGCACACCAGGGATTATTGATAGAGAATGGAGTTCCTGTATAGAGGGAGGAAGGAGTGAGTCAGCTCACACCACTGGTCTTTCCATGAATATCCCTACAATATTGGGATTAAAGACAGAGAGTAGAGAGACACATACCAATAGCAAGAGGGTTAGAGACTAAATAGGCTAAATAGTCAACAAATCACATATTCTCCCTCAGCTTAGTTTCAACATCTGTGAAGGGGAGACAATAGCTCTGTTACCTACATCAGAAACCTAATGAGAGAAATTTCCAGA
This sequence comes from Trichechus manatus latirostris, assembly GCF_000243295.1. NCBI lineage: Eukaryota > Metazoa > Chordata > Mammalia > Sirenia > Trichechidae > Trichechus > Trichechus manatus. Next base: position 24,726,253 of record NW_004443940.1, on the reverse strand, counting down.
AAATTCTTTAGAAACAATAAAAAACCCCAAAACCTGAACTCGTTGCCATCGAGTGGATTCCAACACGTAGCAACACTTATAGGACAGAGTAGAACTGCCCCACAGCATTTCCAAGGAGCAGCTAGTGGATTCAAACTACCAATCTTTTGGTTAGCAGCTGATCTCTTAACCACTGTGCCACCAGGGCTCAGTACTCTCAAATCATGAGGTGTTATCAATAGTTTGGAACCCATCTTCTAGATGCGTACCCTTTGACAAAACAAACAAAAAGTTAACATGAAATTTGAGGATCCGGATATTGTATTCCTTCCACATTTTCTTTCATGTGACCAGATAATCTACCTTTTTTAAGTGCAATTTACAAACTCAATAGTCATGGAAATAAATTCTTGATCTTAGTGAGCTCCTTCTCATAAAATTAGGATGTTGCAATATGTGCCAAGTATCAACGCCTTGAAAGGTCCCTTTTGCCCCCATCCTTGTAAAGTGAACAAGTGAGAGGGTCATGGCAGCGCCAAGGACAATCACTTTCATCATTGCAAGGGTGGGCAGGTGTATAGTCTAAAGTAAAGAGGTGTACACCAGAGAATAGAACGGAAGCCCTCTCATGAGACAGAAATGAAAAGAAGCCACCAGCCATCACCTGGAGCAGCATTTGGTGGTTTCTCTAAAACTGAGTCCCAACCTTCTTGCCTCAGAAAGGGATCTTGGGAAAGTGAGAAATAATTACCTTCATATTCATCTTGAGTGGATTTTTGTTAGCCCTTTTCTCACAGAACTATCAGGAAAAAGAAAAAAAAATACTGTTTGCTGGAAAAATAAAAGATGCTTCCCCTCCCACGTGCTGAATGTTTCTGACATGGAGATATTTAGATTTAAAAATACCCAGTCCAGTTCAGAAGGATATTTTAAGAGGTCAGGGCAGCTTCTCTGGTGTGAATGTGGTGTGCTGAATGTTTGGAGGGTCTGTGTACTGGCAGTTTCCAGCAAATGAAGAAGAAGGGGGCAACTCCACTTTCTGCAGGCACTCGGAGTGGGAGGAACCACAGGAAATAACCCATTTCCACGCCAGCCTCTGTCTGTTTCTGCTGCCACTTGGGCAGCTTCTAACAAGCCAACCATGGACGTTTTCCATCTGAATTGTAATGCTGCCCGGGACTTGGGGAAAAATTGATTTTCTGGTTTTCATTTTTAAACATAACGCCACCCCTATTCTCCAGCTCCATAGCTAAGCTTTTATAAAGTGCTGATATGGACAACGATTCTGATAAACTTCACTTCTCAACAATTGAAGGTAACGGCCACGAGGAATTCAGTCAATAAATATGCTCCATCTGCCCCTTCTGCTGAACACTTTTACTGCTAAATGACTCTGTTAAATGCAGTGAACCTGGCACGCTGCACCCCCTTGTGTGAGTGATAATATCCGGGCCAGAAAGAAGTCTGTAGGAGACAATCATTCAAAAAATTTCTCCAAAATACCAGTGACAGACTGCTCATCAGTCCCCAGTGTGTCATCTAAAAAAAGTGAAAAGGAGAAAGTGATTCCAGTGTATTCAGAGAAAGATTGCACACACGCACACACATGCTCTCGCTCTCACACAGTCTCACACTCACATGCACACTCACACACACACTAGCACACACACACACATGCACACACTTTAAACACAGTTTTCTAAACCTCAGACTCAGCTTTGTTAAAAACAGAGAGGGGGTATAACAGTTGGGTATAATTACCGTGAGGATGGCATGGGACCAGACAATATTTCGTTCTGTTGTAGGTAAGGTCACTGTGAGTCAGGGATGATGGCCCCTAACAACAACAGCAAGAACGGAACAGTTATGAAGAATTTAGTGTGATATTTAGGTTAATTAGGAGTTTCTGTAATAATGATTCTTGCATATGCTAATTTTCTCTATTTTTCAGATCAAAATTGCTTGGTTTCTTGTCTTAGTTGTCTTGTCTTTCTTGTCTTCGTTTCATAATTTCTTGGGCTAATCAGACAGGTCTGCCTGGCATGGTTTCGGGCTTTCTCTGTGAAACAACACTTCCAATATTTGTCCTTTGATGACCTTCCAAACCATAACAAAGAGCCTTTGTTGGGAGCGTTGGACAAGAGGCACACAGGCGTGAATCTAACAATCAATCTCCCTCTCTCAGCCCATCCTTCCTTCCCTCTTGATCTAACACCACCCGAATGACAGTAATATTATAAATGAGTTTGGCAAAAATCAAAGTTTAATCATTTAAGGAACAGTGCATTTTTAACCTTTTATTGAAGTGTACCTTTATGTGGGAAAAAGTGCACATATTATAAACAAAATTTCACAAACACAATGTCCCTGTATTACCAGCACCTAGGTCAAGAAACAACACATCGGCAACCCCAGAAATCCCCCTCATGCCTCCTTCTAGACACTACTTCACACCAATGGGTCCACTATTTGACTTCCAACAGCTTCGTTTTACCTGTTCTTATAACTTTTATAAATGGAACGATTCACCTATATTGTTTATATTCTCATTGCATTGTAGTATTCCATTGTGAGTATGGGACGCACTGTTTATTCAATTCTCTGTTGATGGACATTTGGATAGTTTCCAGTTTCTGGATATTATAAATAGTTATAGTGTGACCATTCTTACACATGCATTTTAATGAAAACATGTACACATTTTAGGGAGTATTAGCTTAAAGAGAGGAGTGCTGGGGCATGGAGAATGCTAGTATTTAATTGTCTTGATGACTTCTGGTGAACTGAAGCTGTTTATCTTAAAGTGGTCCTTCTTTTTTTTCTTTAAAGATTAGCACTTCTTGTGCCCTGCTTATGTAATTTTTGCCTTCTCCAACGTAAAGAAAAGTTCTCCTAAAAGATCAGCAGTTCAAATCCACCAGCCTATCCTTGGAAATCCTAGGGGGCAGTTCTACTCTGTCCTGTAGGGTCACTATGAGCCGAAATTGACTCAACTGCAATGGGTTTGTTTTTTTAATGTTGTCTTCTAAAAGCTGTTTTTTTTTTTTTTCATATTTAGATCTGAAATCCACACGGAACTGATATTTATGTGTGGTGTGAGGTAGTAGTCAAGACTCTTAGTTTTCCATATAAATATCTAATTAACCCAACATCTTTTAGAAATCAACTGTCTTTTTCTTACTGCACTGCAGTGTCAGCCTGGCACATTTTATTTATATATATATATTTTTAAAGAAAATATATACAAATAGTATATATACATAGTTCCTTACTTTTTCAAATATAAACAACTGAGTATAAATAAATCATTTCTTATGTTTCCAGACCAATTTTTATTTCATTTATAGTTTATAGCACCTTAAAAACTCAACCCACTGCAGTTGAGTCGATTTCAACTCATAGCGACCCTATAAGACAGAGTAGAACTGCTCCATGGGGTTTCCAAGGCTGTTAATCTTTACAGAAGCAGACTGCCACATCTTTCTCCAGTGGGGAGTATTTGTAACTACACCAAATGGCCCCTTATTGCTATATATTTTTTGTCTGTCCATTTTTTTATAGTTTTTGGCTTCTTAATTACTGTCCTGCCATTACCCACCAAGACTTTAGGTGACTAGGTGTCCTGCTTCTAGCAGTCTGACTTATCCATTCTAATATGCCGTTTCTATTTGATGTGGGCTGGAAGTCAGATGTTGCAGGTCAGATATTCCAGAAAGCAGATGCTGAGACAGAGATTTGGTGCAGAAAATTTATTGAGGAGTGCTGTTGGGATCAAAATAGGCAGGAAGGCAGCAGAACTGAGCAGAAGGTGAAGCTGGGTATGATCGCAGTCACAACAAAGGCATCAGCGGGTCCTACAGGGAGCTCCAGATTGGCATAGATTTGCAGAGTTATCCCAAATTGGGTCAAGAGGACTGGGCCATTATAAGCTCTCATTGACCAGTCACTGGATGCAGACTGACCACCAGGGAAGGAGGTGTGAGGTGCTTCAGCTGTGGGTAAACGGCATCAAAAGAGCTGTGTGGGCCACACCCTAGCATCTGGGGGCATGAGTGCCTCAGTCTTGGAAGGAGTCTGACAGTGTGCCATGGCATCCACCGCATTAGAAACCCAAGTTTATATCTGTGGTGTCAAAAATAAGAGTTCATGGTATCTTGGCATATGGATTTTGAATTTTGTGAAAGCATTTTTGTCCTGCTTAGAGTTGTACTTGTGCATAACTTAGGTCTTAGTTATGCATTAAGACACTTAATGTTGCAGGGTATATGGTCGTATACATAAATGAGATATTAAAAAACCAAAAACCAAACCCATTGCTGTCAAGTCAATTCCGACTCATAGCGACCCTGTAGGATAGAGTAGTAGAGCTGTCCCATAGGGTTTCCAAGAAGCAACTGGTGGATTCGAACTGCTGACCTTTTTGTTAGCAGCCAAGCTCTTAACCACTGCATTACCAGGGCTCCAAATGAGATATTACTCCAAATATTTATGTATCTATACTCTCTGTTTAATTTGTATTTTAGCTTATTTTGTATTTTGTGGTTAAAACCAAAAAAAACAAAACCCATTGTCGTTGAGTCGATTCGGACTCATAGTGACCCTATAAAATGATTAATTATAATGCTTCATTCATTTACAGAAAACTCTACTCTTTTAAGTATCCTGAAATTAATTCTGAGAGCTAGTCTGTGATCCCACAAGGCCCTAAGCCCCTTTATGTCTCACCTCTACGTTTTGCTTTGTTTTGCTCCCTGGCCCCCACTGTAATCGTCACAGCTGGACAAGCTCTTTCTTAGCTGTCGTCCTTTACTTTCCAGCTGTCTAGGTGACGTGTCCTGTGCACTCCATCTTCTTCCACACGAGCTCACCCCTTGGGGCCCCGGTAAGAAGTCCAAGCAGGAGGAAAAGACAGTCAAATGAGAATGTGTTCAAGAAATTTGTTGGAAGAGGAAGAGGAGTAGTAAGAGACAGCACCGATATGCTTGGCACATTCACTGTGGCTTGCAGTCCAAACCCAGCCTGGTCCTGGTCCCTCCTAATCCGAATGACAGATACCATCAATACAGACTTGCTATGAACCAGGCATTATACTCAACACCTTACATGCATTTTAAAATAACTTCTTAATAACTATAATTATCCCAGTTTTACAGATCAAGTCTTGTCTGGAATTACAAAGTTAGTAAGCAAAGGAATGATTACAAAGGGTATGTTATTATCTTTTTGTTCTGCTGTCTTTTGGCCTTTTCCTCAAACACACACACACCAGATTCTACAGTAGGTTACGGCATACCTCATTTTGACTTTTAAGTGGAGTAGAAATCTGTGGAAAAGAACCCAGGTTTTACTTTATATTTAATGCTTATCCTTTAGTATATGCCAGAATATGATTCATTAAGTATCAACGGAACAATTATTTTACATAACAATTTGCTTATTAAAGTAGCAATACTTTCCATATAAATTTAGAAAATAATGAGAGCAAAAGGAGAAAATACAAATCACTATAATTGTGTTACCTGGAGACGGTTGCTAATTTATTCTATGTTCTTTTAGCGTATTGGCTTTTTTGCTGTGCGTTGTCCACAGAGTTATGACTACTGTCTGCTTTCACTTAATATTATATAGGAGCATTTTCTATGTCATTATATACTTCTTGAAGGCTATTTTAACGGCTATAAAATGTTTCTTTATATGAGTATACCATAAATAATTTTATTACACACCTATTACTGCTATATATTTTAGCTGTTTCTATTTTTTGTTATAATCTAAATACAGATGATAAAGCTGTTGGCTCATAAATCTTTATTCGCATTTCTGATTATTTCTGAATGATGTATTCCTAAGAGTAGAATGTCCGGGCCAAAGTGATAAGGCCATTTTTAAGGATCTTTAGCACATTGTCAGTGACACAGTCTTCACTCATATGAGATCTCAACCTGTGGTCTCAAAGAAGTTTGCAAGAACTTATACTGCCCATCTAGTCCACGAAATTCACCTTTGCTGCAGCATCAAACATGGATGTGGGGAATAAGTAATACGGACTATAGAAAAGATAGTTTTTGGGGAATTAAGTAGAATATTTCTAAGCTGCTGAAAGAAAAAAGGAATCTCTCATTCTGCTTTAACCAACTCTGCCAATCCCACACTCAGGAAAGTTTCTATCTTGCCAGAAAATAAAAGCTTGAAAGTATGACTCGAGAAGAATTATTTTCTGGCTTTATAGCTAAGGAGGTAGTATGTGAAATCTTTCAGAAAGATAAGGGCAATGCTTCCCATGCATAAAATTTTTAATTAACATTTTATTTTTGAACAAGGAAGCACACTGTTATGACTGACATCCTTCTGGCATTGTGACACAGGATTCATCTCAAGGATGATGAGCACCAAGTAAGTAAATCTCCAAATATCTAGTGCTATTTTTCTATTTACCACACCGGAAAACTACAGGTGAGACTGTATTCAGATGAACAGAAATGTGTAAATGACTCTTCTTTATTATTATTATTATTGACGTAAATATATATGTAACAAAGCATTTGCCTTTTCAACATTCTTCACATGTACAATCCAGTGACATTAGCTACGTTTATCACATTGGTCAACCATTACCATCGTCCATTTCCAAATTTTCCATCACCCTTAACAGAAAGTCTGCGTCACCTAAGCCGTGAGTCCCCCTTCCGCCTCCCTCCCACCTGCCCCTGGTAACCACTAATGAATTTTGGTCTCTATACACTTGCCTGTCCTAGATAGATATGCTTTAAGCTTGCTTGACTTCTCCAAAAAAAACAAAACAGGAGCCCTGGTGGCACAGTGGTTAAGAACTCGGCTGCTAACCAAAAGGTAGGCAGTTCAAATCCGTCTAGATATATATTCTTTAAACTTGCTTGACTCCTAGAATGTTTTCATCTCTTTGACTGGTTTCAATATACAAGGAAAGACAAAATCATTAAATTTTATCTTGGAAACACTTCTAAATTGAGATACTGATAAAACAAGGAATATATCTCATCTTATTTTGGCCTCACTCCCTCAGGCCAGGCGTCCTTTCCATACCGGGAATGCTTGATCAGTCTCATTACCTTTGTTTTGTTAGCACTGCCTGTTGTAAGTATGGGCTTTGAGTCAGCCCCCTTGGCCAAGCAAAGGTTAGTAGTTCTCCCCGTTCCTCCATTTCCAAATCTGTAAAGGGAGGGTAATAGCACATAGCATTCCTTTTCTGACCCCAGCCTTCTCTCCTTCCTCAAGGCAACTATGCCTTGACTCTTGGAATTCTTACTCCTTTCCTTTATTCCTTTGTCTCCTTTATACTGTGCAGTTCACTTTTGAAAATTTTGGAACTTTACATTCACAGAATCTATCTTGTTTTGTTTCGTCATAGGTGTTCTTTATCATTCTGATATGAATACTTTGTCAGTTATAAAAAACAAAAAAACAAATCTGTTGCCATAGAGTCGATTCGGACTCATAGTGACCCTACAGGACAGAGTAGAGCTGCCCCATAGGGTTTCCAAGGAGCAGCTGGTGGATTCAAACTGCTGAGACCTTTTTGTTAGTAGCCAAGCTCTTAACCACTGTGCCACCAGGGCTCCTTGTCAGTTATATATGCTGCCAAAATCTTCCCCCAGCTGTGCCCATCTCCTCTCTCTTCTTCATAAATGTGACATAGCCCTTCTTTAAAGCCTGGCTCATATTCCGTCTCCTCCATGGGACGTTACCTTCACTATCCAGTATAAAGATATCCTTAGCAAGGAGTGACCAGTATAAAGATATCCTTAGCAGGGAGTGAGGGTGGTCAGCGAGGAGCCCTGGATATGAGATTCTTTATTAGAAATGTTGATCATAGGTAGGAGAAGATTTCTCAACATCTATATGTTTCAGCATATAGGGTATACACACATATGTTGTACAGTTCTACAGGGACACACGTGGTATCTCCGTGAGTTGGAATCTACAGCTACGGAGTTTGGTTGGGGTATATTTTTGGTTGGTATATGTTGTCGTTGTTGTTAGGTGCCGTCAAGTCAGTTCTGACTCATAGTGACCCTATACACCACAGAACAAAACACTGCCCGGTCCTGCGCCATGCTCGCAGTTGTTATGCTTGAGCCCATTGTGGCAGCCACTGTCAATCCATCTCATTGAGGGTCTTCCTCTTTTTTTTAATTAATTCTTTTTTTTTTAATTGGACTTCAGGTAAAGTCTTACAGAACAAATAGTTTCTCATGAAACAGTAGTACACATATTGTTTTATGACTTTGGTTAACAACCCCACAACATATCAACCCTCTCCTTCTCGACCTTTTTTTTTTTTT
>NW_004443940.1:24710966-24716793 GCF_000243295.1 Trichechus manatus latirostris | reverse complement strand
CCATAGTTTGTTTATCCATTCATCTGTTGATGGGCATCTAGGTTGTTTCCATCGTTTTGCTATTGTGAACAATGCTGCCATGAACATAGGTACGCATATGTCTATTGTAGTGATGACTCTTATTTCTCTAGGGTGTATTCCTAGGGGGTCTTCCTCTTTTTTGCTGACCCTATACTTTACCAAGCATGACATCCTTTTCCAGGGACTGATCCCTCCTGACAACATGTCCAAAGTATGTAAGACGTAGTCTTACCATCCTTCCTTCCAAAGAGCATTCTGGTAGTACTTCTTCCAAGATAGATTTGTTCATTCTTTTGGCAGTCCATGGTATATTCACTAGTCTTTGCAAACTTCACAATTCAAAGGCATCAATTCTTCAGTCTTCCTTATTCGTTGTCCAGCTTTCACATGCGTATGATGCAATTGAAAATACCATGGCTTGGGTCGGGCACACCTTAGTCTTCAAGGTGACATCTTTGCTTTTCAACACTTTAAAGAGGTCTTTTGCAGCAGATTTACCCAATGCAATCCCTCTTTTGATTTCTCACTGCTGCTTCCATGAGTGTTGATTGTGGATCCAAGTCAAATGAAATCCTTGACAACTTCAATCTTTTCTTCATTTATCACGATGTTGCTTATTGGTCCAGTTGTGACAATTTTTGTTTTCTTTATTTTGAGGTGTAATCCATACTGAAGGCTGTGGCCTTTGAACTTCACCAGTAAGTGCTTCACGTCCTCTTCATTTTCAGCAAGGAAGGTTATGTCAGTGCATAATGCAGGTTGTTAATGAGTCTTCCTCCAATCCTGTGGTTGGTGTATAGATATATGGAGCCCTGGTGGCCAGTGGTTAAGAGTTTGGCTGCTAACCGAAAGGTTGGCAGTTCAAATCTACCAGCAGCTCTTTGGAAACCTACAGAGCAGTTTTACTCTGTCCTATAGGGTCGCTATGAGTTGGAATTGACTCAATGGCAATGGGTTATGTATATATATATATGTATAAATATGTGTATGTGAATATATGATATATATAAATGTGAGTGTGTGTGTGTTTTATGACAAGTGAGAGAAAAAATGATCAAGTTTGAAATATTTGCTCACTCAGCTATTCCAGGATACCAGGAAGTAGGAAAGTATTCATTCTACATTCCAAGAGAAACAGAAATAGAAGGATTCCTCTCAAAGCTCTTTACTGGCACATGTTGCCATTCTTTGTGGTAGCTGATAGAACCTGGACTTGGACCTGGATATGGAACTGTTTGGTGTTTGGTCTTATTACTGATTTGTCCCAAATTTCTGGAGGCGTGATGAAAACAAGAGCAGCAGAATCCTTGCTTTGTTCTAGTGGGATGCTGGCCTCCTTGCTAAAGTCAGGTAACTTCGCATTAATGGATGCATGTCTCATCCTTGAGTTATTTCATGAAATATATACAGTTTCAAGTATAGCCGTGGTCTTTTGGTCACCCTGCAGGTTTGGATTTTATAGATTTGAGAAAATTTGTGGTTGAGATGTATTCACTGCCATGTATATATTAATGCTGAGTTTTTATTCTGAGAAGAGTACATGAATATATAGACTGTAATCATCTCATGAATTGAGCCTTGGTTGATAAATGCATTTAGTTCAGAATATGTAAAGCCAATATGTAGTAGAAGTAAACACTTTGAAATTGTTTAATATTTTATTCCACACTTGCCTAACTCTAACAAATAATTTGTTTAAGAATTATAACGTAGTCAGAAATCTCCCAACAGTAAAATGCTTTCAAAATATAGGCTAGTAACAAGAGTTTTTATTATTACGCTTGAGGACAGAGAATTAAAATGTACTTAACTCCCGTTATTATGGGTTTGGCACCATGACAGACATTTTATGAAGGACTGAAATATTAGAAATGTAATCAACAAATCTTTGGTAGATTATTTTTTAGCTAATGGATTTGAGTTCTGACAAGGGTCAAACATCACCAGGTAGTTTTTAGTCAGGTTGTGCCTTGGAAAGATTTGCTTTGCACTCCTCAAGGGAGAAAGATCCAGAAACTTCTCAATTTCCAAATGGAGGCAAAGTGAGCCATTAGAGGACATTATTTGCTGATTGCTGGATTTTTGTGACTGGTATCTTACCCTAAAGGAGCCTCGGTGGCAGAGTGGTCAAGTGCTCGGCTGCTTACCAAAAGGTCAGCGATTTGACCTCATCAACCACTCTGCTGGAGAAAGATGTGGCAGTCTGCTTCCATAAAGATCACAGCTTTGGAAACCCTATGGGGCAGTTCTACACTGTTCTACTAGGGTTGGTATGAGTCAGAATTGACTTGACAGCAGTGGTTTTGGGACCTTACCCTAGGAAGCGCGCCTGTCACTGCCACTCTGGTCTAGGATTAGTATTTGTTGTGCACTGGGTTGAGAGACCTACAGTTAGCTAGGCTTCCATAAAGGATCTCCCACACCACATGATTCAGTCTTATGAGGACAAATGGTGCTATGGATTGAATTGTGTCCTCCTAAAGTTATATGGAAATCCTAACCCTTATACCTGTAAGTATGACCCTGTTTAAAAATAGGGATATTCTTTTGTTATCTTACTGAGGTCATACCAAAGTAGGCACATTGAACCCATTGCTGTCGAGTCAGTTCCAACTCGCAGTGGCCCTACAGGATAGAGTAGAACTGCCCCATAAGGTTTCCATGGAGCAGCTGGTGGATTGCAACTGCCGACCTTTTAGTTAGCAGCCGAGCTCTCAACTGCTGCGCCACTAGGGCTCCTACCAAAGTAGGGTGGTTCCTAAACAGTGGTGTCTTATAAAAAGAGCAGAATAGGCACAGTGACACACACAGGGGAAGACATCACAGATGTATCCATAAGTAGCAAAGGTGCACCGAGAATTGCTAGTGGTCACCAGAAACTAAGGAGAGAGGCCTGTAGAAGGAATCAACAAGGCTGAGAGTTTGATTTGGTCTTTTAGCCTCCAGAAGTGTGAGAGAATACATTTCTGTTCATTAAAGCCATTCTCTTGTGGTATGTTTTGTTACAGCAGCACTCGGAAACTAAGACAGGTGGCTGAGTGGCTATGGCAGTGAGAAATATCACCTGAGAGGGGGACTCATCTGCACAAACTCAGGCATACCTTTAGTCACTCCGCCACCTCCCTGATTCTCTTCTGTCTCTTCTATTCCTTTGTTCCAAACTGCTCAACCAAAACACAGCATTACTCCTTAATGCATGAACGTCTTTCAAACTCTCAGAATATAGCAACCAAAAGGTCTGCATTTATTCAGGCATTTACTTGCAACAAGTACAAGTGATTTGAAAAATATCCTGTGATGCTTCTTTTTTCTTTAGTACATTCTGTGTGCTACTCTCTAAATACTCTAGAGGCTAACATGATTTGATCCATTTCTTTTTTCTTTTTAAAGTTGAGAAATACTACTCTGATTCACGGGCTCATTGGCTAGCAATAGGTTCCTTTGGACTTGTTTGCCTTCCAACCACAAGTCAGCAGTTTGTATTGAAACAATAACAACAACAGCACAAAATTATATTCATGTTAAGCCACACAAAAAACATTGTTTATTGCAATATCAATAAAAAAGAGATAGCTTGCTACCAAAAAAAAAAAGATTCCAAAAGAGCAAATATTTTCCAAATTAGTTAATACAAATTCTAACTGAACTACATTGACAGTCAACATGGCAGACCTAAAAGTTAACCCACAAATCCATCATATTTAGTTCTTTTGGCAGGACAATGATATGTAGGACAATAAACGTTCCTTATATCATCAGTATACATTCTCCAAATACAAGCAACAGGCCCCTTGACAGTTATAAATGTGTCCCTGTCACCATGGATGCTGATACACGGCGGTGGCCCAGAGCTATGCAGACTGACAGCATATGATGAGTCAGCTCCACCGGCTCCCGGAGGTCAGACACATTCTTTGTCTTTGGAGAGGCTGAGGGTCTCCAATCATTTTTCTCCCACATTGCACTTATGCTCCACAACCTTTCTTGGGGCTCTTATTGGCACACAGCTCCAAATTGACAAAGTGCTAGTTAGAAAGCAACTTGATAAACACACCATTCACGTCTGTTCTGAAAATGAACTTCTCGCCTCGGCCTGATGTTTGTGCTGAGGACAATTCTTACAGCAGCCTGACCCACGGTCATGGTGAGTCCCCAGGTGTATGTAGCAGATGCCACACCCACCAGTGCACATGGTACTTTGCCGGCTTCTCTCTGCACAATGCATGTGCACCCTCATGACACGTGGTGTCAGAGAAAATGTCCTGTATTCAACTCTGTATGCATAAACTTCTCAACTGAAGTCTCTGTTCTAGACTAATGAAATATGTAAAGTAACCTTGTGAGCAAACCTGCATAAAGGCCCTTTTAAGTAAGTAGTCATAGCCACCTCACCAGCCATCTGTCAATTTGCTATGTGGTGGCCTTCGTGTTGCTGTGATGCTGGAAACTATGCCACTGGTATTTCAAATACCAGTAGGGTCAGCCATGGTGGACGGGTATTAGCATAGCTTCTAGACTAAAACAGACTGGGAAGAAGGGCCTGGCCATCTACTTGTAAAAAAAATTGGCCAGTTATGAGTAGCAGTGGAACATTGTCTGATCCAGTGTCAGAAGTCGAGCCCCTCAAGTTGGAAGGCACTCAAAATACACAACAATGGGCTAAAACATAGCAATGATTGTCGGGATGGCACAGGACCAGGCAGTGTTTTCTTCTATTATAGATAGGGTTGCTACGAGTCAGAACTGACTTGACGGCACCTAACGACAACCACAACAACAAGCTAAGAATGGCTTTTACCCTTTAAATGTGTTGTTTAAGAAAAAGAAAGAAAGAAAGACTCTCCTGTGCAGAAGAATTCCAAATAACATACGTAACTACTCCACTCTTAAAGAGGTGGAGTATACTCTTCGCTGCTTAAATGTGTGCTACATATAGGAACTTCCTTTCAAAGAAAACAGTATAGAAAGTGGGAGAAAAAGAGTAACTTTGCAGTGAAGAAACCTAACAAACGCTACTTCAGCCAGGTGATCAGTGATCTTATGTGAGAGAAATAGCAATTTAACTCTGTCATCTTTCTTTTCCAAACACATAACCCCAGTCTAATGATGAGAAAAACGTCAGATAAATCCCAGTTATAAGTTCGTTGATTGATGAATGAATAAACAAAATGTGACAAATACACATACTCGTTGCTGTCGAGTCGATTCAGACTCATAGTGACCCTACAAGACAGAGCAGAACTGCCCCATAGGGTTTCCAAGGAGTGGCTGGTGGATTTGAACTACCGACATTTTGGTTAGCAGCCTGAGGTCTTAACTAGTGCCCGACCAGGGCTCCATATACACATGGTGTTGTTAGGTACTGTAGAGTCGGTTCCCACTCATGGGGACTCAGGTACAACAGAACGAAACACTGCCTGGTCCTGCACCATCCTCACAATCATTGTTATGACTGAGCCTATTGTTGTAGCCATTGTGTCAATCCATCTCACTGAGGATTTTCCTCTTTTTCACTGATCCTCTACTTTACCAAGCATGATATCCTTCTCCAGGGATTGATCCCTCCTGATAATGTGTCCAAAGTATGTGACATGTAGTCTTGCCACCCTTGCTTCTAAGGAGCATTCTGGTTGTACTTTTTTTTTTTCATTTTTTTATTTTTTCCCATACAAAAATTTATACATACATTGTTATGTGACTGTAATTGTTCCCCCCATACTGTGACAGCACACTCCTCCTTTCCACCCCTGATTCTCCATGTCCATTCAACCAGCTCCTAACCCTCTCTGCCTTCCCATCTCACCTC
>NW_004443940.1:24663207-24707135 GCF_000243295.1 Trichechus manatus latirostris | reverse complement strand
GAATTAAGGATGGAATGAAGAAATTCATAGAATTGAACAAGAATGAAAACACATCCTACCAGAACCTTTGGGACACAGCAAAAGCAGTGCTCAGAGGTCACTTTATAGCAATAAATGCACACATCCAAAAAGAAGAAAAGCGCCATAATCAAAACATTAACCTTACAACTGGAACAAGTAGAAAGAGAGCAGCAAAACAAGCTCTCAGGTTCCAGAAGAAAGGAAATAATAAGAATTGGAGCGGAATTAAATGAATTAGAGAATAGAAAAGCAATTGAAAGAGTTAACAAGACCAAAAGCTGGTTGTTTGAAAAGATCAACAAAATTGATAAAACATTGGCCTAACTGACAAAAGAAAAACAGGAGAGGAAGCAGATAACCTGTATAAGAAATGAGATGGGTGATATCACAAGCGACCCAACTGAAATTAAAAGAATCATAACAGAATACTATGAAAAATTGTACTATAACAAATTGGAAAACCAGAAGAAATAGGTAAATTTCTAGAAACTCGCTGCCTACCTAAACTAACACAGACAGGGGTAAAACAACTAAATAAACCGTAATAAAAGAAGAGATTGAAAAGGTAATTAAAAAACTCCAAACAAACAAAAAAAAAGCCCTGGCCCAGATGGCTTCACTGGAGAATTCTACCAAACTTTCAAAGAAGAGTTAACACCACTTCTACTAAAAGTATTTCAAAGTATAGAAAAGGATGGAATACTCCCAAACTCATTCTATGAAGCCAGCATAACCCTGATACCAAAACCAGATAAAGACACCACAAAAAAAGAAAATTACAGACCAATATCCCTCATGAACATTGATGCAAAAATCCTCAACAAAATTCCAGCCAAAAGAATTCAGCAACATATTAAAAAATAATTCACCATGATCAAGTGGGATTTATACCTGGTTGTACTTCTTCCAAGACAGATTTATTCATTCTTTTGGCAGTCCATGGTATATTCAATACTCTTCTCCAACACCACAATTCAAAGGCGTCAATTCTTCTTTGGTCTTCCTTATTCATTGTCCACCTCTCACATGCGTATGATGGGATTGAAAACCCCATGGCTTGGGTCAGGCACATCTTAGTCTTCAAGGTGACGTCTTTGCTTTTCAACACTTTAAAGAAGTCTTTTGCCCAGATTTGCCCAATGCATTGCGTCTTTTGATTTCTTGACTGCTGCTTCCATGGATTTTGATTGTGGATCCAAGGCAAATGAAACCCTTGACAACTTCAATCTTTTCTCCGTTTATCATGATGTTGCTTATTGGTCCAGTTGTGAGGATTTTTGTTTTCTTTATGTTGAGGTGTTATCCATACTGAAGGCTTTTAACTTCATCAGTAAGTGCTTCAAGTCCTGTTCACTTTCAGCAAGCAAGGTTGTGTCAACGCATAATGCAGGTTGTTAATGAGTCTTCCTCCAATCCTGATTGCCACATTGTTCTTCATATAGTCCATCTTCTCAAATTATTTGCTCAGCATACATATTGAATGAGTATGGTGAAAAGATACAACCCTGATGAACACCTTTCCTGACTTTAAACCATTCATTATCCCCTTGTTCTGTTTGAACGACTGCCTCTTGGTCCATGTACAGGTTCCTCATGAGCACAACTAGGTGTTCTGGAATTCCCATTTTTTGCAATGTAATCTGTAATTTGTTATGATCCACACAGTAGAATGCCTTTGCATAGTCAATAAAACTCAGGTAAACATCTTTCTGATATTCTCTGCTTTTAGCCAGGATCCATCAACATAAGCAATGATATCCCTGGTTCTACATCCTCTTCTGAATCCAGCTTGAATTTCTGGCTGTTCCCTGTAGATATACTGCTGCAGCCACTTTTGAATGATCTTAAGCGAAATTTTACTTATGTATGATATTAATGATATCATTTGATAATTTCCACATTTGGTTGGATCACATTTCTCTGGAATAGGCACTAATATGGATCTTTTCCAGTCAGTTGGCCAGGTAGCTATTTTCCTCATTTCTTGGCATAGACGAGTGAGCGATTCCAGCACCACATTCATTTGATGTAACATCTCATTTGGTATTCTGTCAATTCCTGGACCCTTGTTTTTCGCCAATGCCTTCAGTGCAGCTTGGACCTCTTCCTTCAGTACCATCAGTTCTTGATCATATGCTACCTCCTGAAATGGTTGAATGTTGACCAATTCTTTTTCGTATAGTGATTCTGTGTATTTCTTCCATCTTCTTTTGATGCTTCCTGTGTTGTTTAATATTTCCCCCCTAAAATCCTTCAATATTGCAACTCGAGCCTTCAGTTTTTTCTTCAGTTCTTTCAGCTTGAGAAATGCCAAGTGTGTTTTTCCCTTTTGGTTTTCTATCTCCAGGTCTTTGCACATGTCCTTATAATACTTTACTTTGTCTTCTCGAGCCACCCTTTGGAATCTTTCGTTCAGGTCTTTTACTACATCTTTTCTTTCTTTTGCTTTAGCAACTCGACATTCAAGAGCAAGTTTCAGAGTCTCCTCTGACATCTATTTTGGTCTTTTCTTTCTTTCCTGTCTTTTTAATGACCTCTTGCTTTCTTCATGTATGATGTCCTTGATGTCATTCCACAACTCATTTGGTCTTCAGTCATTAGTGTTCAACGCATCAAATCTGTTCTTAAGATGGTCTCTAAATTTAGGTGAGATATACTCAAGTTCATACTTTGGCTCTCATGGACTTCTTATAATTTTCTTCAGCTTCAACTTGAACTTGCATATGAGCAATTGATGGTCTGTTCCACAGTTGGCCCCTAGCCTTGTTCTGACTGACGATATTGAGCTTTTCCATTGTTTCTTTCCACAGATGTAGCCGATTTGATTCCTGTGTATTTCAGTTAGCAAGGTCCATGTGTAGAGTCACTGTTTATGTTGTTGAAAAATGATATTTTCAATGAAGAAGTTGTTGGTCTTGAAAAATTCTATCATGTGATCTCCGGCATCGCTTCTATCACCAAGGCCATTATATTTTCCAATTACTGATCCTTCTTCTTTGTTTCCAACTTTCACGTTCCAATTGCCAGTAATTATCAATGCATCCTGATTGCACGTTCTATCAACTTCAGACTGCAGAAGTTGGTAAAAATCTTCAATTTCTTCATCTTTGACCTTAGTGGTTGGTGCATAAATTTGAATAATATTTGTAGTAACTTGTCTTCCTTGTAGGCATATGGATATTACCCTATCACTGACAGTGTTGTACTTCAGGATAGATCTTGAAATTTTCTTTTTGACGATGAATGCAATACCATTCCTCTTCAAGTTGTCATTCCCAGCATAGTGGACCATATGATAGTCCAATTCAAAATGGCCAATACCAGTCCATTTCACTAATGCCTAGGACATCGATGTTTATTTGTTCCATTTCAGTTTTTGACTGTTCCCAATTTTCCTAGATTCATATTTTGTACATTCCATGTTCTGATTATTAATGGATGTTTGCCACCATTTCTTCTTATTTTGAGTGGTGCTACATCAGCAAATGAAGGTCCCAAAAGCTTGGCTGCATCCACATTCTGACTGTACTTTGAGGAGGCAGCTCTTCCTCAGTCGTCTTTTGACTGCCTTCCAA
Organism: Trichechus manatus latirostris; assembly: GCF_000243295.1. Lineage (NCBI taxonomy): Eukaryota > Metazoa > Chordata > Mammalia > Sirenia > Trichechidae > Trichechus > Trichechus manatus. The sequence goes on along the minus strand of NW_004443940.1, from coordinate 24,703,539 downwards.
CCTGACTGTCTCATCTTCTGACACTATATCAGACAATGTTCTGCTGCTTTCATAAGATTTTCAGTGGCTAATTTTTTTCAAAAGTAGACCACCAGGTCCTTCTTCCTAGATCTTTCTTAGTCTAGGAGCTCAGCTGAAACGTGTCCATTATGGGTGACCCTGATGGTATTTGAATACTGGTGACATAGCTTCCAGCATCACAGCAACACACAAGCTACCACTGTATGACAAACTGACGGATATATGAGAGCCACATACACACAGTGGAATTTTTTTTTGGTATGACTAATATTCCATATACACATAGTGGAATATTATTCAGCCATACCCCACAGAAAACAAGCAAACAAAAAAATCTGTTACTGTCAAGTCAATTCCGACTCATAGCAACTGTATAGGACAGAGTTGAACTTCCCCATAGGGTTCCCAAGAAGTGGCTTGCGGATTTGAACTGCCAGCCTTTTGCTTAGCAGCCTTAGCTGTTAACCACTCCATTACCAGGGCTCCCATTTCAGCCATAGAAAGGAATGAAGTACTGACACATCTTACAACATGGATGATTTAAAAACATTATGCTAAATACAAAAGACCACATACTGTATGATTCTATCTGTATAAAATGTCCAGAATAGGCAAATTCATGGAGACAGAAAGCAGGTTATTTGTTGTCAGGGACTGGGAGACGAGAGGACAGGGGAGTGACTACTTAATGAGTAGAGGTTTCCTTTTGGGGTGATGAAAATATTCCGGAACTCGATAGTGCTGATGATTGTTCAACATTGTAAACCGTACTAAAAGGCACTGGATTGCACTATTTAAAATTGTTAAAATGATAACTTTTATGTTATGTGTATCTTACCACTATTAAAAAATAAATCCCAATGGAGGGACAATGTACAAAATAACTGACATCACTCCTTAAAGTATCAAGGTCATCTAAAACAAAGAAAGTGCAAGAAAGTGTCACAGTCTTGAAGAGCCTAGGAAGACATGATGACTAAATGCAATATGCTATCCTGGATGGGATCTTGGAAAAGAATAAGGATTTTAAGGAAAAACTAAGAAAATCTGAATGCAATATAGGTTTAACAGTTTGACATGGAAATTGTGCACTACAGATTTGTAAGTAAGCACAAGTAAGCCTGTGAGTACCTTGCTACTGGGTAATCCATCCTGCGTTGAGGTGTATGTAACCGATACTGAAGGCTATATAGTCTGATCTTCATCAGTTCTCTTTACTTTCAGCAAGCAAGGTTATGTCACCCGCATATCACAGGTTGTTAATGAGTCTTCCACCAATCCTGATTCCACGTTCTTCTTCATATAGTCTAGCTTCTTGGATTATTTGCTCAGCATACAGATTGAATAAGTATGGTGAAAGGATATAACCATGATGCACACCTTTCTGTCAGTTGTATAGCAAATATTTTCTCCTAGAATGTAGCTTACATTTACACTTTCTTAGAGGTGACTTTTGATGAGCAGATGTCTTTAATTTTGATAAAGTTCAATTTATCATTCTTTTTTTCTTTTTTGGTTAGTACTTTTTACCCAGTCTATAAAATCATTGCCTACCTCAAGGTCGCAAGGTTTTACATTTAGGCCTGTGATCTATCTCAACTCAAATTTTATATAGGAAGAAGGCAGGAGTCAATATTCATTTTTTTCCCATGACTATCCAGTGCAAAGACTTTTCTTTCCCCATTGAATTGCATGTCAAAAATCAACTGATTATATTATATGTGAGTCTATTTCAATACTCCATTCTGTTCCCTTTAGTTTGTCTATCCTTACCAAAAAAAACCATACTGTCTTGATTAATTATGTATTATAATTCTTAAAATCAGGTAATATGAGCCCTTCAATTTTTTTTTTTTTTAAAGATTGTTCTGGCTACGCTGTTTTTTGCATTTCTATATAAATTTTTTATTGAGTGTATCAATTTCTACAAAAACCTGCTTGGATTTTCATAGGGCAACATTAAATTTATACATAAATTTGAGAGGAATGGCCATGCTTGGAGCCCTGGTAGCACAGTGGTTAAGAGCTCAGCTGCTAAACAATAAGTCCAAATTTTGAATCCACCAGCGGCTCCTTGGAAACTCTATGAGGCAGTTCTACTGTGTCCTACAGGGTCGCTATGAGTTGGAAGTGACTCCATGGCAACGAGTTTGGTTTGGTCATATTTAGCCGACTGAGGCCCCCATTTCAAAAACCTGGTACAGACCTCTTTTTATTTAAGTTTTGTTTAATTTTCCCCAGCAGTATTTTATAGTTTCAGTATAAAGGTATTGCATGTTTTTCATCAAATTAATTCCTAGGCATTTCATGTTTTTTGATGTTGTTGTAATTGGCATTGTTTTTACATTTTATTTTCCAAATGTTTGTTACTAGAATATAGAAATTTAATTGACTTTCATATCCAGTTTTGTATCCTGTCATCTTGCTTAATTATAATTTCTGAAACTGTGTACATTCTTAAGGATGTTCTATGTAGATCTTAATGTGATCTGTGAAAAATGACAGTTTGTCTTGTTTCTTTCCAATATTTATACAATTTATTTCTTTTATTTGCCTTATTGCATTAGCTAGGACCTCAGGTACAAACATTGAATTGAAGTGGTGAAAGCAAACCAACCCAAAAACCATACCCATTGTCACTGAGCTGATTCTGACTCATGGCGATCCCACGTGTTAACAGAAAACCCACCGTAGAGTTTTCTTGGCTGTAATCTTTATGGAAGCAGATTGACAGGCCTTTCTTCTGTGGGTTTGTAACACCAACCTTTAGGTTAGTAGTTGAGTGCAAACCGTTTGTCCCACCCAATGACCTTGGTGAAAGCAAACAACCTTGCCTTATTCCCATATCCATTGCTGTCGAGTCAATTCTGACTCATAGTGACCCTACAGAACAGAGTAGAACTGCTTCATAGCGTTTCCAAGTAGCGGCTGGTGGATTTGAACTGCCAACCGTTTGGTTAACAGCCAAGCTCTTAACCACTATGCCACCAGGGCTCCCTTATTCCCAATCTTAGGGATAAAACAGTGACTATATTGCCATCAAGAATATTTTCGGCGGTAGATTTTCTGAGCACCCTTTTATTAATTTGTACAAGTTCTCTTTATTCCCTGTTTGCTAAGAGGTTTTACAATGAATAGGCATTGAATTTTTTTAGGTGATTTTTCTGCATTTATTGAGATAATAATGTGGTGCCTTAGTTTCCTAGTGCTGCTGTAACAGAAATAACACAAGCGGGTGGCTTTAAAGAACAGAAATGTATTTTCTCCCAGTTCTGGAGGCTAAAAGCCCAAATTAGCAGCTCAGTTGTGCCTGTTCCTTCCTTGTCGGTAGTCCTGAGTGTCCCTTCGTTCTTTGCAATCCCCACCTGGCATCTGTCTCTCCCAGTTTGTATCTGCCTCTGTGTCTACTCAGTTCTTTTTATAACTCAGATATGATTAGGTTTGAGACACTTCCTACACTGATATGGCCTCCTTAATATAACAAAAGAAAACCCTGTTTCTAAACATGATCACATCCACAGGTACAGGTACTCCAACAGGTATTTTGGAGGGTAGAGGACACAATTCAATCCATAACATGTGGCTTTTCTCTTTATTCTGTTAATGAGAATTACATTGACTGATTTTTCAAATGTATAACCAATCTTGCATTTTATAGATAAATGCTCCTAGGTGTTGATATAAATCAATAAACAAAGAAATAAATACATAGATAAAGTAACATATTCATTATTACATGCCATGTATTTTATACATACATATTGCCTTCCAGAGTTTAATTTACTAGTATTTTGTTGAGGAGTCTGTTTTTATGAGACACTCTGGTCTGTAATTTTTCTTGTAATGTCCTTGTCAAGGTTTTATATCAAGGTTATTCTAACTTCGTAAAACAAGCTGAGAAGTGTTTTTTACTCGTGTATCAGCAGTAAGATTAGTCACGATTAGGACTACAATAGAAAGTCCTATTACCGTAGGAGTGATAGAAGAGGCAAATAAAATTCTGTTCATTTTGTTTCTCAGAGGATGAGGTGTTTAAGTAATTATGTCTGGCAGTCTGCAGCTGAGCCCCTTGTCACAGCAATCATTCTCAGCTAAAGCGTTGCCTTGCTGAAGGTCAGGCTTTCTTTTTGAGGGGTAATCTTCATTCTATGTTTTTTATTTTCATGTGAGAGTTTCAGGCCTGGTTCCTTTGCCCCAATTTGGAGCACCTTTGTCGCCATTTCAGCTCCAGCGCTCCCTGTGGGATTGACTGAGCTTTCTGACTTGACTGCATTGCAGCCCAGTTTTCCCTCTGCTCACTGCTCTTCCACAGGCATTGACCTTGAGAGCACTTACCCATAAACCTCCTACACGCAAACCTTTGTCTTAGAGTCTTCTCCTGGTTAACTGACCCGAAACACCATACTAGTGAGAGATCAACTCACATTCTTCTGTTTTGTTTTTTTTTTTGGTTTAAGAACCAAATCTGGATTACATAAGATCCAAAGGGAGGGAGACGCCTATTCTCAAAACAATTATGATATAACTTGGAAAATGCTGATAATCATGTGTGAGTAGTGAATCTTATCTCAGTGTGCGAAGAGTTTTCTTATGCGGCCCCGTTCAGCATGCTTTGTTCCATAAGGTGTGCTCCCTGAGTGTACACAAACGTCCAAGGGTAGAGTGATTACAGTTCAGAGCTTAAGCATTAATAGAAGTGTTGCCTGCAAAATATGCTGGGTCTTTAAGGAATGATTTTCTTTCCATGATTTAAAAAAAAATGTACCTTATGAAAAAAAAAATCAGTAGAAGAAACATTTTCAGCACCTGGGAGACCATTAATGATAAATGACTATTTCTTCTATTTCAGTTCATTTTACAGCTATAGATTGCTTGAACTACATTTTTAGGTTTCTTTTCTTCTTCTTTTTGTATTTTTAGTTGTAAAGGAAATTCTAACAATGCCTGAAAATACAGACATTGGAATATAAATGTTGTAAAGAGAAATCATTTCATATGAATAAATATAAAATGAATTTTATTACAGCAACAGAAAAACCAAAGGAAAGGAGAAAGTTGTAGTCATCCCGTCTTGGGAAAGAAAAAAAAACTAAAACAAAGGATTGCAAGCCAGTACTGGATCAGATATTTGAATTAAACATCTTATTTAATTACTGAAGCATCCCAATCTTATATGTATCTTTTCCTCAATGAGGCCTGCTCACAAATTAAAAAAGAAACTAGTTTCTTACAGCTTGGAATTAAGAAAAGCTCATTGAACTTTACTCTATTGTCTTTAACACATGATCTTTACCCTGAATCTGTAAGAGAATTCAGGGTACCTGTGAGCTTGAATATTGAGAAGGCACGTTTATTTTCACTATTTCCTTTATGAAATGTAGCAATTCCTACAATTACAAATGTGAGCAGCTAACCACAGTAACATTATGATAACTGTGACTTTGTCACCACTACAAATCAGAGAGAATTTTATATCACATTATAGTCGCTGCAGATATCTCAAAACATTATTGACATTCATCACCACTTCTAAATCATAGTAGTTATTTGATCGTCTGCTAAATCTTCTTAATGCGTTAATAATGAAGCACACTGTGTCAATCTGTTTTTTAAAAATATTTTAGTAACATTCTTAATGTGATTTGTTTTCTTGACATGGAGCTCTCAGTTTTCACACTAAATTGCCAGATCCGTTGAGAACATTGAGTCAAACCAGTTTGCTTCTTGCACCAAATCAATCTTTTGATCTGATGCCTTGTGAGCAAAGTCTTGGTCCTTCAGTTTTATGCATATAATGGTGTCTTGGTGGAGCAGTAGTTAAGTGCTTGGCTGCTAACCAAAATGTCAGCAGTTCGAACCCATCAGCCACTCCGTGGGAAAAAGATGCGGCAGTCTGCTTCCGTAAAGAAATCCTATGGGACAGTTCTACTCTGTCCTATAGGATCGCTATGAGACATAATTGTCAGTAGTGGGTTTGGTTTTGACTAAGGTTTTTTGAAGAATAAAATGAGCAGCCTACATGAGCACCCCACAGAGGCAAAGTTCTGGGTTAGTGCAGGGTGTTATAAAATTGTTTCTTAATGGTGAGTTTTTCCTCTTCTATGGGCTTCGCATAGTTCGTGTGCCCACGGGCAGATTACCCAATAAGCAAAGTAAGCAAGGGTTTACTCGTGCTTACTTACTAATCTGTCGTGAACAATTTCACATGGGTTTCACCACACCCCATCAAAGTGAAACCCATATGAAACTGTCCACGACAGATTAGTAAGTAAGCGCAAGTAAGCGTGTGCCTACCTTGTTTATTGGATAATCCGCCCCTGAGTATGCCTTCAACTGACTGTCAGTTCCTCTACCTGCAGGAACACAGCTCTCCTAGGGTTTTCTAGAATTATACCCAGCTGCTAGAGTTAGAAGAGCATCCAGTTTATTTGTATGTGATTTGCATAAGAGTTGATATTTGTTCATAAAACTCTATCGGCTACTTTCAAGTAATTTTCAGGTTCATTTGTTATTGCTGTACCGAGGGCTACGGCATCTTGATTTCCCCCTCAGTCTCCCTTTTCTCCTACCAATTTAATTAACATAAGAAACAAAACCGGACAACTGAGAGAGGAGAGAAAGCATAGGCCACAGGAAGATGAATCAGGATTATAAGCCTTTCCTTCTCCTCTATCCAATAACATACTATGGACTACTAACAATATACAATATGCAATGCAGTATACAATATACCAGGCATATCATGGGTCGCTACGAGTAGGAATTGACACAACATCAATGGTTTTTTTTTTTAAATCATTTCTTGATATTCCTTAACTTCACCAAGCATGCGCCCATCTACTAGCCTCTGCACTTGCTGGGTATTCTCACTGAAATGTTCTTCCCTCAGATATTCATATGGTTTATGTCTTCAAATGGGGGTCGTCAAATTTAGCAAATAAAAACACAGAGAACCCAATTAAATTTGAATTTTTTAGATGAACAACAGATCATTCTTTAGTATAAGTATGCCCCATGCAATATCTGGGACATATTTATACCAAAAAAAAAAATGAATTGTCCACCTGAAATCCAAACTTATCTGAGCATCCTGTATTTTATCTACCAACCTGTTAAAAACCTGAATGTGCAAAGAAACACCTGAGATTAGTGTAATATAATATATTCATTGTGAGTAGTTATGATTTGAATCGGGTGCTCCAAAGAAGTGATAGTGAAAGCAGGTTATATAGGAGAGTCCGGGCAGGGTAGTACACGGTAGTCTTCTGAGGGTCATTGTAAATTCCTTCCATGTTGGTTTCTCAGGAGCTAGAGTCAGAGCATGTGCAGGGTTCCAGGGTCAGTTAGCTGTAGAAACAGAATTATTAAGGACATGCCATTTATCAAAGGGCATCTGGAAATTTAATCGTCAAGAAACTTGGCTGTAAGGAAGGGTTCTTGTTCTTGACCTCAAGTCAACCCCTTTCAGGTAGGACCCAATACAGCCTGTTTAGGATTTTGGAGTGTCTACAAATCCTACTTCAAGTCATTCATGTCTTTCCTGAAATGTCACCTACTATGATACATCTTCATGGACCACTCTTTTCTAAAAGAGCTCTCTTACACAATGTCTACCCTGCTCTGCTTAATTTTTTAATACGCCACAGTTTAACATAGTATTATAAATTTCTTTGCTTAGCCTAGCAGACAGGGTCCTAGCAGTAAATGACGGCACATTCAAATGGGTTTAATTTAGGAGAGTGTAACTAGGGACTATTTACAAAGTGTGAACAGAGCAAAGGGAAACCAACAAGGAATGATGAAGTAACTGAGTGTATTAAGACTAAGGCACCATCACCGCAGCTAGGGCTAAAGGGACAAGGGGCGGGAGAAGTTGCCAGAACCCACTGAGAGCTGTGACTGTAAGAGAAGGCTGCCAGACGGGAGCTGTGGCTGGAGTTACAAGAGTTAGAGGAATGTAGTCATTGCCAAATGGTAGTCTGGAAGGGAAGGAGCTGAGGGAATAAATATCCCACCTCTCTTTCCCTTTTCCTCTATTCTCCTGCCTGTGCTTCCTACTGGCCAAACCCAGCTGGGAGCCTGGGGCAAAGGAACTTGTTGAAACAGTCCATAGAGCTCAGGATCAGGGACACAGAGTAGATTTGGATGGGCTAATGGAAAACAGCCAACATATTCAGCTTTTGTCATTCTCCCCCACTAGAATGTAAGCTCCACGGTGGCAGCAATTTAATTTTGTTCCCTGCTTATCTAGTACCCAGAACAGTGTTGACATATAGTAGGTGCTTAGTAAACGTTTGGTGAAGAGGTAAATATATATGCCTGGTATATCCAGCAAAGGCATGGATGAATTTGGTGAAACGTGCACTCTAGAAAGGGCTGCTTCCAGTCTTGTCTGCATTGGCGTGGGAACAACAGCAATATTAGTTTCTAGGGATATATCCAATCCAGCTATCAGCATCTGGTAATCAAAGTGTGAGAACATAGACAGAAGGTATTGGTCCAGGCAGACAGGTCGCCTTGGGCCATTGGACAGAAGTTGTCTTCACAGGAGGGTGGAACCCTGACAAGCAGCATACAGGAGCAATCATACTTAGAAATTTAGGCAGGTGCCTGACATCGAGGAGGTTTGACAGCATACAGCACAACCCTAAGCCCTGGGAAATTTCCAGGAGTAGGACTTTAGAATGGAGATATGAGGGTGACATGGGTAAGGCAATAGAGGACTGACGTCCCGAACTGAATAGCATGGTCACTACTGGGACTGGAACTTTGGTACTGTGGTTAGGAACCTGGTTATCAGAGCTAGCTAGAAAGAGGAAACTGCATCTGAATAACCAATTAGGAATGAGGTTACTAGGCTTGAATTTGAGGTCAGGAGTGGCCTTGCAGTGAGGGTGACTTCATGATGAACCTCAGCGTTGGCCTTGAGTGCGTCATGCTCTCCCCTAAGGCTTAGATGAGGGCTGAGTCTCTAGGTGAGAGGGCTTGCATCTTAGAGATGTAAATGAAAGAAAGTTATTAAGGGACATAACTAATATTTTTTGAGTACTTGCATTGTGACAGATACAGCCTTATATACTTTATATGTTCCCTCATAAAATCTTCATAGTGACTCAGTAAGGTATGTAATATTTTCCCATTTTATAGATACAGAAACTGAGATTTAAGCTCAGAGACTTACACAAAGTCTATTGAGTGGCTCTTTTTATACATCTACCCAAGGAAAAAACAATCTAGATTTCTAAAGAAAAATTTCTCCTGGTAGTTACTTATACCCATTGTTGGTTCTGCTGAAGTGAAGCTACTCCTTTTACTATGTCCGCCAAACCAAAAACCAAACCCGTTGCCATCGAGTTGATTCCGACTCATAGTGACCCTATAGGAACTTCCCCATAGGGTTTCCAAGGAGCGGCTGGTGGATTCGAACTGCCAACATTTTGGTTAGCCGCTGAACTCTTAACCATTGCACCACCAGGGCTCTTTATTATGTCATCAGGCTAGAAAATGAAGATTTTTTTTCTTTCCTGTATGTATTAAATAATGGCACAGTAAAAGTATGTGCATTCAAAGACATAGCTTATAAGATTTTCTGCCACTCATTGTAGGTGATTTACGGCAAAGAATGTTTTCCCTGTATTGTGTTAAGGAGATAACAATACCCCAAAATAAACCAATCAAGTGACTATTGTCAGGGAAGGAGACTTATTGTCCAGAATGGGTCATGGGCCTGACACTTGGGATCCTAGTGGCTATACATATTGAATGATGGCTTTTGTAACTTAGAACCTGGGAAATACCATGTGAGTGGTTTTATAGTTAGCTCAGAAATTAACCTTCCAAATCAATATTCAAGTCTCCAGATCATGTTTTAGAAAGTTTCTATTTTCCATCTGCCTCTAAAACAAAATGATGATTTGATTTTTTTTTTTTCCCCCTATCTGGGCACCTTTACATGTTTACCCTCCCACCTCCCACAAAGAGAGGAAAGCCTCCGTTGAAAGGGAATTTCTATAAAAATATCTGTCCAAAGTACTGAACTGTCCCATAGGGTTTCCAAGGATCAGTCGGTGGATTTAGAACTGCTGACCTTTTGGTTAACAGCCAAAAGCTCTTAACCACTGTGCCACCAGGGCTCCTGGCTTAAAGTAGCCATCCTAAACTCTGCATCCCTCTCGGTGCTTGTAAATAATTAGAGTAAACACAGCACTAACAGTGGCAATGATAGAAACAATGATTATTTGGTCTTAGAAAGAACCATTCATCTAAGCTCCTTTACACTAATCAAGATAGATTGTTTTTTTTAAAGACCTCTAATTACTTTCCTGTTAATTATTTATTTTCACCAAGTGTTTTGCGACTGTTCCTTGGTTAGTAGACCCCTGAGGTATGTCAGGGTATTAAATATTGATTTACAAATCTGGCAGTTGTGAGATTGCCTGATCCACTTGACCCTTGGCCTAAGTCATTCTTCCCCAACATAGATCTTCGTCTATAGTAGCTCATCATTAACAATAGTGCTAAAAATGGAATAATAATACCATGTATTTCCATAGCACCTTCCACCTAAAAATTCTTGTTTTTATCATAGATGCATGAAATTTATATTTTTAAAAGATTATTTAATATAATCTTACCACATGCCACACAAAGCATATCTATAGCATCACTGGCCCAGATAAGCCTATTGCATGGCAGCCATATACCCTACTTCTTATACTCAGAGCAGACATTACTAATCCACAATGGAATTGTCTGGCTGATCCCAGATCCAATTGTAATGCTTCTTTAACACAGCGCTCCAAGGGATTTTCTCCAGTTGATTGGGTTTTATCTCCAATGCCAACTCATATTTATCATGGACCATCCACACTTAGAACACCTTAGTGAAGGTGAGCATATTACCTCTCAAGATAGCTCATTCCACTATTAACTGTGATTGTGAGAACAATTCTGTCTATATACTCGTCAACAATATAACCCAGCAAGTGACATGCTAGAATTTCTGTCTCTTATTCACCCCCTTACCTACCTTTTTTTAATCTACACTACTTGTTTTACCTCTGTTTATCCCTTTACTTGAAACTGTCAACTCCAGTGACAGTGGAAAAAAAATATAATCCAACCGCTGGTATTTTACAGGTTCTGTTTTATTTTCCAATCTATTCAAGTTCTAAAAATGGGCAATTCATGTTGCAGGTGCTAAGGATACTGAGGATTAGCCAATGGAAGAACCAGGAGAACAAAGGCTCTCAAAATACTTCTTAAGAACTATGAGAGATGGTCATGATGAGAGCCCCCAGGTTAGAGAATCTGAAAAGAATTCAGAGTGAAACTTGAGCTGGATTCTGAAAGGTCAGGAGGATTTTTTTTTTTTTTTTTTTTAAATAGATAAAAGGGAAAGTATATTCCAAGAAGAGAAATAGGACTGGGATGTTGTGACTGTGTGTAAAAGATCTTCTAGCTTTGTGGTTTTCAAACTTAAGCTGAACGGCTTTTGAAAACACAGATTGCTAGACTCTAGCATGAGGCCTTTTGCATTTCTAACAAGTTTCCATGCTGCAGGTCCAGGGACCACACTTTGAGAACCACTATTTCTAACCTCAACATGTCTGCACCTGCATCCGGTCTCAAAAGGCTACGTCTTCTTTTCTATATGGCTTATTTTCTGAGCGGTCAGAGAGGAAAAAGTTCATAATGGTCATATTGTTGAAGTAGAATCTCGAAGCTTTCTCAGTGTGGCACAATCACGTGTGTCAATTTGACAAATGTGTGCTCACAACAGGAGTCAAGTTGGCAATTGTCAGCAGTGGAGCTTCAGGGGTGGAGATAGAAACCACGACTAGTAAGGGAGGTGGTGAGGAGAGTCCAGAGGGCAGCATCTGGTGGGGTGGGGCAGGGTGGGGTAGAGTGTTGTGGGAGAGAGGTGTGGACATCAGAGAAATCTCCCCACAGGCCCCCATCCAAAGTTCTGCAGTGCGGTCCATGGACGTTCTCACTGGGGACCGAGATCCAGGGCTCTGAGTCTGCAAGGACAACTAGTGCAGTCACCTCCTCACAAAAGTCATCACCACCACTGCCGAGAAAATCAATCCCTGTACCTCCTCTGGTGCTGGCAGGGCCACCTTCATCATTGAAGGATGGCACTTGCCTTCAACTTACATTACTGGTCACCTTTTTACTGACTCAACCCAAAATCCTTTGTGTTCCTTTCTCTATCTCCCTAGCCACCGTCCTTGCTTCAATTTTCCATTGTACCTGCCCTATAATGAGATTCCAGATGAAACGATCCTAATGTTTCAATTCTATAAGCTATCCCCCTTTTGCCAACACTAATGCAATGAAAAACGTTTTGCTTTAAATGAAGACCATTCTGTGTCTTAGCTTGGTATTTGGTATAATGGAGCAATCCAAAAGCAATTAGCTCAGCCTTGTGAGTCAGTTCTGTATTTGCAAATCTGTCGAGCTGGCTTCACTCCTTCTGAGTCTCTTTGCCTGCCAACGGCACTAGAATTTAATTTTGCTCAAATAATTCTTTCCTTCCTAATCTGGTCCTCACTTCAGAGACCACAGTATGCTTTACACTGCTCTGGTGTTAATGGATGTTTTCAGGATAAAGAAGATGATGTCAGATTGAAGAGAAGGAGATTAAAGAAGGGGTAAAATCTACAGAGGAAAGAGGAGGTGGCTGATTTGAAGTAGCCGCTCATGTTTTGTTATATTTTCTCTGATGATACTTTTTTAAGCACATGCTTGGCAAGTTCCTAATGGACTACTTGTTTTTGTTTTTAATTGTGCTTTAGATGAAGGTTTATAGAGCAAATTAGTTTCTCATTAAACAATCAATACACGTATTGTTTTGTGACATTGGTTGCCAACCCCACGACATGTCAACACTCTTCCTTCTTAACCTTGAGCTCCCTATTACCAGCTTTCCTTTCCCCTCCTGCCTTCTAGTCCTTGCCCCTGGGCTGGTGTGCCCCTTTAGTCTCGTTTTGTTTTATGGGCCTGTCTAATCTTTGGCTGAAAGGTGAACCTCAGGAGAGACTTCTGTACTGAGTTAAAAGGGTGCCTGGAGGCCATATTCTCAGGGTTTCTCTACTCTCTGTCAGACCAGTAAGTCTGGTCTTTTTTTGTGAGTTAGAATTTTGTTCTACATTTTTCTCCAGCTCTGTCCAGGACCCTCTATTGTGATCCCTGTCAGAGCTGTCGGTGGTGGTAGCTGGGTAGCATCTAGTTGTGCTGGACTCAGTCTGGGGGAGGCTGTGGTAGTGGTGGTCCATTAGTCCTTTGGACTAATCTTTCCCTGTGTCTTTGGTTTTTTTCATACTTCCTTGCTCCAGATGGAGTGGGACCAGTGGAGTATCATAGATGGCCACTCACAAGCTTTTAAGACCCCAGACACTACTCATCAAAGTAGGATGTAGAACATTTTCTCTATAAACTATGTTATGCCAATTGAGCTAGATGTCCTAATGGATGACTTTTGCAAGGCCTTATTCTTGGAGGGAGCCCTGGTGGCGCAGTGGTTAAGAGCTTGCCTGCTAACCAAAAGGTCGGCAGTTCAAACCCACCAGCTGCTCCTTGGAAACCCTATGGGGCAGTTCTACTCTGTCCTATAGGGTCGTTATGAGTCCTAATCTACTCGATGGCAACAGGTTTGGTTTATGGTGTTCTTGCTGTGTTTTCCTAGAAGAAACGTACTGGGAGCATGTTAATTCCTTCGCCTGAGGCAAGCTTGAGAGGCCACCTGCCCACTAACTGTGGGTTTGAAGTTGGGTCCTGTGTGTCCCAGGAGGGTTTGTCTTCTCAGTTCGGATTGATGAGCTTTCCTTTGGAAAATTCAGTAAAGTTCCCATAATACTGCTAAGGCTTTTCCCAGCCAGAGTTGATTTGAGCAAGTATTCTCAAAAATCTGCCCTTCTTCCTTAATAGTCAAACCAGTAAAACCACACCAGTTGCCATGGAGTTGATTACGACTCACGGTGACCTCATGTGTGTCAGAGTAGAACTGTACTCTATAGGGTTTTCAATGGCTGATTTTTTGAAGATTAATTGCCAGGACTTTCTTCTGCAGAACTTCTGAATGAACTCGAACCTTTCACCTTTAGGTTAGTAGCCGAGCACGTAACAGTTTGCACCATTCCCAGGAGACCTTCCTTAATAATACCCACCATTTAGACAGAACAATGATGTATTTACAAGTCAAGAGCATAAAACAGCCAAGAAAGAGTTGAACAGGGGAGAAAACTTTCTTAAACATTTGCGGAAACATTGTCTATACTTTTTTTTTTTTAAATAAATACTTGATTTAGTTTGTGGCTCAACAGATTATATATATTTGTTTCTGTCTACTCCCACGTTCTCCCTTAAAGTTATTTCTGTACTTATCAACTAATTATCCCAATCTAAATGAGTTTTAGAATATTCCAGCATTTTCCACTTACCATATTTTATTATTACTTATCGATTTCATAAGACCTGCTTCCCTGTCCCCAAGTATTACAGTGATGTGAGGTATGTTTTCCTTTAAAGTGGATTTTCATTGGTTTTGCTTTCAGAATTTGTAACATCCCTTAAGTCAGCTGGGGATGCTCTGAGGTGATGCAAATATCCCGTCAGGAATTGTTAATCAACGTGGTTCAGTTTTTAAAGCTCTCCTTTTTTATCCCTTTTGCTTTGCTAACTACAAATTGGTTTTGCAGGCCAAAGGAATTAGAAGAGGCCGAAGACTCTGACAAGAAGCCTCTGTTTTTACTTCTCTTAGTCACTGGCCCTTTGTGTTAGAGGACAGCTGCTGCAGAGAAGAAACACAGGACGTCTTGGGCCTCAGGGGTAACATCAACTGGAATACATGAAACTTTTTGCTTAAAATCCAAGCAGCCGATCTTTTCTGAAGGTTCCCTTGGGTAATGAATGAGAAGTGGGCTTAATATTGCAAATTTGGCTTTGCAAGTACTTTTGTCTTGTATCATTTTACATTGTGTGAATTTGCTTTCTCTTCTCATCACCACCCCCTCATACCAAGCAAACCCAGCACATGCTTGGCTCCCAGTCAGTTCTTCTTTGGGTGTAAAAGTCTTGGCGTTTCTGCCTCGCTGTTGGCGGTAGGATAGAACATTTTTCAATAATGCTGCTGAAATGCTGCTTTCTCTACTCCAGTGTGTTATCTGGCAAAGGGATTTGCTGGGACCAGACCCAACAAAAAGGAAACAAAGAAAAAATGGCCCTGGGAGAATAGATGCCAGCTCCGCCGTTCTTAGGATTCTGTAGCTCATCTATTCGCCTTCCAAATCCCCACTCCTTCACCCTAGAGCGTCTTTGCATTTCTCATGAGAAGAGCTATTGTTTCCCACAACAAACCCTTGAAACTCCCTGAGACTGTGCCGTCTTCCCATGCCAAACATTTTTGAACATGACCACCCCTGTGCCCAGGAAAAGCAACCATCTCTGCACTGAGTACGATGGCATGGCCAACCTTGACCAGGTTCATATCAGTAACTTTCCCTATAGAAACTGGGTTCTCCAGAGATCATGTATTAAATAATAGAAGCTACCTTTCCATATGTTTCTTGTGTACTTCACGATGTTTTTGTTTTGTGCCTCTCCCCACCCCGAGGTATTCCCTTTCTTTATCTCGATTTCTTGCAAATCAATGCAAGTTGTACTCTGAAAACATTCTTCTGCTTGCTAGCTGTTTTGGATTGCTTATCACGGGAAGTGTTGGAGAGAGGGAAGAGTAGTGGAGGTGAGGTGGTATTGTGGACCCTCTCCTAGTTCTCCTGACAAATGCTAGCTTATCTTCCCAGTGGGAATGGGCTGAGACCTCCCTGCCACCTCTTCCTTCAGTCTTCGAGCTCCAGAGAATGGCCCACTTTTATTTCTATTTTTCCAGGATGAGATATTGTTCCCAGCTGAGTTCCACCCCTGTCCCAGGCCACCCTCCCTTCACTGATCAAGTGTAATGTAGGCTCAAGTGAGCCAAGGATGGTTTGATACTTTCTAAGGGGTTTGATTGCTAGTTCATCAGGCAAAGAGGGCATGAAAACAATAATATCTTTTACTCAAGTTTCAGAAGGTCTCATCTCACAATAAAATTATTCCTAATGAATGTAGCTGGGCCCTGATTTTATTTTCAGATTGGAACCTTAATTTTTTCCACAATTTCTAAATAAATAGATGTTTCCTACAATATATGGAAACATACACTGTTCGATTCCATTTCTAAAACATTATATTTCAAATCTTATATGAAGACTGTTTCTGTAAATATCTCAATATATTTTTAGCCATTGATGCAGTGGTTATATTACGGGAAATTCTGGCTGGAGGCTAGAAAGGGTACACAAAGCCTACCAGTATTACTATGAATTTTCCTCTGATTATAGGTTTTTCTACACCTCATGTTCATCTCTAAAGAGCCTGCACTTGTATATTTCTTCTTTAACTCAGGTTATTTAGGAGAATTAGGTATGTTTTAGGTTTCTATGTGGTTGAAATTTTGGGGGTTTAAACATGTGCTATAAATTTCTAGTTTTTGTGGGGGGGTTTTGCATTTTAATTAAATAAAATTGTCTATAAATTTCTGACTTGAGTAAATTACTGAAATTATCCTTGTGGTCTGATACATGAATGAAATGTATAAATATTCCACAAACCCTTGAAAAGAATGTGCATTCTCACTTATAGGATACAAGCATCAAAATGTATTTATTAAATAATCATTATTAATGATGCTGTTATAATTCTCTGTATCTTTGCTTATGTATTGTTTTCTTGAGCTATGAGGATTGGAGCGATGTTACAAAGCTTCTCATCATTATTGTTTCAGTCAATGAATCAATCCTTCCATTTATGGCTTTCTTTGTTTTATCACAAAGTTAATCTGTGTTATATATTATACATATACAAAAAATATATATTTGTGTTTATATATATACATATATATTAAATAAACCACCTTTAAAACATTTTTAAGTGCCTGAAATTATATCTATTTTAAGAAGAGTCTTTGTTTTGCATTTGCATTATTTTGGTGATGTTTCTACAACAGGAAACTGTCTTCTCTAAAAGTTTTTTTTGATCAGAGATTTTTTCTGGGTTGCAGAATGATAAATTTTATTTTTCAAACAACTCTATATATTGTATGTGTATCTATGTGTGTGTGTGTGTAGTCCATATGGTTAACACACTCAGATGCTAACCAAAAGGTTTGTGGTTCAAACTCATCCAGAGGCACCTTGGAAGAAAGGCCTGGGGCTCTGCGTCTGAAAAATCAGCCATTGAAAACTTTATGGAGCACTGTTCTGCTCTGACACACATGGGGTCACCATGAGTCGGTATTGACCCCATGGCAACTGGTAACCTCTATGGAGGTGATTGGTTGGAGGTGAGGTTACAAAGAAGGGACACATTTTCACTCTATACATCTTTTTTCTTTTTTCTTTGTGAAAGAAATGCATTAAAGATTTACTAACATAAAAAATTAAAAATACATTTAACAAACATTTTTTAACTTTGAATAAAAAAGTTTTTTAATTTTCTTTTTTCTAGCTTTTACCCACCGAAGTTTCAAAATCACAGGTTCCGCATTGTTGCTTGGCACTGAATACCCATTTCGGCGGCTCGTCGTAGTCCACGGGCCCCCATAAGAGGCATAACTTCCTTCCTAGTCCATATCTCTCCACCTGCCGTCTTATTCCCTCTGCACCTCTCTAGCTCCTAATCCTCTATTCTTGATAGTAAATCCTGAAAAAAATAAATGTGACTACTGTGCCATCCAGTAATACGGGGATGCTGTGAGTTAACAGTTGTTAAAAACGTCGAAGCTTGTCTAGAGAATTTGTGCTTTCAAAAGTAGAAAAAGAAGAAAGGCTATTAAAAGCAGGGATAACAGCTTGAAAGAAGCTGACTCCAGATGGTCAGAAAATGATCTTTCTTCATCTTTGAGACCCTGCCTGAAATCCCACCAATTAAGAGTTGAGCTAAGAGGTGGAGGAGCAAGTCTAATGTGATTTTTGGCTGCTGTGGAGTAGAAGCCCTGCAGCATTGTAGAAATAGTTCCTGGGGGTGAAGGTCCTGACTGTGGGAGGATGGGACAAGGAAGAGGAAATGCAAAGCAGAGTAGACCTGAGAACATAAAGAGGTGACTAGGCAGGGGAAGAGAAGCAGCTTCTGTTTCCTGTAATGACCAATAAATATAGATGATACAGAAGGATAACATGAGATGACCAGAAGATTCTAAATGGAGCGCTGATGTCAAGTTGGAAACGGTCACAGCTGTCTCAGCATCCAATTGCAATTTGTGGTGTTGTGTTTGGAGAAGGTGAGATGCGCTTGGTACCTGTAACTAGCTGTGTTTAAGTATATAATCACCCTCTATAGGCTCCAGTTTGTCGTCCTTAAAATGAAACTGTAACGAGTCAGAATCCACTTGACGGCAACTAACAGCAACAAGAGCCGAATTTCAGATTTGATCCTTCTCACATAGAGAAGACTGAGATTAAACACTTCTAGCCCTGAATTTCAGACAGGTTAGGGGTTTGAGTCCATCCAGAGGTGCCTTGGAAGAAAGGTCTGGTTATCTATTTCTTGCAAATCAGCCACTGAAAACCGTATGGAGCACAGTTCCACTCTGACACACGTGGGGTCGCTATAAGTCAGAATCGACCCAGGGCAACTACAACAACAAAGTTACATTAGCGCTTCTGCAAACTGAAGAATGATAATAATAGTACTTTCATATAGGTTGGGGGGATAAATTACTGAAGTGAACACTTAGCATAGGTTTCCCACGCTATCAAAAAATACAGCATTCCTATGAAACCTTTTGTAAGCCGAAATGGTGTAAAGTAAAGAAGCAATTAGCATTAATTCATATGGGAGATTTTTTTGAGTGTTCCCAGGCTCAAAAAATAACCTACCAAAACATACCAAATAACACATAAAACCTAAAATAACACTATCATATAGTAAAAGCAGGAATGATATGATAAATATACAGCCTATATAAAGTAGAAATAATGTGTGTGCAGTATAGTTTCGCTTACCAGAATCGGGAAGACAGCGAGCGCACTGGAAAGCTGAGAGGTGGTGGTGGAGATAATGGTGCCCCAGTAGTCTAGCTGGCTATGGCACATGGGAATGGGTTGAAGTGCCAATCTCTCTGCTCTGGGGTTTGCACTGGTGGTGTAGTGGTTAAGAACTCGGCTGCTAACCAAAAGGTTGGCAGTTCAAATCCACCAGCCGCTCCTTGGAAACCCGAGGGGGCAGTTTTACTCTGTCCTACAGAGTCACTATGAGTCAGAAGCGACTCGACGACAACGGGTCTTCAATGGCTTGCTGCAAAACCAATGCTGAACACTATTTCCACTTTTCTCCTTTTTTCTTAAAAGCAAAAATCCTCTTGGGATTTCTTTGGGTTAGTGAAAACAGTCACTAATGTAGGTCTTCTGTAAAAGAGAAGTGGTAAGCGAACTTTAGAAAAGTGAGGGATAGCTGTGCATAGTAAAACAAAAAACCCGTTGTTGTCGAGTCGATTCTGGCTCAAAGCAACCCTATAGGACGGTGTAGAACTATCCCATATGGTTTCCGAGGCTGTCATCATTACAGAAGCAGACTGCCACGTCTGTTTCCTGAGGAGTCACTGGGGGGTTCGAACTGCTGGTCTTTCAGTTAGCAGCTGAGCGCTTAACCACTGTGCTACCAGGGCTTCTTAATACATGATAAGGGTTCTAAAAATGTTAGCTATTATTATTACTATTATCATTATTACTACTTTCTCAAATTAGTCTTTTGAATCAAAGTACAGCACGTGGCTCACTGTTTAAGCACATAGAGATGCTTCTGGCTATTCACTCACTTCTACAACGTGTTGGTTATCCTTGCCAACTTAATACAAAGCACACGGTTGCAGAGTGTTCCTTTGAGTTTTTCACTACATTTGGAGCCCTGGTGGTGCAGTGGTTAAGAGATCAGCTGCTAACCAAAAGTAGACAGTTTGAATCCACCAGCTGCTCCTTGGAAACACTATGGGACAGTTCTACCCTGTCGTAGGGGGTCGCTATGAGTTGGAATCAACTCGATGGCAACGGGTTTTATTTTTGTCTCTCTCGAGTGTAGAAAGTTATAACAGCATGGTGGGTGTGGTTGTTTGACTTTTATCAGTGGTTAAAAGCATGAGAAAATGCAGACAAAAAACTTGGCCATTCATTTCTTTAGCATAAACAATCCGGTTGGGGGTGATATTAACAATTTTGCATAAAATGATAATCTTCAAGAACCCAGGAATCTATGATCCATAGTTCACTTAAATTTTTAGGAAACAAAATCTCACCTTTAGTCTCTCGTAGTATACAGATCAGTCTGCAAACTTACAGAAAAATGAGATTCAATAGTACCTATGTTCCTAATCTTAGGGTGATTCCAAATTCTGATTTTTAGGTGAATTCTGTTTCCACTGGATACATTTAATTATTTTTCCAGGATGTATATATAGTTGTTGTTGGGTACTGTCCAGTCGATTCTAACTCATAGCAACCCTACAGGACAGAGTAGAACTGCCCCATAGGGTGTCCAAGTCTGTAAATCTTTACGGAAGCAGACGGCCACATCTTTCTCCCACAAAGCAGTTTGGTGGGTTCAGGCTGTGACCTTTCGGTTAGCAACTGAGTGTTTAACCATTACTCCACCAGGGCTCCCTATATTTATATATATATTACACACAGACACACACATATATGTTAATACCATGGATAGTTTTATACATTTTCTTCAACCTTACAATTGACAAATCCCTATGTATTTTTAAGGTCTAGGCCAAATGTTATTCTCAAGTAATTATTTTTGCCTTGGTCCCTTCTTAATATTTTGTATATACATTGACTTTAGGACTTACCATGTTGTACTGTGATTGTTGTACAACATGATGATAAATGGAGAACAGATTGAAGTTGTCAAGGATTTCATTTTACTTGGATCCACCATCAACGCTCATGGAAGCTGCAGTCAAGAAATTAAAAAACACATTGCATCGGGCAAATCTGCTGCAAAAGACCTCTTAAAAGTGTTAAAAAGCAAAGAAGCCATCTTGAAGACTAAGGTGGACCTGACCCAAGCCATGGTGTTTTCAGTCATCTCACATGCCTGTGAAAGTTGGACAATGAATAAGGAAGATCGAAGAAGAACTAACACCTTTGAATTGTGGTGTTGGTGAGGAATATTGAATATACCATGGACTGCCAAAAGAATGAACAAATCTGTCTTGGAAGAAGTACAACCAGAATGCCCCTTAGAAACAAGGATGGCGAGACTACATCTCACATACTTTGGACACGTTATCAGGAGGGACCAGTCCCTGGAGAAGGACACCATGCTTGGTAGAGGAAGACCCTCAACAAGAATGATTGGCACAGTGGCTGCAAAAATGAGCTCAAGCATAACAACGATTGTGAGGATGGCACAGGACCGGACAGTGTTTCATTCTGTTGTACATAGGGTGGCTACTGACTCAGCAGCACCTAAGAACAACAATAACTGTGATTTTTGAATGCATTGCTCACTAAACTGTGGGGAACTTAAAAACTGGAACTTTTCTTATTCATCTTTGTACGCTCAGTGTCTGGCATTTGGCAGGGGCTTGAATAATACTTCTTGAAGGTAGAGAGGAAAGAGAAATATTATAAACCACTTTGGGCCAGTAAATATATTGTACACTACCACCACAAAGTATATGAAACAACTGAATATATAGTCCATCATTTCTTAATTCCTACTAGAGTCTTTAATGTACAAAATATAAACAAAGATGAGCAGGAAAGCCAAGGCAGAGAATATTGAATAGAAAATGAAGACCATCTATTGTGTAATTTTGCTAGAGTAAAATGGTTTTAAAAGACTTGCTATAATAGGTGAGAGGTGACAACTGATTAATGACAACATAGCTTTAGATGGGAACACGTAAAACCTTTATGGTTATGTAAGTGCCTGAATGGAGCACAAATAACCATATTAAGTAGCTGACACCCTGGGGATGAACATTAAATAAATAAGAAACTCATGTTTTATGCTTTTTTCCCCCTTTTTTTGCCAAGGAAGTTAACAATGGGAATGAAAATTGATTAAAAATCTAAGCCCCTTCAGCGCTTCATTCAAAATAATAAGAAAATAGGTTGATTTAAGGACATGAGAAAATCAAGTGTCATTTCATAATCTTCTCTGCATATTTATCAAGAGAGAAATGGATTAATTCTTAATTTGAGCTATAAAACAAAATTAATCAAATCCCAGGCCTAGTGTCGTTTTTACCCTTTTGCTCTTGGTGATGGTTAAAATGTAAAATGAGCTCCATTAAACCAAATGAGCTAAATATAAATATTTCGGTTTTCCCATTATATTTATTTTGACTGTTTGGATAAATAAGCAGCATGGGTTGATATTTGCATATCTGCATAACATTAATAATTATGAACATGAAATAGATCAGTGAATGGTTCACTGGGTAGATAAATCCTTAGTTAATAGATGCTAAGGTGGATTTTGTGCTGAGCTCTCTACCTTCTTTATGACCTTAGGAAGTCACTTCGCTCTGTTGGGAAGTTGTTTCCAGTTCTTACATAAAAAACATCTTCCCTCGACTACAAAATAATAATACGCAATATGGTCAAAACTCACTTTACAGAAAACTCAGACATAAAAATCCAGTGTTAGAGGAAACATGAGTAAATATAAGTAAATGGATGATTTCTTACTTTATAAAATAATTTAATAGTATTTACTTACATAATCTTTTTGTAAAATTTTTTAAAATGTGATTTAGGTGAAAGTTTGCAGAGCAAATTAGTTTCGTATTAAACAGTTAGTACACAAATGATTTTGTGACATTGGTTGCCGACACTGATGTGTCCATACTCTCCCCTTTTCCACTCCAGTTTTCCTGTTTCCATTTGTCCAGTTTTCCTGTCCCTTCCTGCCTTCTGGTCTTTGCTTTCGGGCTGGTGTGCCCATTAGTCTCATATACATGGTTGAACTATGAAGCACTCTCATGTGTGTTATTGTTGGCCCTATTGCCCTGGCTGCGAAGTGGTTAAAAGCTACAGCTACTAACCAAAAGGTCAGCAGTTTGAACCCACCATTCGTTCCCTGGAAACCCTATGGGGCAGTTCTACTCTGTCCTATAGGGTCGCTATGAGTCGGAATCAACTCGACAGCAACAGATTTGGTTTTTGTTTTGTATGTTGTTGTTAGGTGCCGTCAAATTGGTTCTGACTCATAGTGACCCTTTGAATAACAGAACCAAACAGTGCCCGGTCCTAAGTCATTCTCACAATTGTTGTCATGCTTGAGCCCATTGTTGCAGCCACTGTGTCAGTCCATCTCGGTGAGGGTCTTCCTCTTTTTCACTGACCCTTTACTTTACCAAGCATGATGTCATTTTCCAGGGACTGGTCCCTCCTGATAACATGTACAAAGTATGTGAAATGTAATCTCGCCATCCTTGCTTCTAAGGAGCTTTCTGGTTGTATTTCTTCCAAGATAGATTTGTTTGTTCCTTTGGCAGTTCATGGTATATTCAGTATTCTCCGCTAACACCACAATTCAAAGGTGTCAATTCTTCGGTCTTCCTTATTCATTGTCCAACTTTCGCATGCATATGATGTGATTGAAAACACCATGGCTTGGGTCAGGTACACCTTAGTCTTCAAGGTGATATCTTTGCTTTTCAACACTTTAAAAGAGGTCTTTTGCAGAACATTGTATAGACCTATTTAATCTTTGGTTGAAGGGTGGTGAACCTCAGGAGTGACTTCAGTAATGAATTAAAAGTGTGTCCTGGGGCCATACTCTTGGGGTTTCTCCCGTCTCTGTCAGACCAGCAAATGTGGCTTTTTTTTTTTCCCCACATACATTGAGAATCTTAAAGTACGTTTAAAATACTGTTTGGTTTGACATGAAAAAATTACAAGCAAATTTCCAGGAACATATTTATTGTACAAAGGCTATCCATCTGTAGTTAAGATTCTATCCATCAAGACTCAATTATTAAAAATCCATAATCCATCCAGCATTGTGATTCTTGCTGTGAGAACATGAGAATTCCACAATCACTTTATTTAAGGGCTTTAAAGTGTGGAATGTAGATAAGGTACGTGCAACAACTACAGAACAATCAAATGACAAAAACTCACATAGTACTCTGGCATTTATACCATGGAATATATATATATATGTATATATATATATAGTTATTTATTTTGGCTTATCAACTATGACACATTGGTTGTCAGTCTGAAATAAAAGAGTTGTGTATGTGGTAGATTAGGCATGGGTGTCAGAGTGGAATGATGTGATCATTAAGATTGGGTGTCAGCTTGGCTGGACCATGATTCTCAGTGGTTTGGCAGTTATGATGTAGTCTGGCAGTCATACAATGATGTGATCACTTCCATGACGAGATCTGCTGTAACAAATCAGTTGAAAGGGAGTTTCCTTCAGGGTGTCTCCTGTATCCAATATAGGATTGTGGGCTTTTGCTTGCTCTGGATCCTGCAACTGGCTCCTGTTCATCTGACTTCCTGTTCTTGGGACGTGAGCAAATAGCTTACCTGCTGATCTTGGGATTCTTTAGCCTCCACAATCTGTGAGCCCGTGGCCTGACAGCTTACCTGCTGATCTTGGGATTTGTCAGCCTCCGCAGCCTGTAAACCAGAGGCCTGTTGTTTGACCTGCTGATCTTGGGTCCACCAGTCCCTGCAGCTATGTGAGTCAGGAGAAGCCTCCAGCCTGATCCATGGACTTGGGACTTTCCAGCTTCTATAACCACTTGAGTCATTTCCTTGATATAAATCTCTCTCTCTCTCGATGCTTCACTGGTTTTGCTTCTCTAGATAACCCAGCCTAAACCAGTGGGAATATATACTGAGCTCTAACTGTGCCAGGCACTGTGCTGCATGGCTTATTTTGTTTTACTCATACAGAACTCCACACAGAGACATTACTATCACCATTTTAAACATGGTAAATATGAAACTTAGAGGATAATTTACTCAAGTAATTAGTGGCAAAGACAAGATTGTCTTTTGATAAGCTTAGAGAACTACAACCCTTTCCAAGGTCTGGAAACCAACATCATCATTACCATCATCAGCATTATCACTGCCATCAACCTTACCTTTCTCGGGTGCATGCTGTGTTCCAGACACTATGCTAGATGATTTACACACAAGCTTCTAGTTAATTCCACGCCGTAACTCTCTGGGGTTTGATTTTAAAATGATCTCTGTAACACTTTGCTACGTTTTACCTTTTTTAACCCAAAGAGCTTAGTTTTAAAATCTCACTATCCCAATTTTTCAAGTAGGTGACTGAGTCTCAGAAACTTTAAGCAACTTTTTTGAAATCATACAAATTTGCAACTGGATGGTATCTTTACCACTGGAATTTACCCTCAGGTCTCCTGACTGAGAACATAGGATTTAGTGCCATGTTTACTTCCTATTCCTTCTCTTCTGGCAAATTTGGAATAACCTAAATATATAGATATTGCTCAGCTGCAGGCTAGAGCCTATTTTGCATGTTTCCCTCAAGAATTTTGGGATTTCACAGATGAACACTGAGGTTAATTTGCATAATAACATGATTTATGTAAAATACAGAGAGATTATGGCCTTGGCAGTTCTCTACTTCTGAGTCCCAAGAGAATGAGACTTCCAGCTATTTCCCCCCTGTACCGTGTCTTCTCAGTCCTGGTGAGAGAGAAGGGAGGCTGTGGTTAACCTAAAGTTTAGAAGGCCATTGGAGATGAAGATTTCAAGGACTTGGGAGGTCAATAAGTTGAATGGAGTGTTCTCCATCCAATATTACTCTATTAATGGCAAGACTTGTGGTATAGAAAAGATTGTTGGCCTTCGGCCTAAGTGTTCACTGAATGGGGCAAATGACAGTGAGTCATAGTCACCTTGAGGACTAAGGTGCGCCTGACAGAAGCCATGATATTTTCAATCGCCTCATATGTGTGTGAAAGCTGGACAATAAATAAGGAAGACTGAAGAAGAATTGATGCCTTCGAATTACAGTGTTGGTGAAGAGTATTGAATATACCATGGACTGCCAGAAGAAGGAACAAGTCTGTCTCGCAAGAAGTAAGCCAAAGTGCTCCTTTGAAACAAGGATGGAGAGACTTCACCTAATGTACTTTGAATATGTTATCAGGAGGTACCAGTCCCTGTAGAAGGACATCATGCTTGGTAAGGTAGAGGGTCAGCAAAAAAAGAGGAAGACCCTCAATGAGATAGATGGACACAGTGGCTGCAACAATGGGCTCAAGCATGACAACGATTGTACATAGGGTCGCTCTGAGTCAGAACCGACTTGACGGAACCTAACAACAGCAATCTTTATGGACGCAGACTGCCACATCTTTCTCCCCTGATTAAGCTGGTGGGTTCAAACCACTGACCTTTTGGTTAGCAGCTGACTGCTTAAGCATTGCATCACCAGGGTTCCTTAAAGGTCAAATAGAAGTAGAAAGACTTTTAGGGGGTGGAGAACACTGTCATTAGCAATAAATATTCCTTACTTCAGCCAGACATAATAGCTTGTAATCTAACAATGCTTCAGCTCTCAAAAGATTTTGTTTTCTTTCATCCAAGTAAAATTGGATATACAGCTTCCTAGACTTCCCAGGGAATCCTTGATAACAGCCTTATACAACTGTGTTTTTTCAGGCTTAACAATGGGTCTAAGGAAGGATGCCACTACTTCTATTTGCTAAGGAAGCAAAGGAACAAAAAAAAAAAAGAAAAAAATTTAACTCCAGGAAATTCTATTTGTTTCTGCCAAAATTCTTGAAGAAAATCTAAAGGAAACATGCTTCCTCACTCTCCTGACATAAAGATGGAGTTCATCCAAGTTCTACTTTTCTTTTTTAATGGAGATGTTGCTGAAATCAGTGTCTAAGTGCTGAAATCATGTTGTCTCTAGTGGAGGAGGTGAAGATGTCTTCTTTTGAAGAAAGTGGTTATAAAACAATAGGTTTTGATGAATTATTTGGCAGTATGGGATCTTTAAGTTCTACGTCTCCAGTCTCCTAAACTCTTTTAATCACTGACACGTCCTAACAGACCACATGCCATCCTGTAACTTCAAGTCCCAATGGTCTCACAGTGATCTTTCTCTTAAAATAAACAGATCCACAGACACACATATTAATACACACATGTACACAGAAACATCACTCTTCGCTAGTTTCAGCACAGAAATATAAGATAATTGTGCACAAACAAAGTGAGCATATTTTACAATTTAAAACACATTGTTCAACTGTATACTTTTAAAATGATTACTGGGATTGACAACCTCTATCAGTGATCTAGTCCTTTTTTTTTTTTTTTTTAATTAAGAGAGACCAAATTAAATAATTCTAAGGAGGAGATAGCAATACCAGCAACAGCAATGATAGTTGCTAACGCTTATTGGTACCTACTATATGTCAGGACTTATAATGCTGTCTCATTTAATCCTCACAGCAACCCCATGAGGCAGGTACAAAAACGAAACAAAATTCATTGCCATTCACTTGAATTCCAACTCATAGTGACCCTATATTGGAAGAGCAGAACTGCTCCCTAGGGTTTCTTTACAGTAGCAGGCTGCCACATCTTTCTCCCACGGAGCAGCTGGTGGTTCGAACCGCCGGCATTTTGGTTCACAGTTGAGCACTGAGCTATGGTGTCACCAGGGCTCTCTTATGAGGCAGGTGCTAGCATGATATCTAGTTTTGATTCCAGTCAATATGAGAGCCTCAGAATCTCACAGGAATTAACATACGTGCAAAAAAAAATACTTACAACCAAGCTTCACGATGACTGAAAGGAGCTAAGTCCATTCTTTTACTTCCTGATGGATTTCACTGCCTACTCATTCGCCATGGCACATAGTACTTGCCCCAACTGCCAAAGCCAAGTTTACAAACTCCAAAAATCAGGATTCAGTCCAGGAAACAAAGACTACTTGTGGTAGACTGATAATGTCTTCCAAAGATATGTACATCTCCTAATTCCAAGAACCTGTGAATGTTACCTTATTTGGAAAAAGCGTCTTTGTGGATGTAATTAAATGAAAGATTCTTAGATGAGGAGATTATCCTGGATTATCTGCATGAGTCCTAAGTGCCATTACAACCGTCCTTATAAGAGAGAAGCAAAGGAAGTTTTGACACACACACACAGAGGAGAAGGTGATGTCAAGATGGGGACAAAGATTGGAGACATGTGCCCAAAAGCCAAGGAGTGCCAGGAGCCACTAGAAGCCGGAAAAGGCAAGGAACAAAGTCTCCCATAGAGCCTCCAGAAGGCGTAGGGCCCTGCTGATCATTTTATTTCAGACTTCTGACCTCTGGAACTGTGAGAGAATAAGTTTCTCTTGTTTTAAGCCACCAAGTTTGTGGTAATTTGTAACAGCAGCCACATGAAACTAATGCATTACTCCAGTTATTTCAAGCAGAAAGTCATTCAATATAGGGAACTAAGTGCTTACAAAGTCATTCAGGGCTTTAGGGGAAGATGGTAGAGGACTTCCAGTAGGTTGTCCAGAATTCTCCAAGAGACTAGTCCCTAAGTTCCACAATTCTGGAGCTGTGTTAGGTGGTGGAACATGGATTCTAACTGCTGCAAATGTCACAAGCCATCACTGCAAAGGAACAGACAAATAAAGAGATTAATAGAGAAGAGGGACATACAAATACAGGAAAGGACAGAAAATGCAACAGACAACATCCAGTGCCACAAAATGGGATGTTATTCTAAATAGTCTACAACTAGTAGTTATGGACAGCGCAAGTCAGAATGGACATTAGTCCTAAACAACGGTATGCCTATAATGGTATGTGCTAAATGCTAGGTCTGACAACTAATGTTAGTTCAATAGGAAAGCGATTGTGATTTGCCCAACTCATTATTTTGAGCGAGGCCATGCAATTTTTGGATTAGCTTATTAATGGACCTCCTCCTTTTCAGATGTCCATACTGATCAATGCTGCTCTGGTCAGAGTAGGCAGTAAAAACACTGACCTGGGTCCATATCTGTGATAAGTTTCCCTAAAAATGGATAACTGTGGTGCAAGTATCTCAAGTATATACCATCTTTCATCCTTTCTGAGATGTCATCAATTTTAAGACACTTCATTACTTTATGCAGGAAGAAGAAAAATATACTGCCAATTTAACTATGACATGACATTGGTTGTAATATGCATTCCAAATCAAGAGATATTAAACTGTGAAAAAGTGTTTGTCTTAGAGTCAATGAACTGCGATCATTCAGAAGGGAGTGTAGAAGGTCCCGATAACATGGCTCACCCTTTGTGGACGCGTTCTCACTAGAGATTTTGGCAATGGAAAAATTAGAGAAAACATAAATGTATATGATTCCATTTTAATTTTCCTTTTAATTTTTTATAATTCTGAATGTAATAGCTTACTGAAGAAAATGCAGAAAAGTACAAGGAAGCAACCAAAACCAGAAAAAACCATGTGTACACGGGCAGCGTGGGAACACATTATAATGCAAGAAAGAGCTATGGAAATACACATAATTGTGTTCATACTGGCTGCTTCTCTACCATCAGAGAGAAAGAATTGTTCTTTTTTTTTAATTTATATAAAGTGAAGATTGTAGCTACTTTCAGTTTGGCTTAATAAATTCCTCTTGACTCCTCTGCTGCTGTGTAATGTAGGCTGCTCTTCAGGTTATTTTTATGTTAATGAATAGCTAAGTTTATAACACATTTATATTATACATGAATGAATGGGATTTGACTGCATTGTCCTTTCTGAAAACATTTGCTAACTTGGCACAGGCACTTTTTGCTAGAATTATTTCTACATATTGTGTGATTTCCCTTATCTCTGCCTAGCCATGCTGGAGTTTATTTATAATCTATTAGTGAAATAATTTCTAATTCAATGTCTACTGCCTCATACGTGTTCAGAAAATTCTGGTTAGTATTCAAATTATTAACGAAAATGTAGGATTTTAATTTAGTACGACTTCTGCAAAAGTGTCATGTAAAAATAAGAAACCAAAAAAGAAGACAGATCTGATTTGGCTTGGAAGTCAATCATTTATTAGCCAAAGAAACTTATACAAGCCGCTATAGCTTTATGAGTCTCAGCTTCGTTATATGTGAAGCAGGGACAATAATTTTCTCATAAATCTCAAGAGATTGTTGTATTCATTGAATGAAATAAATGAAAATGCCTAGAACAGTAGTAATTAGAGTTGACGTTAAAATATTTGATTCCTTCCCTTCCCTTCTTCCCCTTTTTTGTCTCTTCCTTTCTCCTCAGTAGAGGTGCCCCTAAGTTTTATAGCAAACGGAATAATTTGACTTTAAGCATGATCTGGCTTGAGATTTGTTTATTTCTATACCAGTACCAATTGCCTTTGAGTTGATTCTAACTCACGGCAACTCCATGTGTGTCAGAATAGAACTGTGCTACAAAAGGTTTTCAGTGGCTGATTTTTTGGAAGTAGAACACCAGTCTTTCTTCCAAGGTGCCTCCGGGTGAATTTGAATCTCCAAACTTTGGGTTAGTAGACAAGCACATCAACCGTTTGCACCACCCAGGGACTGTGTTCATCTCTAGATACCTCCAGATAGATAGATAAATAGATAGATAGATGGATAGATAGATACCTCTAGATATCTCTAAAGGAGTCCTGGTGGTTCAATGGTTAAGTGCTCGACTGCTAAATGAAAGGTCCGTGGTTTGAACCCACCAGCCACTCGAGGGAGAAAGATGTGGCAGCCTGCTTCTGCAAAGGTTTACGGCCTTGGAAACCCTATGGGGCAGTTCTACTCTGTCTTACAGGGTAGCTATGAGTTGGAATCAACCTGATGGCAGTGGGTTTTTTAGTGTGGGTTAGATATCTCTATAGAGAACCATGATCAGGAGAAAGGAGAATAAATGAAGGAATGACTCACATGCTTGCTGCTTTTACTCCAAGGTTATGTCACAGAACTAAATGAATGATGAAAGCAGTCACGGTGATGTACACTGATATGTTCGTTATCAATTGTTACATAACAAATTATCTCAAAATTTAATGACTTTAAAAACATTTATAATCTCACAGTTTCTATGGGTCAAACATCCAGGCTTAGCTTAACTGGATGTCTCTGGCTCAAGATTTCTCATGAGGTTGTTGCATTCAAGCTATTAGCCTAGGCTGTGGGCTCATCTGAAGGGTCATATTTGGGGGATCCACTTTTGAACCCACTCAAGTGTTTTTTGGCAGGCCTCATTCTCCCACCACATAAAAGTGTACAAGACTATCTTATGACATGGGAGCTGGCTTCCCCCAGGGCAAGTGAGTCAAGAGAAAGCAAGAATGATTCCAAGGTGAAAGCCACAGTCTTTTACAACTTAATTGCAGAATGACATCCCTTCTGAGATATTCTATTTATTAGAAATATATCAATAATTCCAGCTCATACTCAAGAGGAGACAATTACACAATGACACAAATACAAGGAGGCAGGGGCTGCTGAAACACATGCTGGAATATGCTGAAAGTGAAGAATTACATAGCCCAAAGATTTTTTAACGAATCTAAACATTTTTTTTAAATGTGTACAAGATGGTGATTAGAGGTCAATGTTGTAGCCCTCTTAGAAAAGCTGCAGAGAAACATCATCCACTGAAACCTTGGGGCTACAGCTGCTAACCAAAAGGTCGGCAGTTTGAATCCACCAGTCACTTCTTGGAAACCCTAGGGGAAATTTCTACTCTGTCCTAAGGGTCACCATGAGTCGGAATCAACTCAGTGGCAACTGGTATCATGCAAAGACTAAGGTTTCATTTCAGCTAATATCACTCTTGAAAGAACTCAAGCTACTTCTAAACTCTTCATTTTGCTTCAGATAAGGGTTCCTTTTTTCCAGCCACCGTTCTGGAACCATTGGAATCCCAATGGCATGGCTATTTTAGAATTGCTATAGTTTGTGTCGGTGAATCTCACGCCTTTGAAGTCAAGTTCACAAAATCTTGGAACTTGGTCTTCTGTCATAAGATATTAATGAATAAAGAATCCCATTATGCTTTTTATTTTAATGGGATACACCCAAAGGGAGGGGGGCTGTAAAAGCAATGGAAATTAATTTCAAATTCTACTTTTCTGGAACTGAAACAAATAGTAAAGTAGGAGTGAGGGGTAAGAAGAACGACTGGGCACAGGGAAATCTTTCTAAAAATACCTGCGGAGGTTCAATCTTGGCATGAGCTTCCTTGGTACTCAGTGCTGTTCTTTTTTCTTCATGAGCCCATCGTTTGTGAAAGAAACCAAATGAGAAAGCAGAGATGATATTACTAGAT
The DNA here is from genome assembly GCF_000243295.1 of Trichechus manatus latirostris. Classification (NCBI taxonomy): domain Eukaryota; kingdom Metazoa; phylum Chordata; class Mammalia; order Sirenia; family Trichechidae; genus Trichechus; species Trichechus manatus. The sequence continues at coordinate 24,671,149 of NW_004443940.1, read as the reverse complement.
CATGCAATGGGCTTGAACAACAAGAAAAATGGCAGTGCAGGAAGGCTTTCTCCAGTTTGTCAGTCACAATGAGCAGAGAACAGGCTCCATAGGTCCTTCCTACCTTATTTGGATCTTCAGGAACTAGCCAATTTCTGACTTGCTCTCTCTCAACTCTTTCTTGCTTATAAAGAAATAAAGATATAACAATATAAACCAGAAAACCAAACTCCTTGCTGTCGAGTAGATTCCGACTCATAGCGACCCTATAGGACAGAATAGAACCGCCCCATAGGGTTTCCAAGGAGCGCCTGGTGAATTCGAACTGCTGACCTTTTGATTCGCAGACGAGTTCTTAACCACTGCGCCACCAGGATTCCAAAGTAATATAGGTCTCCATAATAAGAGAAAGCAAACAGAAAAAAAAAAAAATTGCATGAGGAGATACTGCAATTGAAAAAGAGGGGAACATTCTGAAAACTCAGAGTAAATAATTCTCTCTGAAATAGATTTATTGTAAGAAATGGGAGAAAATACAGAAAATTTTGGATTAGTACTCCCGCCAAGAAAGTAGAAGAATCATTAATTTTAATGCAAACAAAAATCTGCATAAAGAGAAGTTTAAATGAAAATTATAATATATACATACACACACATATACACACTTATATACATATGTATATATATACGTATGATGTCTACATTAATGTATTATGAAGTTATTTCTCCTAGGACAAATATGAGAATTTAAAGGAAAAAGAAAAAACAGAAAAGAAGAAAACAGGGGAAAATGTGAGAAAAAAGGCAGAAAGATCCTAGGAATACAATCTAATATTTTATAGGGCTCTTAAAAATGAGACGACATGGAGCAAAAATAATTCTCAAAATAATAGAAAAAACTTGTTTGAGTAAAGTCTGCAGCTCACAAGGGCTCACCAAGTATCAATTAAAGTGAATAAAAAGATAATACTTACCAATCTGAGAATTTTTCATTTTAACAGAAAAAAAGAGCAATCCATGACTATTCAACTACAACTGAACAGTATGGCCTTAGACCTCTTTTCTTCAGTGCAAAATAGTGTCCACACCCTTCCAAGCTGATCCATTACTATGCAAGGTTTCCAAGTTGCTCTTCATATTCAAATGTATAGCAAGAGAGTCTTTCTCGGAGGAAGGTTCATAAAGCCATCCATCGATAAGCACTTCCTGGAAAAATGTATATTTCAGATAGTTGAAGTATAAAAATCAAATAATTCAATAATGAGGAAATACAGTATAAAGAAATTAACAGGGGCTGAAAAAGCAGCAGTCAAGAAATCAAAGGATGCATTGCATCGGGCAATCCTGTTGCAAAAGACTTCTTTAAAGTGTTAAAAACCAAAGATGTCACCTGGAGGACAAAGGTGTGCCTGATCCAAGTCATGGTATTTTCAATCACCTCCAGTCCCTGGAAAAGGACATCAGGCTTCATAAAGTAGAGGGTATTCGAAAAAGAGGAAGACCGTCAATGAGATGGATTGGCGCAGTGGCTGCAGCCATGGGCTGAAACACAGCAACGCTTGTGAGGATGGCGCAGGACCAGGTGATGTTTCGTTCTTTTGTACGTAGGGTTGCTATGAGTTGGAACCGACTCGACAGCACCTAACAACAACAACAACAACAAAAAAGCTAGTTAACAAAAGTAAATTATAAACTCTTACTGTTTTAAAATTGTGCAAATCCAAAAAAAAATTTGAAAGGGAATATATATAATTTGGTATCAGTAGTACTGCCATAGAGTAAGTGTTTTTAATGGGCTAAGAACTTAAATTACTTAATATTATATGACAAGTTAGGTCTAAAATCCAAGATGATAGTAACGAAACAAGAGAGGGGAGGTAGAGGAGTTGCAAAAACTGACAGGATGAAATTCTTTTCACACAGATGGTGAAGACAGTAGATATTGTTTCATTCGTTGATATTGCCAATCGGCAAAAAAACAGATACAATTTCATGCACATATATATAGTAACAACTGAAAAAAACACTGGACGCATATATTCTAAATCACTATGTAAGAAAATTGAACTAAGAATAAACAGTTCTGAAGAGATAAGAAATAAAGTAAGAACCATTTTATTGGGCCACCCTCTATGTAGATGTCCATCCATTCTCAGAACTGCTCCCAGACTCTCCAGTCCAGAAGCAACCACACCTGTAGTAATTCTTTCATATTAGAATCTACACCAACCAAATATGAAGGAAGCTCTGTTCCCTCTGTATTTTCTGAAAAGTACCTAGTTGCTGCTAAGATATTTCATTCCCAGTTTCCTCTGCAGCTTATACTTCTGGTCCAGCCCAGAGCCCCTAAATAGTAAGAGATTACTTTTGATTAAGTCAGATTAATTTCCAGCAGGGCTGGAGAAATGACTCTCTAACCAGGTAAGCTGCCTGAATAGGGGGAAAAAAAATTGAACTATATCAAGCAATTAAAAAAATCCATCTCTGAAACTCAAGCAGTGCAAAATCAAGAGTCAGGCAAGTGGAATGCAATGCCAGCAAATCAGTTAGCATAAATTATACAGGGTTTTGAAAGTAAACCGATCTATTTCTCGATAGAACTGTACTTAAACCATCACTAAATAACTGAGACAGTAAGCTATGTTGAAGCAGATTTCACAATACTTCAGTGTCCAGAAATTTTTGTATTGAGGATTCCAAATATTTTGTGCCACATCTTAAACTACACACTTTAGTCTGTTGTCAGGGGAGGAGAAGAATGGCTGACTGTTATCTTTGGAGCCAAAATTCATCTCTAAATGAAATTTGATTACTATTTTTATCCTTCAGTTACTGTTGGGGTGAAACCTTATAGTCTTGCCTGTTTGGTTTAAGTTTTAGGGATGATAATACATTCTTCAGGAAAAGTAGAAAGTATTTTGGGGAATTCATCCTCCCTTTTCTTTTTGCTAATATTAAGTTGGTTTATTTATTTATTTTTTTACTGTTCCATTGAGCAAATCTGCTGCAAAAGACCTCTTTAAAGTGTTAAAAAGCGAAGATGTCACTTTAAGGACTAAGCCATGGTATTTTCAATCACCTCATATGCATGGGAAAGCTGGACAATGAATAAGGATGACCAAAGAAGAATTGATGCTTTTGAGTTATGGTGTTGGCAAAGAATGTTGAATATACCATGAACTGCCAAAAGAATGAACAAATCTGTCCTGGAGGAAGTATAACCAGAATGTTCCTTAGAAGCAAGCATGGTAAGACTTCATCTCATGTACTTTGGACATGTTATCAGGAGGAACCAGTCCCTGGAGAAGGACATCATGCTTGGTAGAGTAGAGGGTCAGCAAAAAAAGGAAGACCCTCAAGGAGATGGATTGACACAGTGGCTGCAACAACGGGCTCAAGCATAACAACGATCATGAGGATGGTGCAGGATGGGGCAGTGTTTCTTTCTGTTGTACACAGGGTCCCTATGACTCGACAGCACCTAACAACAACAACTGTTGGTTTATGATAATATGTCTTTATAAAACTCTGAGGATAAGTTGTAGATGACTGTATAAATAGGAAAGACAAGATGGAGCAATGACTTCTTGAGATGACTTCATGGGAACACAGATAAGGGTCTGAGATTAGCAGCATGAGTCAAGAAGTACATACCTTTTCAACCAATTCAGGAGACATCTGCTATTTCTGCTTTTTTAGTGAACTGAGAACTAAGGGTGTCCTTAAGACTCCAAAAAGGAACTTAATGGGAACCCCAACAAGAGGACAGAGCTTTGAAATAAGAAGAGACAGATATTGAAATAATTGGTTGATTAAAGTAGTCAGAATCCCAGGATGCCACATAGACTGTAGTGAAATAAAACCATAGTAAAAACTTATGAATATTGAAAATAAGCCAACATCCACCTGTAGAAAAACTGCAGAGAAGAGAAGAGAACAAGTTTAAAAAAAGGAAGGACTTCAAAGGGTAAGAGCCATTTAGACTTCCAGAAAATAACTGCAGTATCAGTTTAGAAAACTCTAGAGACAAAGGGAATTAATTCTATTTGAGGGCCATAAAGTTATCTCCTTCCTCACCCGAGGAAGTATCTGCTGTCTTAATCCCTTTTGACTTTTCAGTACTTAGCATGGTGTCTAACACACAGTAGGCATTCAGTACTAGTTTATAAATAAATCTAAGTGTAAGATGTCTGCATTATGAAGACATGGTGCTATCTTAGAGATAATTATCTGAAGAACCCTTTTCACTGCCTTGTCAAAGTGCCAATCTGAACCAACACAGACAGAGTTAGTCAGTTTAATCACGAATATCTTACAAATTATCGTTATTATAGAAACGTGTCTAAGAAGGGAGACTCAATAATGCAGCTGTAACTATACTGGCGTTACAACAAAGACCAGAGTGCAGGCTCACTGATACGGCATAAGTTTTTCTGCAATTATCTCGGTTTCATGCTCTCAGTTCTGATTACCAAAGAATATTATCTCATATTTAAATTCAAGAAACTCCTCTGACAGGTAAAACGATGTATGCTTGTTTCAGAGAGATCTAGTTGGGAGAAAACTGGAGAATCTCTTATTCTAATCTGCAGGTACAACCTGGGATTCAAAGAACCCAGGTGGGAGAGTAGGTCATGGGAAGTGAGAAAGAAGAGCAAGCAGGTCAAAACATGAGAACCCACAGGAGAAAGAAGCAAACTAGCAAATGGCCCCAAACAAAACTCTAACTGAAAGTTTACTGTAAGAAGCCTGACTTCTTCAGTAAACCTGCAAACATGTTTCACTGTGAAATATTTGGTGACAATAAGTTAAGGGAGGGTGATAGTAATCATTCGGCTGCTAACCAAAAGGTCGGCAGTTTGAATCCACCAGCTGCTCCTTGGAAACCCTGTGGGGCAGTTCTACTCTGTCCAACAGAGTCGCTAAGAGTCAGAATCTATTGGAAGGCAACAAGGAAGGGTAATACCTAAAATTAAATATAAACAGTTGCAACCCAGAAATATCCTTAGCAATTTATGCGTTGAAAGCCCTCGATTTTCCTTTCTTGTTGAATAACAGAAATACCCTATTTTGATGCAAATAGTGTACTTTGTATTTTTTTTTTTTTTTTTGTAAACTGCACCCTCCCCCTCTCCAGGTAGTTTCTTAAGTGTGCTATACTAATTTTTTTTACAGCAACATGTAACATTATTTGTGTAAAAATATGGTATTGATAAGAAGGAATGGACGACTTAAGCTTATACCAAATAAATAAGGTATTTCTGAGATGTGTAGAACTGGTGACTCTTGGCAACAGTAAGTGGCTTCTTTCTGAGTATCCCCTGCTTGATATTTAGAAGCACCGAACCAGCTATTATTGTGCCAAGCTCATCAGTAGATGTCAGGGATGCAGCTGAGTTTCTGAATGATTGCTCTGTGTGGCATGCCGACCAGGGCGAGTGAGTAGTCGTAGCAGTGCTAATGAGATAAACAAATTCAAGGACCTGCAGATCATGGCTTTGCTTTTTTTATTAGTCCTCAACCAATGAGTTTTTGGTGACTTTCAAATCCTCCTCTTGCTTTGAGGATGAACTTTAGCTTCTGGAATATGAGGTGGGTGTTGATACTGTTAGGTGCCATTGAGTCTATTTTAGCAACCCCTTTTTTTATTAGTCCCCAGTCAATGAGTTTTTGGTGACTTTCAAATCCTCCTCTTGCGTTGAGGATGAACTTTAGCTTCTGGAATATGAGGTGGCTGTTGATGTTGTTAGGTGCCATTGAGTCTATTTTAGCAACCCCATGAGACAGAGTAGAACTGCGCCATAGGTTTCGTAGGCTGTAATCTTTACAGGAGCAGACTGAGAGGTATTTTCCCTGCAGAACCACAGGGTAGGTTTGAACCACCAACCTTTTGGTTAGCAATCGAGCACTTAACTGTTGCTCCACCACAGGTGGGTGAGAAGTGGCTATTTATCTGGGGAGTCAATCATGCAACTTTTCTGTATGGTTCTTATTAGACCTGGCCTAGACATGGGCAGTCAGACTCACTATCTGATGAATTCTTATCCCTAGATGGGGAGAATTACAGAGGCCAAGCAGTACTGAGAGGCTAACACAAAGCCTCAAGTCTCAGCGGTGGCAAGTCTACTTGCTTTTCTCATTAGCTCTGCTGGAAGAGAGACTTGGCTTCTAATTGTACACGGTGGTTAAGAGTTGGCTTCAGAAGTGAAATTCCATCCTGGCTGCTTGGTTAAATGTTTGGAAAAACTACCAGTGAATACTGCGATCTGGTTTAGAGCTCGTTTTTAGGGTCACAAGGAAGAACTTGTTCTTTTGTCGTTCCCTTCCACATTAAAAGAACGATCAAGTGCAACATTTAAGAGGATCTCATGTCTGAACGAGGATAACTAGAACCTTTTAGTGTTAATAAGTAATGTTTGCCCCAAAATGAAAGTATAATAGGGCTGCATATCTAGGTCATTGGCAATCCTGCAGCCTGTCTGAAGTGGCTGGGCATAGAATTTGCCCACTTTCTCAGTTTAGCTCAAAGGGGCCAGGTTGGCTTTAAAGTTCTGAATGTGACCTACCTAAATTTGAAGTTTCTTTTCATTCTATCACCAGTGAGATTTGTGACATAGTATTTCTTTGAGTCTCAAGTTCTGTATTTTTAAAGTATGGATAATACTATATGTTATCTTAATAGTAATGTTGGATGTATAGTAAGTGTTCAATACATTTTTGTTTCCTTTTTCATATTTATAAACAAAAACACAGGTATCCAAACCATCGGTATTATTTTCCCTCAAGTGAAAATGATATTGACAAGTTTTTGTTGTTTTTGGTTTTTTCTTTGTTAGGTTTCTGGATAGTTTTTCCAGTGGTGTAATATTTTTCTCTCTAACTGATGATGTCTCTGAGTAGTCGCTAAACATCCAGATAGATTTACATTTGCTCCTAAATTTTTTTCTAAATCTTACTGATCTTTTAGGGTCCAAATCATAGTACCTTCCCTGGCCAGTCTAATTCACACAGGTCGTTCTATCTGGTGACCTTGACAGACGTGACTAGACACTGAAGGGCTGCTTTCCTTGCACTGCATAGAGTGAAAAGGGCTACACCTGCAACCCACCCTGTCTGGTAGGATGGAGCAGCACCTGCAGTGTCCCTCAGAAAGGAAGAGGTGAGAGCCAAGACTGGCAGGCAGGAAGGATGAGGGAAGCCCTTCAATAGTGGCTTCCAGCAAAGAGAAATGAAGAAGAAGAAAACATTAAGAGGTCCAGACAGACCATCAGAATTAAGCAGTCAAACAGTAAATTTCAGAGTCTCCTTCCTAGTACTGAGTTTAAGTTCAAGTCCATGGGACAGGTGTAGGAAAGGATTGCTAAAGTATTGTCAAGCCCCGTTATAGAGGCAAACAGGTAGGCATAGAGGCATAGGGTCCCTGAGGTACCAGGAGGACTCCCAGGTTCTACAACTTCAGCATAATGTCAAATTTGGAGGCGTAGCAAAGGTCATGCAAGGACAGATCCTAAGAGAGGGAAAAAAGATTGATAAGGTGACAACATTTCAGATCTGCTGAATTCATAATGCGCACTGATCCTCATTTGGTTTACAGTATTTCAGACACGTTGTTCCAAAGATTAACACTTATTTATTGTCTAATTTATTGCTTCCTTGTTTAGAGAGTAATCTTTTTTTTTTTTTTTAAACCAGGAACTATGTTTTGTTCTTCAAACACCAAGCACCTATTATGTGCTTGGTAAATGTTAGTTGTGTTTTTTTAATAAAACTGAATTTTATAAAAATTTGAACCATTACTAAATTTCAAACCAATTCAAAGTGCATGAGCAATTTTTAAAAATTTGTCATGGGCTTTGTCTTCACAAAAATGTGTCTGTGACAATACAGGGGAAACCAGCACAACCTGTCCAAGGAAAGGTCATGGAAGCCCCATAGACACATCCGAACGCCCTGAGGGACTGAA
>NW_004443940.1:24627800-24662452 GCF_000243295.1 Trichechus manatus latirostris | reverse complement strand
AACCAATGTCATAAAACAATATGTGTACTACAGTTTCATGAGAAACTATTTGTTCTGTAAGCCTTCACCTGAAGTACAATAAAATATAAAAAAAAAAATGTGTCTGTGAGATCAAGCTCAAAAGCAAAAGATTATGAGTCTTTCCAATTACGGGAGATGAGTATACTAGAATCCTGTACTGAATATGAACTTCTCTTCGACTTCTTTCACAAGATTAGGAGCAATTTTGTGTCATCTTTAGTAAAGCTGCATTAAACCAGTTTTATTGAACTATGAAAGCTCATATTTCTAAGTCTACAGATTCAATTCTGGGGTAAGTCACAGTTCACATGTGGCTGTTTTTGAAGTATACACAATTATACGTGAATGTATACCCACTGAGCCCAGCAGAGCAAAGAAAAAGAAACAAAGGAGATTCTATACCCTAGATATTTTTGCCTTGTCACCTGTCACTGTTGTCATTGTTGTTCGATGCAGGCAAGTAGGTTCTGACTCATAGCGACCCTATGTACAAAAGAAAGAAACACTGCCCAGTCCTGCGCTATTCTCACGATCATTACTATGTTTGAGCTCATTGTTGCGGCCTTCTCATTGAGGGTCTTCCTCTTTTTTGCTGACACTGTACTTTACCAAGCATGATGTCCTTCTCCAGGGACCGGACCCTCCTAAGAACATGTCTAAACTACCTGAGACGAAGTCTTCTCATCCTCACTTCTACGGAGTATTCTGTACCCCTTACAAGACAGATTTGTTCCTTATTCTGGCAGTCCATGGTATAGTCAATATTCTTCTCCAACACCATAATTCAAAGGCATTCATTCTTGTTCAGTCTTCCTTATTCATTGTCCAGCTTTTGCATGCATAGGAGGCCGTTGAAAATACCATGCCTTGGGTCAGGTGAATCTTAGTCCTCAAAGTGGCATTTTTGCTTTTTAACACTTCAAAGAGGTCTTTTGCAGTAGATTTGCCAATGCAACACATCATTTATGAGTTCTTGACTGTTGCTTCCATAGATGTTGATTGTGAATCCAAGTAAAATGAAATCCTGGACAATGTCAATATTTTCTCCGTTTATCATGATATTGCTTATTGGTCCAGATGTGAGGATTTTTTTTTCTTTATGTTGAAGTGTAATCCGTACTGAAGGCTGTAGTCTTTGCTCTTCATCAGAAAGTGCTTCAAATCCTCTTCGCTTTCAGCAAGCAAGACTGTGTCATTGCATAACGCAAGCTGTTAATGAGTCTTCCTCCAATCTTAATGCCCTGTTCTCCCTCGGATAGTCCGACTTTTCAGATTATTTGCTCAGCATACAGATTGAACAAGCATGGTGAAAGAATACAATCATGAAGCACATTTTTCCTGACTTTAAACCACACAATATCCCCTTGTTCTGTTCGAACAACTGTCTCTTAGTCTATGTACAGGTTCCTCATGAGCACAATTAAGTGTTCTGGAATTCCTATTCTTCACAATGTTGTCTATAATTTGTTATAATCCATACAATCAAATGTCTTTGCATAGTGAATAAAACACAGGTAAACATCTTTCTGGTATTCTCCGCTTTCAGCCCAAATCCATCTGACATCAGCAACAATATCCCTGGTTCCATGTCCTCTTCTGAATCAGGCTCGAATTTCTGGCAGCTCCCTGTCGATGTCCTGCTATAACTGTTTTTTGAATGCTCTTCAGCAAAGTTTTACTTGCATGTGATTTAATGATATTGTTTGATAATTTCTGCATTCTGTTGGATCACCTTTCTTTGGAATCGGTACAAAATTTTCTCACCTGTTAATGACTTTAAATTGCAAGACCTACAGCAGCAATTATTGGGGCATCTCCCTGCTTTTCATAAATTGCTACTTAGAGATGGGAACAAAATGTCTCAAAGACTGACAGAAGCCTGTTTCCCAGCCAAGAAAAATCACTACCTGCCGATCATCTCCTGACAGCAAAGGCAGCAGGAATGACGGAGCCCAGGGGCCTGGCTGGGTCAGTACTGAAAGACAAGGCATCCCAGTCTGAATAAAGCCTGAAGGTGTCTTTACCCTCATGACAGCATTCAATGCAAAAACAAGGTCGATTCTACTTGCTAAACCAAGGTCTCAGATTGTACTTCGCGGAAAAAGACAAAAATTGTCCCATATAGTGCTTTTAAAGTACAGTCAACTTTGAGCAATACTCTCAGGAATATAGTCTCAAAGCAGCATGTATTATAAAACATTAAGATAAAATTTATAAATAAGCAAACTCTATTAACTAAGTAGCTTTGCAGACAAAGCAAGAGATAAAAACGAAACCCATCTCTGTCTCCTCTGGCCAGGTCGTTAAGGCACAGCATTGCTTTTCAGCTATGATCACCACTTGGTTACAATAGGGTAAACCAAAACCAAACCAGTTGCCATCCATTCTGACTCATGAAGACCCCATGTGTGTCAGAGTACAACTGTACTCCACAGGGTTTTCAAAGGCTTTTTTTTTTTAATTTTATTTATTTATTATTAAATGGCTAATTTTTCAAAAGTAGAATACCAGGCCCTTCTTCCTAGGTGCCTCTGGGTGGAATTGAACTGCCAAACTTTTAGTTAGCAGTCAAATGTATTAACCATTGGCAGTACCCAGGGACTCCTTAAAACCAGATAAAACAGGAAAGAGTAAAAGTACATTTCTAACTCAGCCACTGTCCCCAATTTTCTGGGTGATCCTATACAAAGAAGCCTTGTGCCTACACTAGTCCACACTATCACTCCAAAGCTGTGAACTGCCTGGGCATAGTCAGCATGAGGAAGAGACAATAGATTGATGAAGAGGCGGGTGATGAAAATCAAAAGGAAGGCAAAGCTCCCAGCATCGCGTGATGCTCGTGACAAGCTGTATCCTCCCTTGGCTTTAATGTTCCTTCTCATATGCTTTATTTTCTGGTTCCTTTGTGTGTTTGCGTCTGTGTGAAATGCTGATGGTAGTAGCAGCATCAGAACCTGTCTAACTTCAGCGGGAAATAATGGCCAGGATCAGCCCAAAGCTGATTCTCAGGAGGTAGGGTTCAGACATACCTTTTTTTTTTTTTTTTACCAATTTTGACATCAGCCATCTCTTCAAACCTTTTTACCAATTCTGATACCAGCCTTCCCTTCCAAGGCACTCTCTACTTCCCTACTTCGTTCAATAATTCATTGCAGTGGCTACACAGAATTCACAGACCACACTTACAATTATGAGATTTATTAGGGAAGTAACAGGTTGCAATTCAGGAAACTGTTCTTTAATCAGGGCAGCTTCTTTGCCGCCGTGCCTGCAAGCAGGCCTCTCTCGGCCCCCGGCCCTCAGCCCTCAGCCCTCAGCCCTGCTTGAGCAAGTATTACAAAGCTCTTTAGCTCTGTCAATAAATGCCCGGAATAGCCCTACTCCACCAGGAAGCCTCCTGCCCAAAGGCATTCAGCTCTCTCTCTCCATAGGTCGGCACACTTATCTCTGCCAACAAGTGCCCAGAGGCAGCTTGCTCCACCAGCAAGCCTCCTGCCCGAAGGCTTTCTGCTCTTTTGCTCTGGTGGGCTGAGAAGCACACTGTGCAGTCTCACTCCCATCTTCTGGCTGTCTCATGCTGCTGCCACCTACAGCATTACAGCTTTCCCTGTCTCCTGGGCCTAGGAGGTTCTCAGCACAGGGACCCTGGGCCCAAAGGATGTCCTCTGCTCCTGGTTCTTCTTGATGGTAGTGAAGTCCCCCATCCCCTCAGTCTCTGAGATTGGCTCCCTTTAAGCCTAGTGGGATGGCAAAACTGACCAATCCCCTACAAGAGTTCCACAGCACCTTATTTGCATAGCTCCACCCCCACAACAGCTCCATGTACTTTATTTGCATTATTAGCAGGCTGTCCAATCCCCTCAGTGGGTCACAAGCACCTTATTTGCATATTCACACCCAATCATTTTGTGGGATTACATGATCATGGCTAGAAGGGCCATACAATAGTAATTCACTACACCAAAACTCTGCATTTATTTTTCTAAATGCTGAGTCCTGCTTGAAGAGGTGAATAGCTGGTATCCTCAGCCACCCCAATCACAACCAACTAATATGTCTCTAAGGCCCCATATCTTATTACTTCCTCAACAGTTATAAAACAACCTCTGTGCGATGCTAGAGGTTGAATGAAAGACAAATGACCACAGAGAAAAGGACCTTAGTTTGAGAGTAGCTTATACTAGATGACACAGGATTTGGGCTAAATGAATAAGCCTGCAGTCACATGTCAATTTCCTGGGAATAGTGAGTGATTAAAAAAAAAAAAAAAACAATATAACATTCAGCCTCTTTCTTTAAAACCTTAGGAATGGACTTAAAAAGGTCCATTTTCATTTATCACCCAATTTCCAAAGCTAGTTGAGATAAGGTGTAAAAACACGAAACTCAGCCAGTAATGGGGCTATTTAAATTGAGACCACTGATCAACTGTTGTTGTGAAAACATATATAAATTATTTTAGGCTATTTATCTATTGATTTCTTTCAACAACATGGTAATAAGCTTTAACAAGTGCTGAGATGTTCCTAACTTCAGTAAGTGACCAGAAGTTGAAACAGATATTCACTGTTAATAAGCCTCTTTCCTATTAAACCTGTTTAATAATTATGGAAATAAGTGGTAATGTACACAACATTTCCTCTTCTATTGTCATTACCTGGAAGGCCAATTGCACCTGAGATGCTTGTTAAAAAGCAGATTCCTGGGCCCCACCCCAGGTTTCCTGTGACTCTGATGCCCAATGAATTTGAGAACCATTTTCACTGTCTGGAATGCTTTCTTCCCTCAGAGCAACTTGTACAGTGTTAACCTTCAAGAAGAACCATCTTGAATTGTTGACTTCATATTCATCATACTGATTTTGACTTGACAATAAAGACTACATTGCCTAGTCATATAGACAGCAAAGCAGGCGCTCCAATTTTCACAGAAGCCTTTCAATATCCATGAAACATGATGAATGTAGTTTCAGTCTAACAATTCTTTGTTTTCCCTTTATTTTTAGTTGCTTTGTTTGTACACATGATGACTAAGGTATTGGACGATATAAAAATCCCACATAGCACCTTTTGAGCTCTTGACTTTTCTTCTGGTATTCCAGGAATGTCCTCATCCTAGACTCTGTGGATAAGATAGCATTTCACAGAAATGTCTGTGCTGCTTCTTGGGCTGTTGTGGTTAGAGAAATGAAGGAGCTTATGGAGAATTCATTCGGTTTATGAATCTAACGAATTTTTACTCCTGGGTTCATTTCTGCCTCCCAACTAGCTTTAGATCTCTGCCTCCAAATAGAATGGTCAGCTCAATTGTCCTCCAGCAATACAATTATCCTCCCCTGTATGGACACCTCCAGACCTCTAGTTATGCCTTTTCTGAGCACTAACAAACCTTCTTCCCTGTTTACCTAAATTACACTCATAAAGTTCCACCCTACAGCAAAGTTGTTCTCTTATAAATTGCTGTGTTTATTATCTATAACCTAAATTATTTTGTTGTCATTTAATCATATTTTCATTCATTACACCACTTGCATTATTTAACTGTTTTACACTCTATAAACTCTGATTGCAGAAACTCTGCTGATGCATAGACAGTTTGTTCTATGTCTTTATTTTCCCCCAAAGGCTATAGCACAGCATGGAGCACGTACAAACTCTATATAGTTAAATGACTATTCACTGTTTTACCTCTGCAAATTATATTTCAATTCTGGAAGAGCATTTAAACAGACAATGTATTTTTGGAAATCAACAGAGTTGTATGGAATGACATAAAAGAAAGGCATACTCTTGAATATTCTTAGAAATTAAAAACGTTCAGTTTCTTTAGAAGTCCTGAACAATGTGTTTTCCTCTCATATGTTAGTATATTTTGTGCACATGTATGTATATGCAGGGATAGATTACTCAATAAGCAAGGTATGCACAGGCTTACTTGTGCTTACTAATCTGTAGTGCACAGGTGAAATTGTGCACTATAGATTAGTTAGTAAGTAAACACAAGTAAACCCGTGCATACGATGCTTACAGGTTAATCTGCCCCTCTGTATATGGTACAGGATTGCTCTTCAGGAAGAAGATGCCTTTGCTTTATGGGATAACACCTGCTTTATAAAAATAAATATTCAAAAATACTTCGCTCCCTGAAGGAGAGCTGCTGCCAGCACTTAAAGATCTGGCTTCAATCCCGCAGCAAGTGGTGGGTTATTTTTAGTGATTTTCACATCTACTTCGTGTTTTTCTTCTCTCCTTTCACTCTGTTCTTGTTTTCCCCTACAGAGCGCCTCCATCTTACAATTTCCTTACCATCCCTGACTTTGCTGTTACCTGTTAGTTAACTCAGCTTCTGTGAATAACCGTTTGGGCTGCTTTAGTGTTTCTCTACTTCCATTTAATATTTTTGTCAGATGAATTGCACCTAGTATCGAATTATTTTTAAAAATATTTTTACAAAAAAAAAGATGAAAAACTGAATTTGTCATTTCTCCAAAAGAGGAATGAAGACACATCTGCCACATCATCAGGACCACTGTCCAGGGATGAACGTTCTTAAAATGCCCCATACTAGATCCTTTTTTCTTCTCTTTAGTGACCTATTTCTCTAGGCCCAAACAAATATATGATCCCTAATTTTTTTTTTCCTAATCTGTTTATTTTTATTAAAACTTTAGCAGGGCTATGAAGTGAAATAACTCATATTGCGATAATAAACAGGCTATACGACAAACAAAAAAAAAATCACGTACGTGAGAACCAGTTTAGAAAATTCAAGCTGTATCATCTCCAGGTGTATGCAATCAGCCAAAGACAAAAATCTCCTGCTCTAGAAAAGCATGATTAAAGGATAGTAATATTACTCAAAGGAAAAGAGGAAAGATACTGGATAAAAAACAAATCAAGTTTTACATTAAACACTGATAACTTTAATACTATGGACAAGTTAGTAGCCATGAAAATTGTATTGAGACAAGGTGTATAGGTACAATCATGGGGGATCCATATTTAGGTTGGAGTTGTTGGCAAGGGCAATGTGATGTTTGTCAGGTTAACATTCAAAGATTAAGATTTCATGGGTTTGAGTTATGGCCAGCATGTTCAAAGCATGAAAAAAGCCTGGAAAGTCTTGCTGATAAGAATAGACTTCTTAGTCAAGGGGGGCATTACAAGTAAAACTCTAAACCCAGTGCCCTGTGGATTTAGGGAAATGTTCAGTCTGATGAAATTAGAAATGTTGAACTTGCATCCAGTGAACAAATGCTACCGCATGTGAAGACATTTTGCTTGAAGAAACTAAGAGCTAGCTGTGCAACTGCAGAAAGATGTTCTCCCAAGACTGGGCTGTGTGGAACTGTGATGGAAAGTTGGTGATGATAACTTGTACAAGGAAAGCTCATGGAAGCTCCCTAGACACATCCAAACTCCCTGAGGGACTGAATTGCTGGGTGGAGGGGTGTGGGGACCATGATCTTGGGGAACATCTCGCTGAATTGGCATAAAACAGTTTTTAAAGACAATGTTCTACCTTAGTGAGTAGTGTCTGGGGTCTTAAAAGCCTGTGAGCAGCCAACTAAGATACTCCACTGGTCTCACCCATTCAGGAGCAAGGGAGAATGAAGAGAACAGGATACAAGGAAAAGATTAGTCCAAAGGACTAATGGACCACAGCTACCAAGGCCTTCACCAGACTGAGTCCAGTACAGCTAGATGGTGCCCGGCTACCACCACTGACTGTTCTGACCGGGATCACAACAGAGGGTTCTGGACAGAGCTGGAGAAGGATGTAGAACAAAATTCTAACACAAAAAAAAAGACCAGATTTACTGGCCTGACAGAGACTGGAGAAACCCAGAGAGTATGGCTTCCGGACACCCTTTTAGCTCAGTGGTGAAGTCGTTCCCAAGGTTCATCATTCAGCCAGGGACTGGACAGCCCCATAAAGCAAAACGGGACTAATGAGGCACAGCAGTCCAGGGACAAGGACTAGAAGGCAGGAGGGGACAGGAAAATTGGTGATAGGGAACCCATGGTTGAGAAAGGAAAGTGTTGACATGTCGTGGGGTTGTTAACCATTGTCATAGGGCAATATGTGTACTAACTGTTCAATGAGAAACTATTTTATTCTATAAACCTTCATCTAAAGTACAAAAAAGAAAAAAAAGAATTATCTATGTGAGATCAGATTGACAACAGCAACTCAGAAGGTTTGATGGGAAGCCTAGGGGGCAGTGAGTTGAAGATAATGGTGATGGAATAATTTGGAAAAGGATAGTGAGAATAGCAGCACAACTGGAAGAATGTAGTCGATGTCAATGAATTGTACATGTAGAAATTTTTGAAACGGTCTATCTTTGGCTATGTATATTTTCACCAAAAAAAAAAAAAAAAAGGTCCTCCAAGTTCAAGAAGGGAGAGTGTTGACATGTAGTGGGGTTGTTAACCAATGTCATAAAACAATATGTGTACTGACTGTTTAATGAGAAACTATTTCTTCTGTAAACCTTCATCTAAAGTACAATTAAAAAAAAAAGATTCAAAAAATAAAAAAGAAAGTTGGTGACGAGACCTGATAGACAAGTTTAGGAGTAAAGCCACTGGAAGAAAGGAAGATTTTAGAGAATCTTGCATTATGCAAGAGTCCCTGGATGGTGGAGTTAGCACACTCTGCTGCTAACTGAAACATTAGAGGTTTGAGTCTACCCAGGCACCTCTGAAGAAAGACCTGATCTTATCTACTTCTGAAAAACGAGCCATTGAAAATCCTATGGAGCACAGTTCTACTCTGACAAACATTTGGTCTCCATGAGTTGAAATTGGCTCAACGGCGACTGTGTTTGTGTGTTTAGCCAGAAAAGTTCTTACAAACAAAGCCAGGAAAGAGGAAGAAAGAAAGCTTAGATGAAGCTCCTTTTGACTTCCCAGGTGGTAGCAGTGGCAAGTTACCAGATGAACAGTCTACATGACTGGGGAGTCCTTGGTCTGGAAGTTACTATGGTGTCATGGATTGAATTGTGTCTCCCAAAACTATCTGTCAACTTGGCTAGGCCATGATTCCCAGTATTGTATGATTGTCTACCATTTTGTCATCTGATGTGATTTTCCTATGTGTTGTAAATCCTGCCTCTATGATGTTAATGAGGCAAGATTAGAGCCAGGTATGTTAATGAGGCAGTACTCAATCTACAAGATTAGATTGTATTTTGAGTCAATCTCTTTTAAGATATAAAAGAGAGAAGCAAGCAGAGAGACAGGCGGACCTCATACTACCAAGAAAGTAGTGCCAGGAGCAGATGGCATCCTTTGGACCTGGAGTCCCTGCACAGAGAAGCTCCTAGATCAGGGGAAGATTGATTATAAGGAACTTCCTCTAGAGCCGACAGAGACAGAAAGCCTTCCCCTAGAGCAGGTGCCCTGAATTCTGGCTTTTAACCTCCTAGACTGTGAGAGAATAAATTTCTCTTTGTTAAAGCCATCCACGTGTGGTATCTCTGTTATAGCAACATTAGATGACTAAGACATATGGGTTTGCATGTATGAGCTGAAGAAATAAGAACTAGAAGAAGACCACAGGGGAGAGGCAAGTGTCATGCTGAGCTCTCAGCAGGGAGGGGGAAACTTGGCCCTGATTCTCATGGGGTTGGCAAATTGGTGTGGAGTCTGGGATCACAGATAAATGAATGGGCAAAGAAGCAGCTTACGTGACCAGAAAGAAAGGCCAGTGAGAAGAGCTGGAGGAAAGTTGGCCTTGGAGACTTCATTAGCTCCGTCCTTGGCTGGAAATAACTCTTCACCACTGAGAGGGAGAAGAAAAAGGCAATTTTAGGCAATGTAATGCAGGCATAAGCACCCTCCATTTATTTTAGCTTGATCCTTTGCACTTTAGGTTTCTTGGGAACTAAAGCCAGATACCTATAAAAGTTAAATTGTTTGTGTCTTAGGCACTGTATCAATTTATTCATATCTATATAAATGACAACACACTAACTAATAAAATGCAGTATTAGATCTTCAAAATTTTGAAAATTCCCAAAGTCATCAATACTCTCCAATCTTCCTGGTTGGCTTTGTCACTAATTCAACTCATCTTGTCAAGGTTAGTCACTTACTGTGTTGGTGGATCAATTAACTAAGGCAGACATGATAGTTGATTATAAGCAGTTTCAAAGAAGTTTATAGGAAGGCTAGGCCTGTTGTTGTTAGGTACTGTCTGAAGTAGATTCCCTTTGATTTTCTCAAATTCTATAAAGACAGAAGTTCTTTTCCTTCCTCTATTCTTTCCAATATATCAGTTTCATAATATTTCTTTCCAGGTCTCATAGTTGTCAATTAAATCTCTTTTCCCCTTTTCTCTAACTGTTCTTTTGTCTCTAATGGCTATTTCAGTGGTCACCAAAGTAGGGTGTTTGCACCTCTGGGAATGTCCAAGATGATTCCTTGTAATGAGGGAAGTAAGTATTAAAACTTAGATTTGTTTTTCTCTTTGAATTTTTTTTTTGGTAATGATTTATAGTATACATAATATGTTCATACAGTGGTCTGTACTTTACAATGTATATACTTTATAAATAAAGAAATAAACAGAATTTTCAGATGAAAGCATATTTTTTTTTAAATGATAGGAGTGCATGGCATAGTTGAGTTTTATCTTAAGGACGTAAGGCAAGAGATCACAAGAAGGTTTTCCTGGGGACTGTACTGTGCTAATCCTGAGAGTAGCAATTTAGGGTTTGGGCTGCAGGTTCCAAAGCTGTGTGCTGGATGCCAAGTGACAGGCAACCATGGGATCTTACTTAAATTTACTGATGTGTGTCTGTAATAAGTGGAGTCCTTAAAAGTAGGTGGCCCAGGGCAGGGGCTCCTCCTACTTGGGTCTAATGGTGGTACTGGATATCACATGGAGACAGTTGAGGGATCTACATAATTTGAGTGGAAACTTTGTTTTAGGAAACAATAAAAAATAAACTAAAAATAGTCAAAGGAGTTCTGATTTTTGAAAAATTGAGTATCAGGCTGAGTTAGTGAGGATTCAGTGCAGGTTCATTTGTATAACTGACATACAATAAATTATACTATTTAAGGTGTACAGTCTGATAAGTTTTGACATATTTATACATCATACAACTGGGAAACCATCACCACTATCAAAATAGTGAACACATGTATAATCTATAAACGTTTCCTCAAGCACCTTTATAATCCCTTCTTCATTCACCTACAACTCACCTGCATCGTATCCCCAAGTAAACACTGATTTGCATTCTGTCACAATAGATTAGTTTGCATTTCTAAAATTTTATATAATGGAATCAAATAATATATACTTTTTAAAAGTTTTTGTCTGACTTCTTTCACTCAGCATAATTATCTTAAGATTCATCCACATTGCTGTGTGTATCAGTACTCCGTTCCTTTCTTATTGCTGAGTAGTATTCCACTGTACGGTATGTCACAATTTGTTTAGTAGTTCATGCGTTGATGATATTTTGGTTGTTTTCAGTTTGGGGCTATTACAAATTAAGCTGCTGTAAACTTGCCAGTACATGTCTTTGTACGGACATACGCTTAGTTTTCTCTTGGATAAATAGCTAAGAATGGGATGGCTGGATCATATAGTAGGGGGATGTTTAACTTTTTAAGGAATTGTTTTCCAAGGTGATTGTGCTATTTGACATTGCCACAAGTAGTGTACTAGAGTTCCCGTTCTTCCACATCCTCGCCAACACTTGATACAGTCAGTTAATTTTAGCTGTTTTAATACATGTGTACGGACACTTCACTGTGGTTTTAATATCCATTACCTTAATGACTAATAATGCTAAGCATTTTTTCATGTATTTACTTTTCATCTGTATATTTTATTTCATGATATGTCTGTTCAAATTTTTTCTTGGGTTGTTTGTGTTCTTTTTATAGATTTTTGAATGTTCTTTATCTATTCTGTATACAAGTACTTTATCATATGTATGCTTTTCATCTATTTTATTCCAGTTTGAAGCTTGTCTTTTCACTCTCTCAGTGTCTTTGAAAGAGCAGAAATTTCTAATTTTAATTAAGTCCAATTTATCAATTATTTCTAATAGATTATGCTTTTGGTGGTATTTTTAAGAAAGCTTTCCTAACCCAATATCACAAAGGTTTTCTATTATTTTCTTCTAGAATTTTTTAATAGACTTTGCGGTTGTATTTAGGTCTCAAATCCATCTTGAGTTAATTTGCGTATGTGATGTGAGGCAGGAATTAAAGGTTTTTTTTCCCCCCATATACTTATGCAATTTTTCCAGCACCATTTATTGGAAAAGGCTATCCTTTCTCCACTGAATTGTCTTTCAATTTTTGTCGCATTTCAGTTGTCTCTGCATGTGTGAGTGCATTTTTGGACTTCTTATCTGTTCCATTGATCTATTTGTCAACTTTATGTCACTACTCTGCTCTCTTGAATACTTGAGCCTTACAATAAGTCTTAAAATCAGGCAGTGTTTGTCTTCTGATTTTTTTTCTTTTTTTCCCAAGGTTGTTTTCGTTACTCTAGGTCCTTTGCATTGCTGTATGAATTTTATAATCGGCTTTTAATGTCTATAAAATACCTGCTGATATTTTGATCGGGATTATGGCTAATCTATAGATTTATTAGGGGGAGATAGTCATCTTAACAATATTGTCTTCTGGCCCATGAACAAGATATAGAGTTCCATTTATTTAAGTATTATTTAATTTCTCTTGAGAATATTTTGTAGTTTTTAGTGGGCAGGTCTTCCACCACTTTTGTCAAATTAATCCCTAAATATTTTATATTTGATGCTATTATAAATCATATTTTTTAATTCAATATTTTGATTTTTTGTTGCTAGTATCTAAACTCACTTATTACCATTAGTATTAGTAGCTTTTTACTAGATTACGTCAGATGTTCTACACAGACCATCATGTCATCTGAGAGCAAAGATAGTTTACTTTTTCTTTTCCAGTCTGGATGCCTTTTATTTCTTTTTCTTACCTTATTGCACTGGCTAGAACCTCCAGCACAGTGTTGAATAGGGCAGGTAAGAGCAGGCATCCTTCACTTTTCCTGATCTCAGAAGGAAAGATTCAATCTTTCACCATTAACTATGATGTCAGCCATGAAAACGTAAGTGTCCTTTATCAGGCTGAGGAAATTTCCTTCTATTCCTAATTTCCTGTCAAATTCTTTCTGTGACTATTAAGATAATCACTTTTTTTTCTTTTTTACTCTGTTAATATAGTATACTACATTGATTTTTGAAATGTTAAATTGACCTTATATTGCTTGGATAAATCACACTTTGTTATGATGAATTATCTTTTTTGTATACTGTAGGATTCAGTTTGACACAATTTTTTTTTAGCATATTTGTTGTTATGTTCATGAGGGATATTGGTATGCTGTTTTCTTTTCTTGTAACATTTTTGCCTGGTTTTGGAATTAGGATAATATTGGCCTCACAAAATAAATTTGGATATGTTCTTTTCTCTTAATTTCTCAAAGAGATCCTGTAGAACTGGTTTTAATTCTTCTTTAAGTGTTTGATAGAATTCACTAGTGAGGTCATTTGGGTCTGGAGTTATTTTGTTGCTGTCCTTTTGGTTGTTTCCAGTATTTTAAACTAAAAATTCTATTTCAGAGACATATGATTATTTAGCTTACCTGCGGTAGGGTTGCTATGAATTGGAATCAACTTGATGGCAACAGATTTGGTTTGGGGTATGTCTTCTTGAGTTTGCTTGAGTTAGTGTGTGTCTTTCAAGAAATTCTTCCATTTTATCAAAGTTGACAAATGTATTGGTATGCAGTTGTTGATAATATTCTTCTGTTCTTTTTGTTAGAATCTTCAGTAATATCACCTCTCTCATTCCTGATATTGGTTAGTTATGTCTTCTCTCTTTTTTTCCTGGTCAGGCTAGAGTTCTATCAATTTTATTTATTTTCTTAAAGAACTAGCATTTGGTTTCATTGAGTTGTCTCTCTCTTTTTTTTTTTTTTTTTATTAATTTTATCAACTCTGCTGTGGTATTTATTATCTCCTTATTTTGGGTTTAATTTGTTCTTTTTATGATACAGGCTATGGTCATTAGTTCAAGACCTTTCTTTTTTTCTTTCTTTTTTTATATTGATACTTAGACAAAAAAAAAGAACCAAATCCATTGCCGTCTTGTCGATTCTGACTCATAATGACCTAGTGCTATAAAATTTCCCCTAACTACTGCTTTAGTGGCATCCCACAAATATTCATAGTTTTTCTTTTTATTCAGTTAAAAATATATTCCAATTTATCTTTTGATTATTTTTTTATTCATAAGTTATTTTGAAGTGTGTTACTTGGTATTTTTCAGATGTCTCTCTGTTACTGATTTCTTATTTCATTCCATTGTGGTAAGAGAACATCTTATGTATGACTTAAAATCTTTAAATTTATTGGGATTCATTTCGTAGTCCTGAATGTAGTTTATCTTGGTTTGTTTCATGTGCACTTGAAAAGAATGTTTATTCTGCTGTTGTTGGGTCAAATGATATATACACGTCAGATAGGTCAAGTTGGTTGATAGTGTTTTTCAAGTTTCTGTGTCCTTCTCAATTTTCTGTACTTGTGCTGTCAAATATTGACAGAGAGTTGTTGAAATTGATGACTACAATTATGGCTTTCTCTCTTTTTCCTTGCAGTTCTAATAGTTTTGCTTCATGCGTTTTTGAACCACTGTTATAGCTGCTGCAATGTTTAGGATTATTATTTTTTCTTAACAATTTGACCTTTTATCATTATGGAAAGCCATTGCCGTCCAGTTGATTCTGACTCATACTGACCCTGTAGGACACTCAAGAACTACCTCAAAGAGTTTCCAAGGAGCTGCTGGTGGGTTCGAACTGCTGACCTTTTGGTTAGCAGCCAAACTCTTAACCACTGTGTCACCAGGGCTCCAGAGCTTATCATTATGGAAGGGCCTTCTTTATCCCTGGTAATTTTCTTCGTTCTGAAATCTACTTTGATATTAATAGAGCCACTTCAGGTTTCTTTTTATTAGTGTTAATATCACTTTTTCTATCCTTTCCTTTCAATCCACTTCTGTCTTTATATTTAAAATGTGTTTCTTATAGTTAGTATATAGTTGGGTCTTGCTTTTTCAATCCAATCTGACAATCTCTGACCATTTAAACCAATGTGATTATTGATAGGGTTAGGTTCAAGTCTATAATTTTGCTACTTATTTTCTTCCATTTATTCTTTGTTACTTCCTCTTCTTTTTTTTTTTTTTTTTGCTACCTTTTATTATTATTTTTTATGATTCTTTTTTTATCTCTTTTGTTGGCTTATTAGCTATTATGCTTTGTTTTATTATTTTAGTGGTTGCTTTAGTATATTTGGAAACCCTGATTGCATAGTGGTTAAGAGCTATGGCTGCTAACCAAAAAGTCGGTGGTTCAAATCTACCAGCCTTTCCTTGGAATACCTATGAGGCAGTTCTACTCTGTCCTATAGGGTTGCTATAAGTTGGAATCGACTTGACAGCAAGGGGTTTGGTTTTTCAGTATTTTTAGTCTATATTTTTTAACTTTTCACAGTCTGTCTTTAAGTACTAGTATAGCAGTTAAGGAGCCCTGGTGGCACAATGGTTAAGTGCACAGCTGCTGACCGAAAAAAGATTGATGGTTTGAACCCACCAGCTGCTCTGTGGGAGAAAAGGCCTGGAGATCTTCTACTATAAAGACTACAGCCCAAGAAGGCCTATGGGGCCTTTCTACTCTGTCATATAGGATCACTATGAGTCGAAATCTACTCAACAGCAGTACAACAACAGCAACAGAGCACTTTACACATGGTGTAAGAGCCTTAGAGTAGTATTACTCTGTTTCTCCCCCTAAGGCTTTATGCTATTTTGGTCATACATTTTCCTTATACATATCTTATAAATCCCAACATACATTGTTATTATTTTTTAAAACAGTAAATTATATTTTAAAGAGATTCAAATATTAAGAAGATGTATATATCTATATATCTATAGGTATTGTTAGGTGTTGCCAAGTCGATTTTTGGCTCATAGCAACCCCGTATGAATTTTACCTTGTTTGTGTTGGATATTTTTGTATTCCTGTAAATATTCTTGAGATTTGTTCTGGCACATAATCAAATAACTTGGAAACAGTCTGAACGATTTGTGTCTTGCTTTTAAGATATCATACATAGTACCAGAGTAGCTTTTTTTTACCACAATACTACATTTTTTCCTATATAATACTTATTATATGTGTGTGTGTGTATAATTTTTTATTGTGGTGAAATGTATGTGACAAAACGTTTGCCTTTTTAACCACTTTCACGTGTACAACTCCGTGACATTAATTACATTCAGCATGTTGTGCAACCACCACCACTATCCATCTCCAAGTTTTTCCATCACCCTTCACAGAAATGCAGTGCCCCCTAAATAATGACTCCCCACTTCCTCTGCCTCCCACTCCTTGAAACCACTAATAACCTTTGATCTCTATATACCTTTGCCTCTTCTAGGTATTTTCCGTAAGTGGATCATGCAATATTTGTCCTTCTGTGTCTGACATATTTCACTCAGCATAAAGGTTCCAAGGTTCATCCATGTCATAGCATGTATCAGAACTGAATTTCTTTTCATGAATAACATCCGGACTACCTTTTAGTCCAGGGTCAATTATTCCTCATTACTGAGGCAAGGCCCTTTTGATTATGCTACTACCCAGTGCTCCATGAATTATGAGGGTTCCTGTCTGGTTGGTGGGAACAGGGTCTATTCCCATGCCTATGTCAATTTCCTCTATTCCTTTCAAATATTTCTTTTCATGGTCTTGAGTATGTTCCTCATGTGATCAGAATTCTGCTTAATACTCAGGGGAACCCTTTGCACATCCCTAGGTTTCCTTCTCTGTGCAGTTCTCTATTCTCTGGCATCAGTCTTTTGAATTCCGATTACTTTGGTCTTCCCAGACTGTCAGCTCTGCCCTTTCATCTCAGGGTGTCTGCTGGTTTCTGCTTGGGTTTCCCCTCTCATGACTGTAGCTTAGAAACTCTCTGTAGGCAGTAAACTTGGGCAATCCTAAGACTTATCTCTTTTGTTTTCCATCTCTCAGGGAATCATTCTCACGTGTCACCTGTCATGGATTGAACTGTGTCCGTGAGTCCTAGTATTGTGTGGTTGTCCTCCATTTTGTGACTGATATAATTTTCCTATATATTGTAAATCCTAATCGCTGCCTGTGGTTAATGAGGGAAGATTGGATTATGTTGAAGAGGATTAGGGTGGGAAGTAACACCATTGCGCAGGTCACATCCCTGATCCAATGTAAAGGGAATTTCCCTGGAGTGTGGCCTGTACCTCCTTTTATCTTATAAGAGATAAAACGAAAGGGAAGTGAGCATAGAGTGGGGGTTCTCATACCACCAAGAAATAGCGCCAGGAGCAGAGCACATCCTTTGGGCCAGGGGTTCCTGCACAGAGAAGCTCCTAGTCCAGAAGAGGATTGATGACAAGGACCTTCCTCCGGAGCAGACAGAGAAAGCAAGCCATCCTCTGGAGCCGATGCCCTGAATTTGAACTTCTAGACTACTACACTATGAGAGAATAAATTTCTCCTTGTTAAAACCATCCACTTGTGGTATTTCTGTTTTAGCAGCACTAGATGACTAAGACATCACCTAATGCCCAGTGTTCTGGAAATCATTGTTACATATATGTTTGTTGTTGTTGCTTCAGGCAGGGCGGTAAATCCAGTCTCTGTCAATCTAGCTTAGCTGAAGCAGAAGTCCCTCAAGGCAAGCATGTTGTTCTTGTTTTTTATATTTATAAATTTTTTTTTATTGTTGTTTAGATGAAGGTTTACAAAACAAACAGTTTCTCATTAAATAGTCAGTACACATATTGTTTTATGACATTGGTTAACAACCCCATGACATGTCAACACTCTCCCTTCTTGACCTTGGAGGACTTCTTTTTTTTTTTTTGGTGAAAATATACATAGCCAAAGTTACACTATTTAAAAATTTTTTACACATACATTTCAGTGACATCGATTATGTTCTTCCAGTTGTGCTGCTATTCTCACTATCCTTTTCCAAATTATTCCATCATCGTCTTCAACTCACTATCCCCTAGGCTTCCTAGCCAACCTTTTGAGTTGCTGTTGTCAATTTGATCTCACATAGATAATTCTTTTTTTTCTTTTTTGTACCTTAGTCGACAGTTTACAGAACAAATAGTTTCTCATTAAACAGTTAGTACACGTATTGCCCTATGACAATGGTTAACAACCCCACGACATGTCAGCACTGTCCCTTCTCAACCTTGGGTTCCCTATCACCAGCTTTCCTGTTCCCTCCTGCCTTTTAGTCCTTGTCCCTGGACTACTGTGCCTCATCAGTCCCATTTTGTTTTATGGGGCTGTCCAATACCCGGCTGAATGGTGAACCTCAGGAGTGAGTTCACCACTGAGTTAAAAGGGTGTCAGAGAGCCATACTCTCTGGGTTTCTCCAGTCTCTGTCAGGCCAGTAAATCTGGTCTTTTTTTGTGTGTTAGAATTTTGTTCTACATCCTTCTCCAGCTCTGTCCAGGACCCTCTGTTGTGATCGCAGTCAGAGCAGTAAGTGGTGGTAGCCAGGCACCATCTAGCTATACTGGACTCAGTCTGGTGGAGGCCTTGGTAGCCGTGGTCCATTAGTCCTGCAGACTAATCTTTTCCTTGTATCCTGTTCTCTTCATTCTCCCTTGCTCTCGAAGGGGTGAGGCCAGTGGAGTATTTTAGATGGCTGCTCACAGGCTTTTAAGACCCCAGACACTACTCACTAAGGTAGAACATTGTCTTCAAAAGCTGTTTTATGCCAATTCAGCTAGCTGTTCCCCAAGATCATGGTCCCCACACCCTTCTGCCCAGCAATTCAGTCCCTCAGGGAGTTTGGATGTGTCTAGGGAGCTTCCAGGACCTTTCCTTGTACAAGTTGGCAAGCACGTTGTTGTTGTAGTTAGGTGCTGTGGAATGGATTCCGACTCATAGAGATCCCATGTAACAAGTAGAAATGCACCATAGGGTTTTCTAGACTGCAATCTTTATGGTAGCAGATCACCAGGTCTTTTTACTTTGGAGCTGCTGGGTGGGATCGAACCACCAATCTTTTGGTCATCAGCCGAACACTTAACCCAGGATCTTATTAGGTACGAAGCCAGTCCTTAAAGATTTTTTTTGGGGGGGAGGGAACAGTAAGGGGCAGGACAGCTCTGAGTATCTTTTCTTTCCTATCAAAATTATACTTAATGCTCTGCTCTCTGTAATTTTTATAAAATTTACGCCGATATTGGAATGGAACACATTATTTAAATAAATGATACGCACCTCATGGATTTAAGTTAAAGAGTTTCTTCCCCGTAGCTATTTACAACATAAGACTTACATCTATTTTGTAATAAAAGACTCGGTTTCTTGTTAAAAGAATTCCTGTCATCAAGAAATAGATGGCAGAATGGTGCAGGGAAGAATTTTGGTCATATTTTTCTTAGAAGTTCTGAACTAATCATTAAAAAGAAGTTATGTAGGCCTGCCTTTTGGGGTGGTAAAAGGAGCCCTGGTTGTGCAGTGGGTTAAGCACTCAGCTGCTAACTGAAAGGTCGGTGGTTCGAACCCACCAGCTTCGCAGGAGAAAGATGTGGCAGTCTGCTTCCATGAAAGATTACAGCCTTGGGAACCCTATAGGTCAGTTCTACTCTGTCCTATAGGGTCACTACGAGTTGGAATCAACTTGATAGCAACAAGTTTTTTTTTTTTTTTTGGTTTTGGAAGTGGTAGAAACAGTTAACGTGTTCAGCTACTAACCAAAATGTTGGTGGTTTGAGTTCACCAAGGCAGTTCAGAAGAAAGGCCTGGTGAACAGCTATCGAAAAACTCATGGAGCACAGCTGTGCTCTGACACACATGGGGTCTCCGTGAGTCAGAGTCGACTCCATGGCAACTGTTTTTTTGTTGTGTTTTGATTTTGCCTAGCATACCCATCCCTCCCTCCTCCCTGTTCAAGAGAAGGAAAATTGAGTTATGTGAGCTATGTACGTAAGGAAC
Organism: Trichechus manatus latirostris; assembly: GCF_000243295.1. Taxonomy (NCBI): domain Eukaryota; kingdom Metazoa; phylum Chordata; class Mammalia; order Sirenia; family Trichechidae; genus Trichechus; species Trichechus manatus. The sequence goes on along the minus strand of NW_004443940.1, from coordinate 24,642,348 downwards.
TACCTGATCCTGAAAATAGAAAAAGTTGCATGTATTTAATCCTGCAATTCTAATTTTAGAACTCTATTATAAGGAAATAATTGAAAAACGAGGCAAGAATTTATATGTATAAATGCTTATTAACAGAAAAAAAAAGAGAAACAATTTAAATGTCCAAAAAATAGGGTACTGATCAAATTCATGCTGAAATAGCCACACAATGAAGTGTACCCATTGGACTGTTGCACAGACTCTAACATCAATGTTGTAGAAGAATATATGGTAGTGTAATAAGTTACTCCTCTGTACTGTTAACTGAAAGGTTGGAGGTTTGGGTCTACTCAGAGGTAACTTGGAAGAAAGTTCTGGCTATCTACTTCTGAAAAATCAGCCATTGAAAACCTGTGGAGCACGGTTCTACTCTGACATACAAGGGGTTGCCATGAGTTGCAGCTGACTCGACGACAACTGATTTTTTTATAGGGTTAAATTAAGAAATAGTGAACAGAAACTCCACCTAATACTGATATCTAAAAATAAATAACAAATGATTGGAATAAAATACATCAAAATATTAGTTGTCATTGTGTACTGATGGTGTAATTACAGGTCAATTTTATATTTATTAATTTTTATACTTTGTCGTTTACCTTTTTTTCCATAATGAGCATGCATTACATTTATAATCAGTAATAGTAAATTTTTTTAAAAATGTCAAGAAGAGAGAGAACTACTGAGTCAAGATAGCATGTAAAGTCTAGGGCTGGTGCTTTCTCCCACAAGTTATTGTTACTCACATTTACCCTTTTTGCTTCCTTCTCCCCTGCTGATGGTATGCATCAGATCCCGGCAACACAGTCATTAATTCCCCCTTTTAGGAAAGACAGAAATATGCCTACCCCGCCCCTCTCCTTGATGAAGTATGGTCTTTTCCAGATGTACATCTGCCTTTTAGTTTTCTGAAAATTGTCTCAAAGCAAAAGAAATAACCACTGATGAGGTATAAAGATCTGTACTTAATGCCTGACGAGGCACTGTGCTTAAGGGGCCCAATTAAGAGCATGGAAATGCAGTCTTTCTGCGTGCGAGTCCAGCATGCCTACAAACCCACGGGATGAGCAACGCAGCCGCAGCAACCAGGCCGAGGAAGTCACCCGGCAAGCCAACCCGCTGGCCATCGTCGCTTACATCGTATTCAACTTACACTTTCCAGGTTTATAAATAACCTGCTTTGATGAAGCAGCAAAGGCAATGTTTAGTGAGATTTCAGACGTTTGCTATTTCAGATATCAAAAATATGTCAAGTTCTCCCAAAGCTTTTAAGTAAATTCAGCCCATGTCTTCATCAATAGGTTTCTAAAAGGATCTCAATGCCAGGAACAGCACAGGTGAAGTGTTAAATTCCATTGTGATGGACTGAGGGAGGCAAGGAGACTGTCTCCACTGTCCTCCACCCCACTCCAGCATTTCCTAAGCATTAGAAGTAAGATAGAGTAATTCCGTTTTGACACAGTGTATTCACCATGTCCCATTTCTGCAGCTGTCACATATACACAAATTAAAGTGCCTTTATTTTCCATCCCAAACAAGGAGCCTCGGGATACCCTTGGCTGCCTCATTTTCCCTCACCTTCGAGTTCCCGTCATTCTGTCCTCCCTGTCCACAGAAAGGCCTTCACGCTATGCTTTTGCTTTGGTAGGGAGGAGGAGAGGGCGGAGGGAAGGCAGGCATGTGTGACGAATTTCTGACCACAGGTAATGCATACCGAGGCGGTGCAGATGCTGCGTACTTACTCTCTTCTTCTTCAAGAAATATCTTCGGGCCCCTGTCTCAGCCACCTCCTGCCTTCATCCCCAGTGTGCACATGCGTTCTGTAGGTTTCTCAAAAATGCACACATATGCACATGTAGGCTGTGAGAGCACAGTCATCTCCCTGGAAAGAAAATATTAAAAGGCTTTTTGCTTTTTTCCTTTCCACAGTTTAAATCCTTCATCATCTTCCTGCCTAGTCACGCACCGCATCTTTTCACATTTTGTCTTTAAATCCACAGCTTCATTGATGGCATCTTTTAGGATCATTTAGCAGGATTTCTGTGAGGATCAGATGGTATAATAGACATGGTACTGCTTTGAAAACTAGCAAACAGCCCATAAAGGATTGTTGTGCTTTTGTATTGTTATTTCATAATTTTCATAGCTAATGCATCGTGGTATGTTCAGTGTTCTGCTGCTATCCATAAAGTTTTCACCAGATATTATTATTTTTTTCAGAAGTAGATCACCAGACCTTATAGTCTGTCTTAGTTTGGAAACTCCTCTGAAACCTATCCACCATGAGTGACCCTGCTAGTGTTTGAAATACTGGTGGTATAGTTTCCAGCATCACAGCAACACACAAGCCATCACAGCACAACAAACAGACACATGGTGGCTTGGATATACCACGGACTGCCAGAAGAATAAACAAATCTGTCTTGGAAGAAGTACAGCCAGAATGCTTCTTAGATGGGAGGATGGCAAGACTTTGTCTCGCTTACTTTGGACATATTATCAGGAGCAACCAATACCTGGAGAAGGACATCATGCTTGGTAGAGGGTCAGTGAAGAAGAGGGGGCCCCTCAACAAGATGGATTGATATAGTGGCTGCAATAATGGGCTCAAACATACCTACGATTGTGAGGATGGCACAGGACTGAGCAAAGTTTTGTTCTGTTGTTATACATGGGGGCGCTATGAGTCGGAACCAACTCAATGGCACCTAACAACTACAACTATGCATTCAGCCTGGCATCAGATCACAGTAAACAATTCTCATACCACTACCTTTGGGATCCCCACCTAATCAAGAAAGCTGGGAAGAGGAGGAGACAATGGGGGATCTAAGACACGTCGAGCATGGTACTTTACATGCACTAAAACACCAGTTGCTGTCCAGTCGAGTCCAACTCACGGCGACCCCATGTGTGTCAGAGTAGAGCTGCTCTCCATAAGATTTTCAATGGCTGATTTTTCAGAAGTAGATCACCAGGCCTTTCTTCTGGTGCTTCTAGGTGGACTGGAACCTCCAACCTTTTGGTTAGTAGCCAAGCGTGTTAACCATTTGCATTAGCCAGGGACTCCTTACATACACTAACCAAACAAACCCATTGCGGTCGAGTTGATTCCGACTCATAGTGACCCTAAAGGACAGAGTAGAACTGCCCCATAGGGTTTCCAAGGAGCACCTGGTGGATTTGAACTGCTGACCTTTTGGTTAGCAGCCATAGCGCTTAACCACTGGGCAACCAGGGTTTCCTTATATATGCTTCTCCCAAGCAATCCTCATCACAATCTTAGGATGTAAGTATTATTATTCTTACATACTGATGAGAACAATAAGGCTTGGGGTAGAAAGTCCAAGGTCTCAGAGTCAGAAAGTGGCAAGGTGTGATAGGGAATAATAAGCCCTCTGCAATACCATTACTTGTTTTGGACAACACTTTTCTAAAAGCTCCCAGAGTTTTACCTCTGTGATCCCACCTGAGAGAGGTATATGAGTGTTTGATCAGAGAAGGCACCTTGCTCTTTCTTCTAACAGTGTCCCTATCTGAGTGTTTCTGTACCTGGACTGGCTGCAAAAGTTATTCCGAGTTCCCATATCTGAAGCGGGAGATCGAACCCAAGTAGTATTGAGGCTGTCGATGGACCTTCAGTTACAGAATCTTCTTCAAGCTGCTGTTACCTTTGAGAGACCAGATGAGCTGTAAGAGGACAAGATGTTGATGACTTTTGTTAAATGGGTACTTAATTTTAAAATTGTTATAAAGACATTGCTTGAGAATTGAGCAACATAATGCTTTGTTAATTAAATGTTTGTATATATGAATATACCCATTGCCATCAATTCAATTCTGACTAATAGCGACCCTATAGGACAGAGTAGAGCTGCCTCATAGGTTTTCCAAGGAGCAGCTGGTAGATTCGAACTGCTAACCTTTTGGTTAGCAGCCAACCACTTAACCACTGCGCCACCAGGGCTCCATAAATGATTAGGTTTTCCTTATCAAAGTAAACATTTTAACTTTGGATGCGTCTGTAAGAGGCCTAAAAATTCTAAACTGTATTGCATGTTGTAATTACATATAATATAAATCATTTGTCAAATATGTGGATCTATTTAATGTGGCTTTAAAAAATATTTTCCCCATTTTATTTCATTTTTGGCTTATCTGTAACACATAAAAAAATCCAGCTTGGTTTTCCCTTCCTCCTTCTCTTAATTGATGACTGTTGAGTGGATAAACAATTGATTTAAATATTAACATACAATGAGCATGTACTAAAAGAGTCAATTATTTTAAGATTAACCAGAATCCTCTATCAATGAGACATAAATGTATATTATGATTTTTTCCATTCTTTGATTTTTAATAAATTTATGTCTTTGTTTCTAAGATGTGTCTCTTGTAGACAGCATATTGATGAGTCCTGTTCTTTTTGTCCATTCTGTCACTCTCTGTCTCTTTATGGGTGTATTTAAGCCATTTACGTTTAGTGTGATTATTGATAGGTGTGAGTTTATTACTGTCATTTTGTAGTGCTTTGTTTTTTTGTGGTGCTGATGTTTTCTTTGATCCGCTATTCTGGTATATATATATATATTGTGGAAAGTGCTATCTTCTAAGAAAAAAAATTGAGAGCAAGAATTCGAAAATTAAATTCGGGATATGATATGGGTTAATGATAGTTGTAACCTCGGACTATCTGTATTCTCTTGCTCATTCTAAGATCGCTTATGATTCTTAGAATCATTTTCTTCCGTGTCTGTTTCCTAGACTGGATTCTGATCTCCTTGAAGACTGGAACATGCTTTTAGTCTCCATAGCCCTAGCTTACAGCACAGAATAGATTTTATGAATGAATTGATGGAAAAACCAATGACCCAGGATCCTTACTGATTCTATTTCTCTAAAATAAAAATGAAGGAATTTCTGGTAAGTGTTCTGCTATTCAAGGAGACAGCGGTGGTTCAGTAGTAGAATTCTTGTCTTCCATGCAGGAGAGCCAGGTTCAACTCTCAGCCAATGCACCTCATGCGCAGCCACTACCCATCTGTCAGTTATGTTGTTATGATGCTGAATTAGCTTCCAGACTAAGAAAGACTAGGAAGAAGGGCCTGGTGATCTAATTCTGAAAATCAGCTAATGAAAACCCCATGGAGCACAGAGGTGCAATCCACAACTGATCATAAGGACCGGGCAGCATTTTGCTCTGTTGTGCATGGGGCCATCATGAGTTGGGGGCAAATGAACAGCAGCTAACAATGACAACATTCTGCTGTTAAGGCAGGTAGAAACATCACTGTGAGGAAAGTTGTCAGGACACATCACTTCATCAAGGGAGGAGTTCCTGGGGCACTGAGGACCAGATTTTCTCTGGGATCTGCCCTGATGAGAGCAACAGTTCTCAGCCATTTTCTACCTTCATCACTAAGGGCTACAACACACTTGGGCAGGCATTCGCGACTCACTGTGGCAGTGAGTCTCAGTGAGGAATGAGATGTGTTTGCCTGTAGGTGGTGAGGGGATACGTATTGATTAGTGTCTCTTGCAGTAAAAGAAAGTGGTTAAACACTCAAGCTCTGGACTTGAAATGCCTGGGTGCGGAGCTCAATGCTCTGTCAATTAGTAGCTTATTATATAGGTTTCTGTACCCCTGTTTGTCAACTGGAAAATGGAGACAGTAATTTCAAAGAGTTTGTGTGTAGATTAAAAGAGATATGCCTTCTGAAATGCTTGACATAAGAGTGCGTGGTGATTTCCATATCTACCTAAAGAATCATTTCAATACCCTGGCCAATCAGCTCATTGAGCTCCTCAACTAATACCTGGGGGCTACCACCATAGAGAAGTTCTAAATTTGTAAGAAGGCAAGTGTGTCCCAAAAGATTCAATAATCATATTTTTCCTGAATACCCCTTCACTAATCAGATTTTGTCCTAAGACTAGATCCTCTGAAATAGACTTACGGAGTCAAAAGTCAGGAACAGTTCAAAAGTTGCTTCCCAAAAAGTTTGCTTTGTTGGATACTCTGACCAGAGAGCCTCAACTTCCTGCATCCTTACTGTACCCTTTATTTTCCCTTTCTCTGAAACTGAGAGTATTCTACACGGAAATGTGAAAAAAAAAAATGTAATACTCTAGGCACAAATTCCATTACAAAACGCTGAGAGACCGTGCAGGGGTGAATGGTACCAGAGGTCAGGCGGGGCAAGTGGACACAGATCCTGGTGAAGCGTGAGGGACCCACAGGTCTAGCTCTAGCAGTCTTGTACAATTGGTGGGTTGTGAAGTGGTAGGGACCTAAGGAATGGCACCATTCGTCCCCTTACTTGAAGCGAGAACGTTCTGTAATCCATAACACTTTCTGGCTCCAGGTATGTTCATTTTCTTCTATCTTTGTAACTTTATGCTTACACCAATTCCTTGGAAGAGAACTGAATGAGTGTTTCTGGCCCAGAGTCAGATGAAACTCCTTGTTTCCCTATGTTTCCATCAATACAAGAGAAAAAATAAGGTAAAAGACTATTGACCTTTGTTGTTTGCACAAATTATCTTCATCTCTCTGTATGTTTCTGGCCACAGGGGTGTTTAAAAAAAGGAAGAAAAAGGTAAAAACTGTATTTTTTTATCTCACTACAGTGTCTCTGCTGCAATACTTCATATATTTTCCTGCTGAGAAAATGCGCTACTTCACGAGAGGAATGAAGATTTATACGTCTTGTCTTTGTTCTGTGCACACCAATTCCAGCTCAGGGTTTCAATAAAGCTACATCAGTTTGAAGTTTTAGAAATGGTCAGCTGGAGGCAACAGATGATTTCTGAATTCAATCAAAAGACAGGCCAGTCAGAGGCATTTTCAGTTCTCTGTAGCCTGTACATACAAGCTTTCCCAGATTGTGCTGAGCTGATAGAATAATTTCTCTCCAAATCCAGTAGGCCAGAGTCCTTAAGCTACCAAAGGCTTATGCCTAGGGGAGCCCAACAACTGTTCATAAGGCACTTTGTGGCTAATTTGTAAATTAACAAGTGCCGCTTCCAAGGTCTGTCAGTCAAGTGTAATCATAGGGTGCCTGAAACCATGGGAAGGAAGAACTCAGGATGAAGTTAGCGGCAAACCTTCAGCTCATAATAAAAAGATGCCATCAGCTGTGTTCCGCTTTTGTGTCAATGGTTTGATAATCAGCCTTTTGTTCCAAATGGTGCTCTCATGGAGAAATGGGCACTCAATCATTTTTGTTCATGTTCTCAGCTGACACTTATTGGTACCCATGAATATGCAGTTTCCCTGAATAGCCCTGTGTCCAGACAAAGAGACTAGTCGACTTGGGTTTCTGCCTCTCTAAGTATTCACAGATTGGTGCTGTCAGCGCCTGATGGATGAAGAGGGCAGACCAGAGCAGATGGGAGAGGCCTACCCTTGCTCTGAAATTCATGGGGGAAATCCCAGGCATAAAAACCCTTACTCTGTCTGATAGTGACGGTAAGTGACTAGGGCAAGTTACCTATATATCAATGAGGTTTTTGATGCCTTATTCACGTTTTCACTAAGCAGGACTGTTCTGAGCTTAATAAGCTATTTGTATTCTGCATGTCATATTGAGCCTTGAAGGATTTACTGAGTTCCATTTTGTTCAATGAATATTTATTGAGCAGCTACTATATGCTCTGTAAGGTTCAGGAGGGATTTCAGAAAAGATGAGAGCATAGAACTCATTCTCAGGGAGCCTCCAGCCCAGGCAGAGGGATAGATTAGTGCACAAATAACCAGAACACAAGGTAGGAGGTGATGAGTCCTCATACAAGGCTATGAGGATTTGGAGAGCGGTGGGATCAGAAAGGTTTTATGAAAGAGTTGACATTTGAGATAGGGCTTTAAGGATTAGGCAGGATTTGAAAAGACAGAAATGGTGGCTGGTTGTCTGGTGGACTGGGCAGGGAGGCCCTCTGGCTGCAGATGACAACATGGACGAAGGGACTGGCGTGCCAGAGGAGTGTTTGCCTGTGGGATGTATAGAAATAGGTGGAAGCCAAGACCAGAAGGTGTGTGAGGATACATAATGGGTAATGCTGTGCAGAGAAGTTTGTGATTAATTCCACAGGCAGTGAAACCCATTAAAAGTTCTCCATCTGGGGAATTACATGCTTGGAGGCACTGAGAATTACCATAAAATTTGTGGATATGTGTTTTTCATAACATCTGAGAAGTAGTGAGATTTATTATCTGTGTTTCGTCACTAGCAGGACCGAATTTCCTGCTTCCAGCTCAGAGGAGAAGATCCCAGACCATCCACCATGCCATCCATCCCTCATTCCTCTCGGGAAAAGCGGAGGAGTGAGACCAAGGAAGATCTGGATCCATTCCCTAATTGGCTTGGCAGTGCTGTCTTCAAAGGTCCTCGTCATGCCTTGCTTTTTCTTTTTAACAGTCTCCAGTCCGTTTTCAAGCAGTGCTTAGCTCTACTTTGTTCATGCTCACGGCATCAACATCAGCCCGGGTATAACTAAGTGCACCAGGGATGGGCGTTACAACTTCTTAATCAGGCTCACTATCTGTGTTCCTGCAGCTTCAGTCTGGATTCTACAGACCTGCAAGCATATCTTGGTCACTTTGCTAGCAGTTCTCAAACCTTACTGCAATTAAAAATCACCTGGGATGATGTGTTAAAAATGCATATTCCCAAAATCATTCAGTGGATCTAGGGTGGGACTCAAAAGTCTGCTTTTAAAAAGAAACCCCCCAGGTGATATGGATACACATGGTCCTTGACCATACACACATCGAAGGAAATGCTGTTCTAGGCTCATCTCTTACCTTGAGCTTGATACTTCAAACAAGGCTTGCACAGACTTTTTACTTCCATCACCTGGATTCCCCTGCCCACAATACAAAGCCCCTAATCCATCTTCCCTGGGAATGCCACCCTCTTCTCTCTAGCAAACTCTTACCACTCGTTGATCCCTTTTTCCGATGAAGGTTGTGCCTCAGCCCTTATTAAACTCTGCTGTACATGTTTTCAATAATACTCCCTGTGGTTTACCACTTCACCAGACTGTAAAGCATCCAAAGTCAGCATCAAGTCCTCTGTGGCCTTCACGCTCCATGGTGCCTGCACACTGCTTCTGAGATGTCTCCCCAGCAAAGACACAGGAAGGACACTGAAGAAAAGCCAATGCTGAAAAACAGATCGCTCCTACATAAAGGACCATTATGCTCAAGAGAGTGAATTTTAACTTCAGATGAACCTCTCAGTGATCTATCTATAACATACATTGCAGAGTGACCCCTAGAAACCATAGCAATCTGTTCTCTACACTGCATAGAGATCTACACCACACAGTGATCTCCCCCTGGCCATGTACAGCGATCTACACACTACACTCAACAGTGACCTACTCCCTATGCTACACAGAGGTCTCTACCATGTATGGTGACATACTTCCAAGAGTGTACAGCAATCTATACATTGCACTGCACAGTAATCTGCTCCCTATGCTGTACAGTGATCTACACGGCACTGCACAGTGATCTACACCCTACAGGGCACAGTGTACACTGGGTCTCCTGCACTGTGGTCTGCCCACTACACCGTGTAATGATCTACACCACCCCATGGTCTACACCCTACAGTGCACAGTGGTCTGCACTGTACACTGCACAGTGACCCATCCCCTATGATAGATGCATCCTTCTTTCTCTTTGCTAAAACTAGCTGATAACAAGGGGGCTCAATGGGCATTTTATAATACTGTCTACTGTAGGGAAAGCACACATTTTATTGGTTCCATAAATCTTGTCGGGACACCCCATTGAAAGATAAAATAGAAAGGACAATTCTTTTCATACCTCTCTTGATTTTGCACCTTTGAATTTTCCAAGAAATTTAATGACCTCAAGTTAATGATCTCAAGTATATAAACCAGTTTCTCAAAGAATAGGTTATTAGACCCTCTGGAAGGAGGGGCCCCGGAATCTGTTTTCACCAAACTTGCTAAGTGCTTCTTAGTCACTTAAATTTTGGGAATCACTGACGTAAACCCTGGGGCCACCAGGTTTGTCGCTTAGAGATGGATTCCAGTAAAAGCTTTCTCATTCTTTCCTCGCCATTTCTTCAGAAAGGGCTTACAATTTCAATTCCTATTTTTCAGATTTGAAAATTTAAATGTCTGTAGATCCATAATTATAGCCAACAATATTTTTGTGTTATAGAAAATGTGAGAAATAACTCCATTTTCAAGTTGGGTTGATGAGTCTTCTAGATTTCCAAGTCATTTTGAAAACTGGAAGAGTGTAATTTTTCAATCTTTCTGTATAAAAACAATTTTTTTCTTTGTTTCTACGTATTCCTCTTTCCCCTCCTTGCAAACTCTAGAGACAATGACCCTGGATCCTTTGTATGTAAATTGGCTAGAAATAAATGAAATTATATTTCAAGCAAGAATTTGCCTTGCTGAGAAATAGAGAGTAGAAATGGAAAAATGCTGTTAATATTTTAATGGAAAGCCATTTCTGAAAATGGCTTGAAATACTAACAATATGCTTTCAGATAAAGTTTTGGTTGACATTTGGAGTCTGTGATGTATGAGAGAAACTCAAAATTGTGTTGGTCAGCTTTGCCTACCCTCTCTAACAACTTTTTTTATAGAACTAGAAGGCATTGCTTATTTTGATTTGTGCTCTGCTGCAATCCCGGCTATTTTAAAATTAAATCTATTCACATTTCCATTACTTCTATAACCTGCATTTTAAAATAAGGAATGTTATTATTTTATGGGGCTGTAAAAAGTACACAGACTGATGTTTGGAAGCAATTTGTGAAGATTATGGTCGTCGTTTATAGTTGAATCACATAACCCTCATCATCATAAATATATATATATATTTAGAGTCCCTAATATATATTTTTAGAGTCTCTAATATGTGTATGGGAACGCTGGTGGCGTAGTGGTTAAGAGCTACAGCCGCTAACCAAAAGGTTGGCTGTTCGAATCTACCATGCACTCCTTGGAAATTCCATGGGGCAGTTCTACTCTGTCCTATAGAGTCCCTATAGGGTCGCGATGAGTCAGAGCCGACTTGATGGCAATGGGGGTTTTGTTTTGTTTTGTTTTGTTTAATAGGTGTACGTCCCTGTGCTTAGTGCTGGGGCTCAAAAAAGGTTGATGAAATGGTCCTGCCCTGAAGGAGATTACACTGTATTTGGTGATATAGGAAAAAAAAAAAACTAGTGACAATAAAATGCCCACCCCACGTTTAGTACTATACGGATGACAAAAGTCAGCGAGGGGAGGGGAGGAGTGGGTCGCGCAGGACTGAACTGGTCAGGGAAAACAGCTTGGAAGATGGTCTTGGACAGTGCTGTGGAGAAAAATGGGTGGGGTTGGGGATGTTTCCAGTCTCTCATTTCTCTTAACATCTCCCTCGTATCACATTGATTCCAGCTTTGTTTTATTTCCATTTCAAAAAATTAAGAATGTTGAATATATTCATTTTGTTCCAAATTTAAAAGATACAGAGAGTTTCAGAGAAAAGCTTCCATGCTTCACAACCACTCTGTTTCCCTCCCTAGAAGCAACCAATGTCAACAGTTTCTTCTGGGTCCTTCCAGAGTGTGTGCGTAGGGAAGTAAAAGCTTTCTTCCCCCACTTTCTTTGAACACAAATAATACCACGCTGTACACACTGTTTTATACTTTTTTTTTCACTTAATACAGCTTGAAGATAATTTCATATCAGTTCATAAATTTCTCAATCTTTTTTTTTTTTTCTGAGTTGCTTAGTATTTCATTGTGTGCCTTGGAAGAAAGGCCTGGCTTACTTCTGAAAAATTACCCATTGAAAATCTCAAGGAGCCTAGTTCGGCTCTGACACTCATGGGGTCACCATGAGTCAGAAACAACTCAACTGGTATTCCATTTATGATTCTTATAGGTACACGTACACGTAGGCTTTGTTCTGTCATACTTCGTAACAGAAAAAAAAATTTTAAAAAGTAACCCACTGTAGGTATTATCACACTTGTCTGTCAGTTTGCCATGTTGTGGCGGTTTGCGTGTTGCCGTGATGCTGGAAGCTATGCAACCAGTATTTCAAATACCGGCAGTGTCACCCACGGTGGACAGGTGACAGCGGAGCTTCCAGCCTAAGACAGACTACGAAAAAGGACCTGGTGGTCTACGGAAAAAATTGACCAGTGAAAACCTGATGAACAGTAGAACATTGTCTAACGTAGTGGGCTGGGCAGTGCTTCGTTCTGTTGTACGCAGGGTCGCTATGAGTCAGAGCCGACTGGACGGCACCTAACGACAACATAGGTCTCTGCATACTCTACAGATCTTTCATTCTTTCAGACAGATTTATACTGTGAATGTCAAGGAGAGAACAATGAAATTAATTATCCAACAGAACACATAATCTCAAAGTAATTTCTCTAAAGTTTTTTAATGGAGCTGGTGGTTGTTTTAATCTTACATGTAATATTTTTATAGCAGATCAACCTTCCTGAACGTAGTCGTTGGTTTGATTAGTAGATTGAGAATATGTTTATTGAGTTAAGCCCAGGTTAACTCCAGAAGGAATTGGCTGAAATGTTTTAGGTGGCGGTGGGAAGTTTTCCTGAGTTATACACTCCCACAGATAAACTAGAATGTGTTACACATCGCTGTTTAATCTTTGGTTCTTGATAATATGCTTTCTAATTGAATGAATGACATCACTGCTCCTTTCCCCCTGCAGATAAGAAAGAAATATCAAAAGGCTCTCTAAACAGTTTAAAACCTTCAGACCCATCTCTCCAATTATCGGCTTTGGCTTTTAGAGCAAACCTTATGTTCATTTTCGTACTTCTGAATCATCAGTGGGTTGTTAAATATTGCTAATTACAAGAGGCATAAATGTTAAAGTGTTGAAAATATTATAAGTGAGCAAAATGTTTTCCGTTGAATTTCTCCACCAACTAATGGCAATAAAAATGTTGGTGTTATTTAGTTGTCTATTTTAACTGACAAAGACTTCAGATCCAATGGCACAGGAAACACAAAAAAGATTGATGAAATATGAAAGCTATTGAACAGAAAATATTGGACATGGATGGGATGGTTTCATAAATGGTAGAAAATGTTCATTCAGGGACAAGGTAATTGTTCTGTCAATCTACAGCCTGTGGATTTCATAGTCTACCTGGGTATTTTAGTTGGTGTAGTATTTCCCTCTTTGGTTACTGTAGCAACTTTTAAGTACATAGAACCATTTAATAATCTTGATATTAAAAGTTAATATTAACAGCCACATATGGGAAAAGATTACTTCAAGCTGAAGTGACTGAATAGTAACGTTAATAATAACAGCTAACACCATCGGCCAGGCATATTTTAAGTGAATTACTTACATTACTATATTTTATCCTCAAAGCAGTCCTTAGAGGTGGGTACTATTATTATCCATGTTTTACAGATGAAAAAAAGTCACTACTAATTTTCTGTAATGATTTTGTTGGGTTCGTATGTGTTTTAGGATGTTCAGCGAGGCTGTGCGTGTGTGTGCATGCACGCTCACGAGCGCACATACATGTGTGCAGCAGCTACAGAAGATTAGCAGAAAGTAGATTGCAGAAAGAAAGGAAAACAATTACTAGAGGAGAAGTGTCACCAGGAAGTCAGTTATAATCCTAGAAATGTGTTCGCATACATGTTGAAAGCATCCTGGCTAAGATCTGGGGTCAATGACTCTGTTCTGAATTGCAGGCCAAGAATGGCCTTTGCTAAAAAAATTAAAATAGTGTCTTTGCTATGGAATGAATCGTGTCGCTGAGCTGCTAACCAAAAGGCAACTGTTTCAATCTACCAGCTGCTCCTTGGAAACCCTATGGGGCAGTTCTACTCTGTCCTATAGGATAGCTATGAGTCCAAATCGACTCGACAGCAATGGGTTTGGTTTTGGTTTTTGGTAAAACATATGTTGTAAATCCTAACCCCTGTACATGTGGTTGGAAGCCCTGGTGGCGTAGTGGTTAAGAGCTACGGCTGCTAACCAAAAGGTCGGCAGTTCAAATCCACCAGGCGCTCCTTGGAAACCCTATGGTGCGGTTGTACTCTATCCTGTAGGGTCGCTGTGAGTCTGAATCGACTCGATGGCTGAGTGTTGGTGTATACGTGGATGTAATCCCACTTGGGAATAGGATTTTCTTTGTTGTGTTAATGAAGTCTTATCAGTGTATGCTGTGGCTTATGCCAATCATTTCTGAGATACAAAAAGAGCAGATTAGGCACAGAGACAAGCAAGCAAAAACAGGGAAGACAGATACCACGTGGAGAAAGCCAAGAAATGCCAAAAAGAACACTGGAAAAAGCTGAGACAAGGAATACCCCCAGAGTGGACAGATTAGCCTTGCCTAGATCTGGTACCCTAAACTGTGAGAGAATCAATTTCTGTTTGTTAAAGCCGCCCACTTTTGGTATTTCTGTTACAGCAGCATTAAGAACGTAAGTCAGTCTTCTGAAAAGGAAAGACATTCTAGTAGTAGTAATAAAGG
>NW_004443940.1:24588541-24627700 GCF_000243295.1 Trichechus manatus latirostris | reverse complement strand
ACCAAACCCATTGCCGTCGAGTCAATTCCAACTCATAGCCACCCTGAGGGACAGAGTATGGTGGATTGAACTGCTGACGCTTTTGGCTTGCAGCTGTAGCACTTAACCACTACGCCACCAGGGTTTCCATAGCTAATGTTTATCAGAGTGCTAAGTACATGGCATGCTTGGCAATAACAGGAAAGCGAGACATGGAGAGATCACTACCACTGAGGACATGACCAATAGGTAGTAGAGCAGGGACTCCTCCCCAGGCCTGCTGACCCCTGAACAACACTTGGGAGCACGTTGAGGTGTCAGTTAATGGCTAACTGACACTGATGACAAGAAAGGACCAGCTCAGAACTTGTCTCTCCAAAAGCCACTGTATCAGTGTCCCACGATCGTTCCTTCACTTTGAACACCTACAGGACTGTGCCATGTGAGCAGGCCTTGTTACAGCCACCCCGGCTCATTTTCTGGTTGGTCCACGCATGCATAGCTTGTCTTTTCAGAAAAGAACCTTTATTTTAAAGAAGGTAGCAAGTGCTTATTTAAAATAAGGATTCTATAGTCTTCCACTTACAGTTTTCTCTGCACAGAAACCCCAACCCATAGAGACTCTATAGAGATTCTATGAGGCCTACAGACCTGTAGTAGAACTGTCCCATAGAATTTCTAAGGCTGTAATCTTTACAGAAACAGAGTTGCTGGTGGGTTTGAACCGCAGACCTTAACCAAGAGCTTAACCACTGTGCCACCTTCAGCCCTCGTATAAATTCTTAAACAAAGGCTTAGTGAAATAAAATAAAAATAGTTACGTGTAGGTTGGAGCAGGTAAGAACTATGTTATTTCTCTGTCTCCACTTTCCTGATCGTTTGGGCAAATCCCGCAGACTCTTTTTCTTTGCTCCTGAAGCTCCCTTGACCTGAAATACCTTTCTATTCCCTCAGTGTTCTTCAATATCCAGTTTAAATGTTATCTCCTTTAAGCACTTTCTCAAGTCCTCAGAGGTAAAACAGCCTCTCCCGCTATTGTTCTCCAAGTTGCTAAATAATGCTTATCTTGGTATCCTTTATATGATTATTTTGTTTGCCTCCTCCTTTGGACTGTGATTTCTGGAAAGCCAGTTTCCACTTCCTGATGGCGTCTGTCAAGCCCTGGCATCCTGCCTGTCCACCCTCTCACCTCCGGGTCTTTGCCTACCCTCCTCCCTCTGTCTGAGAAGACCTCAGAGAGCAGCGTGGTTACTTGATTCAAGCCTCTTATCAGGGAGGCCTTCCTTTCTGGATTTCCACAGAAGCTGACTAGATTAGAGTTTAAGTAGTTCTATTTGGATAAAGCATTGTTAATTCAGTGATAGAATTCTTGCCTTCCATGCAAGGGACCTGGGTTCGATTCCCAGCCAATGCAACTCATGTGCAGCCACCACCCGTCGGTCAGCGGAGGCTTGTGCATTGCCATGATGCTGAACAGGTTTCAGGGGAGTTTCCAGACTTAGACAGACTAGGAGGAAAGGGCTGATGATCTGCTTCCAAAAAATCAGTCAGTGAAAAGCCTATGGAACACAATTGGCCCAATCCGCACTTGATCATGGGGATGGCATAGGATAGGGTTGCGTTTTGTTCCCTTGTGCATGAAGGGCAGGAAGCACCTGTAGAGAGTTGGAAAGGAGACAGGAAGGTGAAGGAAGGTAATATCGGCTGTATTATTAATCTAGTGGGCAACTGGAGCTCAGCAACACAGAGATCTGCGAGACAGTGGAGAACACACCTCGGAGTTAATTTTGCCTTAGGGATGAGCAAGCTAGAATGTTTATTCAAAACTCCCTGGCTGTCCTTGGTTGAAGGCTGCTTTGGGAATCCTTAACTCTCCAGCACGTGTGGCTGGCACTATGAGGAAGCCTTACGTGCTGCTGTAGGGGGAAGAGGCCTTGGAGAGCTGCAGATGCTCACAGCAATCAGCCTTTGGAGCGCCGCAGCGAGGCGGGGAGGAGATGGGCGGGGCGGCGCCACTTCGCTACAGCAATCACGCTACCTAAAAAAGCTCCCTCTCCACCGTTATTTATGACCTTACCTTACTTTCTTTTGCTTTATAGCAGGTATGTCCGCTTGACAGGTGTTTATAGGTTTATTTATTATCGTCTTTTTCCTGCTAGAATTCAGGCTCTGTCAGAGCAGGGGCTTATTCCTTATAATTCCCTGTGGTATTCCCAGCACAGCATCTGGCACATGGTAGGGAGTGAATATGTATTTGCTAAATGAATGAATTAATAACCATGTGTTAAATAAAAAATCAACTGACTAGCTCATTCTTTTTTCATTTGTTGTTAGGTGCCGTCAAGTCGGTTCCAACTCATAACGACCCTATGTACAATGGAAGGAAACACGGCCCTGTCCTGCGCCATCCTCACAATTGTTGCTATGTTTGAGCCTATTGTACCCACTGGGGTCAATCCATCTGGTTGAGGGTCTTCCTCTCTTTTGCTGACCCTCTACTTTACCAAGCATGATGTCCTTCTCCAGGGACTAACTAGTCCCTCCTAATAACATGTCCAAAGTAAGTGAGACAAAGTTTACATTTACAAATAATTCATTTTTGATCAGGTATGACTTTTAAGGAAACCTGGTGGCCTATTAAATCATTTATTTTATCTTATATTTCAATAATCTATTTTCTAAATGCTTAGCAAAGTGTCATCAATTTATAGAATTTGAAAATGACCTCAGCTAAGGTACTTGTACATTAGTTACGATCACTTTAAACAAAACTTGTTGCCCTTGAGCTGACTCCGACCTGTAGCAAGCCTACAGGACAGAGTAGAACTGCCCCATAGGGTTTCCAAATAGCAGCTCGTGAATTGGAACTGCCCACCTTTTGGTTTGCAGCTGAGCCCTTAACCACTGCACCACCAGGGTTGCTGCAAACACTTTACCCAGTATTAATTTTTATTTCATCTCTCAATATATTTAATGTTTGTCAATAAAATGGAGAATCTTTATGTAAAATACTTCTTTATCTCACCAAATTTGGAAAGGCTAACTATCTGTTTACCCATCTATCTATCTAACAAACCCTGGTGGCAGAATGGTTAACAGCTCGCTGCTAACCGAAACGTCAGCAGTGCAGGAGAAAGACAAGGAGACCTGCTCTTGTAAAGATTACGGCCTAGAAAACCCTATGGAACGATTCTACTCTGTCACATGGGGTCGCTATGAGCCGAAAATCTACTCAACGGCCCCTAAAAACAACAACATCCCTCTCTCCATCTATGTGTCTCTGTGTGTGTGTGTGTGTGTGTGTGTGTGTGTGTGTGTGTGTGTGTGCGCATTGGTCATAGCTGAATCGTGTGTTAGCACACAGAGGTTCCTGAGATATCGATGTTTTGCTTTATAGATGAGGAAGTTGAGACTCAGAGTGTTTTAGTGACTTACTCAAGATCATGCTGCTAACCAGGGCAAAGTCGAAACTGGCATTCAGCTCTCCCACGTGCTCTTCCCAGCACACTGGGGAGCCTTCTTTAAACCAACTGCTGTGTTGCATGTAGAATCTACTTTCCTTTTGCATAGCATGGCTCTTAAAAGAAGAGCTTCTTAAAGGCTGGTTAATTCCCCAAGTGAACATCTGAACTTGAGTGATACAATTATTTCTTCCAGATACATAAAAGGAGACATCTGTGTGAGGCTGTGAAATGGACCCCAGTTCACAAGTGTGATTTGTTTGAATTCAGAAGCCTTCTTTGGATGTGGGAATGTCCCTCCGTGTGGCTCAGAGACAAAAAAAGCTATGCAAATCAGGGAGTCGAGTTCTGACTTCAGCCCATCTGGACCCTGACTGAATTAAAGCGATTTCCCCATAATTCTTATCTTACTATTTTCTTTCTCTCTTGATCTTGGGCTACTTCTACATGAAGCCAATTGAGTTTGAGTGATCTTCTTTCACTTGAATGACTTTTTTTTTGGCCTGGATTGACTAGATATTGGGGGATCATTTAGCCTCAGCAACATATGAGAAGATCTTGTGGAGTAGAAATGTGGAAACCAATGTGTTTTTCCAGGATGTTGCAGTGACACATAGAATTGTCTTAGAATTGTTATTGTCTCCTGTAATCTATGTCTCCCTTTCTATTACAAAACATGAAGTCGGTCAAACCAACTTGATGGTTGTATTTCTGTTTCCAGAGACATAAGCACCCAACTTAAAGCATACCACCCACATAGCCCAGATGGCAAAATGCTTCAGCCTTCAGTCAGCAGTGTAAAGTGCTGCTGAGGCATGTGAGTGTGCTGGCTTGCTTGTGCTTGGCATGAGCGGCCTTCTCCTTCTTACCGTGTGGAACGGCTCAAAAGTCACGATGTCACTTAGCCTGTTGGATTTAAGCAGTTGTTCTCTGAGATTAGATTGATAGAGTAGTTATGGACATTTCTATTTTTCTACATTTAAAAGTTGGGAAGTAGATCAGAGATGGCAAATTCCCACCCATAAACAAAGGACAGCAGACTTCCAAAATGTGAGCGTGTGTGTGTGTGTGTGTGTGTGTGTGTCTGGTGTTTCTGAGAGCATGTGTGCTCTAGAGAAAATGATAGACAGACAGATAGATAGATAGACAGACACACAGAAGTCTTTCTGTGAGGCCCTTTGTTGACCCAAACTCACTTTTTCTGACTAGGTCGGTTTCATCTTCATTTACTTTCTCACCTTACCTTGGGTTCATTTGGCTGTTATTTAAATAAATCCCTGAAATAAATGCTTAGGCCATTGCTTTGCAAACTCTCCCTTTTTCTAATAGAGGCATTCAAGAAAGTCCATGCATTCTCTACCACCATGGCCTTAATTCCTGAGCCTTGACCAGTTAGCTGCAAATGTTCACACAGGTGGGGTGGAGTCCTTGGAGGACCTGACAGGTCTTGCACAGGCCCAGCTGTTTTAGGCCCATGGAGATCCTGGCAAGTACAGGCTTACTCAGCGTCACTTTGATAACCTTGTCTTAGACCGCATGGCTGCTGAATGATGGTCCTGAGCTTCCAGTTCTTCTTGATATATAGGCTCTGTCACATAGGTGCTTATTACAGAAATCAGCTTCCTAGAAGTGGCAGCAGCAACACCAACCACTACTCCAGGTTGCCACTTAGGATTGTGAAGGTTGTGTATTGCACAACTCCAAAGAGTGTCAGGCACTTCATAGTCATTAGAGATTTGTATACTTATTATACGAACTTTTTGGCTGATGGGAAGTAAAATGTCCAGGGGAAGCAACACCTGTTTCTGATTTGCACAGTATTGTCAGATGGGCTGTCAGTGGCTGCTTCCTTTTACCTAGCAGGGGAAATGACTTCACCTTCACCCCCTGCCTTGGCTAGTCCTCCACGGTCTAGCAATCAAGCAGCCTTTCCTCACCAATGACCTTCCAAGCCCAGTGTTGCTCCCTTGTTCATGGCCCGGTTTTTGCCTCTGCTGTAGATAGCACTGACTCTGACCTTGACATTCTCATGTCCTAATTCATGCATGCATCACACACACACCCCAAAATCCCGTGATTGTTCCTCCGTATTGCATGCACGTAATGCAGGTCCATATCAGCTTCAGTCTGTGATTCCAGCCAGTGGTTCTGATGGAGCTTCACTTGCCTTGGAGTGGCAAATCTCTGCTCAGCTTTTCCTTTGCAAAGAGCTTGGCATCCACCATCCTGACTGCTGAGCCCTATCGTCTTTCTTCTGGGCATCCCTAGACCACCAAAATAATCTTCATTCTTAAAATTCAAGTGCAGTCAGGGTTGTGGAGAACAGTCCAAGCCACAACGTCCTAAGACAAGGTGGTCGCCATTTTCCCACTTGTTGTCCATTCTTCTAAGTTCCTGGTCTGGGTTTGACCCTGTCCTCTTTTAATATCAGAAAGCACAGATAGAAGATTCGGGGTAGTTGTGTAGAATGGCCTCACATGGGTATTTGAAGTCAAAACCAGGGTGTTCAAGTTTATTTTCCAGAAGAGCAAACAACAGAAAGTGAAAGAGAAAAGTCCCGAGATAAGCCTATGAAATAAGGGGGTAGGGACAGGGTTAACAGTCAGGGTGCTTATGAAAACACTGGGTTGACAGGAATATTATGTACCCAATGATCTGCAGGGCCGGGGGTTGCTTGAGGTCACAAAAATCCACTGAAAGTTGGGCTGGATCGGTTTTGCTGGAACTCTTTTAGACTCTGGCTGATGGTTCTGCAAAAGTTATACACACACACACACCCACACCCCCCCACACACAACATAATGGCAGAGCAATATAGAGCCCTGGACATGCTAATCTATTGGGTTCCTTAATGCAAAGAGATATTCTGTCTCCCCATTATTGTCAGCCATGGGCTAAAAAGTATTGCAGATGGCACATCTTTCATGCCAACCTAGTTATCTATGCATTTCTACGGTAACGATCAGTGTAGCACCTAGATCCTCATTAATCCTCTCAATGTCCCTACTTGGTAGGCAGCTGACAGGTAATACAATCTCCATTTCATAGATGGAATGAAACTTTACCATCATCTGTCAATATCCCTGGGAAGGAAGAAATGTTTCAAATGTCTATAGGCAGGCATAGCAGTGCGCTAAAAGTTTCAGTCAACATTTTCTTGCTGTCATTTTCTTGGTTTGTCTTTTTTGGAGGGGGAGGCGGGGGGCTTGCCTTATGCATTCACTTCAGCCACATTGCCTTTCAAAAGCCTCCATCTCTTCCATTTTAAGCAGAGAAATGGAACAAAATTGCTCCCAATTTTCCATGTTTGCAAATAAGCAAATGGAAGTGTTCTCTAGTACTTCTCTGCCTGCTGACTATTGAGATAAAATAACCCACTGCTGGGGTTGAGATCGACTTGCTGGCTCTGACTAGGTGCTTCACAGAGGTAATTTGTTTGCTAACATTCACTTGCTCCTTTCAGCAATTTAAAAATATTTTATGTATTTATTTTTAATCCCTACCTGATTCCAAGTCTTAGCATCCAATCAGTCAGGACTAATACCACTCGAAGGGCTCCAGGAGTGCTCTGTTTGGAAGTATGCACCTCATCAGATGACTGAAGAAAGATGCATGATTCGACATCCCTGAGGGCGACGGGGAGAAACACCCTTAGACAAGCATAGGGCATTGGGGACTGCCCTAAAGCAGTCTATAGGTATTTCAATGGCTGATTTTTAGAAGTAGATCACCAGGCCTTTCTTCCCCAGAATAATTTTAGGAAAAGAGATAATTTTGAAAGAACAATTTCTGTGGAAGAATATTACCAACTTGATAGATACACACATTAGTTTTAACTCCCACTCTATTTATATATTGGAATATTGACTAATGTGAATGTGGTTTGAAATGTGGGAGCCTTGAAGCCAACCAAAGAAGACCTGTTCATAAAGGGGAAAGAATTTTTAAAAACCAGTATTCCAGGAACTCATCCATCTGCTTCAAGCAAACAGTATCCTTGTAACAATTGGATATCATGAGACATGATTGGAGGTGGAGTCTTTGAGATTTTTCCACAATACATAAAAAACATGATAGGAACCTTCCATTTCTGCTTTCTGACAAAGTCTACTTGCCTATGTTGCCAACATTAATATACATTAGAAAAAATAAGAGACTAGTGTAAGCAATTAAAGTGATCTGCCAGTGAATTTAAACATGCTACCAGCTCAGACCCATAGAAAAGACTTCCATCAAATCAGAAGATTATGATCATACCTTCCAGTGATTAAAAAAAAAAAAAAAAGTGTCCATAAAGGAACAAAAGATAAAAATGTTTCAAGTTAAGGAAAAAAGAGATCAATTTCCTTCTGTATGATAGTTTCTGTGTTACTTTGTGAAATCCTTAATTCCCTGAGCCTAATCACACTGGGAGAAAAGACTCAAATGTAAGTAATAATTATAATAGAAATTAAAAAAAATATATTGAACTCCAATTCCACCTACAACTGAATTACTGGGACTTCAAATCTTCCAAGTCTTCCCTCTTCCCTTGGCCTGGTTGCTGTGTTTTCTTGGTGGTCGTTGCCCTCTCACTCCTAGTGCACCTCATCCATTCCTAGCTCGGCCATGCCCGGCTTAGCCATAACCTGCTGTATTTGTCCTTCCTGCTATTCCACTGTAAATGCCCCACGGGTGGCCGCCTCTGTCCAGGATGAACTTTTAGTCCTATAATTATTCATACTTTTCTCAGAGAGACAAGAGAGCCTTCTTCCCATCAGGCATCTGCCCTGTGATTAAAAACCAGTTACCCTAGAGCTGATTCCAACTCGTGGAGACCCCTTGTATGTTAGAGTAGAATTGCGCTCCATTCGGTTCCTAATGACTATTTTTTCAGAAGTAGATCACCAGGCCTTTCTTCCCAGGTGCCTTTGGGTGGACTCAAACTTCCAACCTTTTGGTTGCAGCCAAGCACATTAACCATTCGCACCACACAGAGACTCCACTCCTCTGATTAACTCCCCCCAAAAAATCACTGTCAAGTCAGTTTTGACTCATGGGGCGACCCTATGTGTTACAGAGTAGAACTGTTCTGTAGCGTTTTCTTGGCTGTAATCTTTACTGAAACAGATTGCCAGGCCTTTCTTCCATGGCACTGCTGGGTAGGTTCAAACTACCAACCTGCAGGTTAGTAGTCAAGCACAAACTGTTTGCACCACCCAGGGACCTTTGGGCTCCCCAAATTGTGGCCTCGATCTTGGCATTTTATTGTACTATATCACCAGACCTGCATAAAAAGTCCTCTAGGGCTGAGGAGGACATTGACAGGAATCACAGAGTTTGAACTCTGGAGTTTCCTACCCTCCTGGTGATCAATGGCTCAAGATGGAGCCTCGATTTCAATTGATTCAGGGTTCTCGATGATGTAAGGAAGTAGGGTACCCTCCCCAGAGGCTCTGCATGTTCCCTCTTGTTTGAGGGTCTTCATCCTAGCAAGCCTGACACCATTGTAAGTCTCAATCCTCTCCACTGTTCGGTCAGAGGAAACTAAAGCTTCTCTTGCACTTCAGCTCTTGGTGGTCAATTGGGATCCTTATTCTCTTGTGATCTTTCTAAAAAAGAAATGCAGGTGGATGGTGATTGTTTGGTTATGTATTTTGTAAGACAATGGTGGTTGATGGGTAGGGTGACAAAATATTCAATCATACAATTCAGGTTCACTTCTGAGAGTGAACAAGGGTGCTACAATAATTGCTCTGGAAGAACAAAACAAACAAATGAAAAAACAAACAGAAAAAACCTGTGTGTTGGTTAAGATTGTGTGTCAACTTGTCTGCACCATGATTCTCAGTGTTTTGACAATCGTGTGATATTGTGGTCATTTCCCTGTTGAGATCTGATATGTGATCACCACCTTGATAGGATCTGCTGTGAACAGCCAATCAGTTGAAGGGAAGTTTCTTTGGGCATGTGGCCTACATGGAGTGTGGGTCGATGATCTGGCAGGGCTCAGCTTTTGCTTGTTCTGGATCCTGCATCTGGCTCCTGTTCGTCTAACCTTCAGTTCTTGGGACTTGACCTAGCAGCTTACCTGCAGTCTTGTCTGTGACTCTTGGGATTTGTGGATCTTCACAGCCTATGAGCAAGAGCCCTGCTCCCCGAACTGCCAATCTTGGGTTCACCAGCCCCTGTGGCTACATGAATCAGGAGAGGCCTCTATGCTGACCCATGGACTTGGAGTTGGGACGTTATAGCCTCTAAAACTGCATGAGCCATTTCCTTGATATAAATCTATCTATCTATATATATATATATTTATATGCTTTACTGGTTTTGCTTCTCTAGAGAACCCAGCCTAAGACAACCTGGGAGTGTCCTACACAAACAGGAGGCTTATTCACCCCACGTAGGGAACTTGTACCGATAAAATGACTTGATCATCTTTATTATCATCCTCTTCCATTCCTCCATGTAGTTGTTGTAGAAACCAGGTCATTTGCCTTGTGGAATTTTTCACAATATGATCTTGCTAATTGCATCTCTATGACATCATTTAATATGTTCTTTTTATCCCTAATTCCCTTTGAACTAGTAGCTACGTTCTAGAAGTCTTATCAGATTCAGGGTCATTTTTTTATATTTTATTTTGCAAAGATAGTTCACAGGTGGTGCTGTGCATTTTCTATTGCATACTATCAGGAAGCACACAATGTTCAGTGTCTCTTCTTTTGAGTTATTAAGGTTGATCAAGAGATTCAAGTACTAATAACCTGAACCATCTTCTATAAAGTCCCATAAGCCTTTCTTCTAATAGTATTGTCAGCCACTGATGGCTATTGCTGTAGATCCATTATTTTTACTGAGTTTGCATAATGGTAATGTTCTGCCCTTCCTTCTTCATTTACTACCTGGAATTTTATAAAGAAGAATCCCCACGATCATATGTTTTGTTACTCTGCTGCACAGTTGTACAGGAATGGCAGAAAACATCCTTGATTCTTGTCTTTTATTTGACAGTTGTCAGAATACAGTGATGGCCTAACAGTCTCTTAAGTTAACTAGGGAGTTTGTGTTTGTTTTCATTATGCTCTCACTGAGCCCTGGTGGTGCAGTGGTTAAGAGCTCAGCTGCTAACCAAAGGTCAGCAGTTCAAATCTACCAGCTGTTCCTTGGAAACCCTACGGGGCAGTTCTACTCTGTCCTGTGGGGTTGCTATGAGTTGGAATCGACTTGACGGCAATGGGCGTTTTTTGGTTTTTATTTTTAATTATTATTATTATCTCATAGATTTTAACATAGTTGATGTGTTTCAATTCATTATAGTCACTATTTCCTTTAATGCTCAATTTGTCCCAGCTTTGGCTAGTTGAAATCCTTTTAAGTTGGCTCCTGTGTGTTTTTGACCTCAAAATTCTTTGATAGCATCCTGCTTTCCTTTGGAGCCTTGGTGGCGCAGTGGTTAAGAGCTTGGTTGCTAACCAAAATGTCGGCAGTTCGAATCCACCAGCTGCTCCTTGGAAACCCTATGGGGCAGTTCTACTGTGTCCTGTAGGGTCACTATTTGTGTCGGAATCAGCTTAATGGCAGTGGGTTTGGCTTTCCAGTTCTAAATTTTTTGTTTTGATTCATCCTTTAAATGGATTTCATCATGTAATATCTCTACCAAAATGTGCTATCTGGGACTCTATTGTGTGAAGTCTTACTTTTTAGCCAGAACTTGTTAGGGCTCACCCTAACAAGGTTCCCTCAGCAAGAGAAGCTGGGAAATGTTTGGCACCACATTTAGACATTATAAACATCTATAATTGTGGGTCAGTGACGTTACTCTTCACTTATATAATGATATTTAGAAATTGAGAACAGTCTTGTTCTGCTTCCTTCAGCTTAGTTAGTTTTTATTTCTCAGATGCCTAAAAGTGTTTCTTTCTTCTTGAAGTTTAGATGTTAAGTAGAATAAATATTACGTAAGTAGTTCTTCACATTGTTTTTCTAGAACAGAAATTTCTTTTGAATTAAATTTAGTTTTTTCTTTTATTTTAATAAATTTTTATTCTGTTACATATTTGCAAATCTTACTTCTTCATATGTTTCCTACATGTTTTGAGTTTTTACATTAAAGACACAAAGTGTCCTGGTTCAGATTGTTGTGTTTCTCCTCCATATTTTATCTTTTCATTTCCCTTGATCTGCTGGTCTTTTTTTCTTCTGAAATCACCATGAATAGCTCATCCTTATAACTCAACAGATTTGATTTTTTAATATCTCTATTTTGTTTCTAGTTGCTTCAAAGTTATTTAATTCCTGGTGTAATGGTATTACACTAAGTACTTTAAATTCTCTACAATCTCTCTTTAATATCATTCTGCTGTTTAACTATGACTTTTGAACTCCACTTTTCATGACACTGTGTCTTTAACAAGCTCTTATGGTTGAACATGAAAAACTCAAGGAAGTATGTTCTGTTTTGTTTTGTTTTTCCCAATTTTCCCCAAGACTGGATGCTTGATCTATATTCCATATGCTACATCCCTTCCTTTCTCTTTCCTCTCCTTCCCTTCCCTTTCTTTCCTACAGCATGTGAGCAGATTTCTCATGACACTTCTTTGCATTTTAATCATGCTTCAATGCAGGCTTCTCTGTTCAGACTTTCTATTTTCTCCAATTTAATGAGGGCAAATTCATCTTTCTCCTCATACCTATGGTTTGTGGGCTATGTCCTGTTTTATCTATTTTTCTGGGCTTACACTGTGAGGCTGGTGTGAAGCAAGGATTTGGGGAACCCAGATAAGACAATGTATAGTCTTTGTTGGAAGACTGGACTCAACACTCTCTTCTGAGATTTTGTTAAGTATATCAGAGTTCATGCTACCAATTGGGATGTATATCTTATTCTCAAGCAGGGATACCTACTAGCTTTGAGTCATCCCCTAATTCAATGATAAGCCCCAGATACTTTGCTTCCCTAAGAAAGAGTCAGCTATGTTGAGCGTTAAGTATTGCTTCCCTTGTTTCACCTGGCTTTCATGGGCAGCATTTCCTCTTACTCCTATGAAGTAGACAAAAAAGAAGACAGTATTCCCTTATTTTCTTAAGTTTACTTTAGATCACTGGATTTATAAATATCCATCATCACTCTCAACTTTTGTTTCTTTTCATTGCTGCCAGTTTTGGAAGTTCATTACCCGCGTTGGTGGTGCTCCTTGTTTGCACGCTCCTGGCATATGTTTTAAAACGTTGTCGTTGGTGTTTTCCTTAAGTACTGGGGAGGGGATTCTGTGATCTGCCTTTATTCCACCATCTTTATTCAGAAATCTTTGAGTCTGTGTTTCTGAAAATGTGGTCCTAGAACAACACACAAAAGAATCTCCTTGGATGCTTTTTAACATACAGATTTCTGATTTTCATCTCAGTTGCACTGAAAAAAGAATCTCTGGGAATGTGGTCAAGTTATACGCATTTTAAATAAAGTTCCCAACTGATAATGATCTTCCTAAAATTTGAAAATCCCTGACTATGAAATCTTATGAAAGCTACTACTTTTCCTCTTTTCAGCTCATTGAGGATTCTAAATGCAATATATCCTTTCCCTTAATTTTGCAAAGTAGTAAAGACATTATATAAATAAAGTGGCTAACGAGATTCCATTTTGGTATTCTGGGATTCCCACTATTCTGTACATATGTGCTCAACCTACTTTAGTAGAAGAATGGCCTGCTATTCTTATTCCATACAGCTCTTAGGTAAAAAAGGGGGAAAAAAAATACAAAGTGCTGATGTCTGCACACCCAGAGGCCCTGTTAATTCTAGATAATCATAACTTCAGTTAATGTTTGGATTTTTACATAGCAACAATATGTAATAACTGGTGCTTAGCTTTAAAACCTTTCTGCCTGTAGGTTCCTCAAGAAATGAAGATGAGTTGCATCACTGTTGGGCAAACCAGAGGGAACTCAGGCAGAAGAAAATGCTTCCATATGTTTACTTCCATTTGAGAAAATTGCAATATTGTTCATTAGCGTTCACTCCATTTACAGAGCAACTAATCCTCTAATACACATTTTCCCACAAAAAAGGGTCTGATTACATTGCTTACATAGGTTTTAAAATCGTATATTAAAATATTAAAGATGTATGCATAAAACAAGGGAAGCAAAACAAATGTAGGTTTTGTCCTGGTCGAAATTAGGAGGGAAGTGACAGCCGCGTGAAGAGCATTCACCCTTTTCCCATCCATGGGGGTCCATCTCTTCTGCCTGCTTCTAGAAACCCCCTTTCTAAAGATTACTTTCCATACAGGATTAGCTTTTTTTTTTTTAATGGCTCATTCCGAATACAATTCCATGTGCCACCTTCCCTAGGAATATTAGAATAGAAATCAAATTTGCTTAGGTGTTACAGACCTTTTGGTACAAATTAATTTTCTTAAAAGACAAATTCAAATGAAAATATTATTATAGTAAGGTGGGATTGATAATTTATATAGAAGTAAAATATATAGCCACATTATCACATAGGATGGGTAAATGGAATTATACTTTTTGAAATTTGATGTGTAAAATATTAATTCTAAGTAGGTGGTGATAACTTAAGAAGACATATTTTAATCCATAGAGTAACCTCTAAAAATATAAAAAGAGATAGAGCTAAAAAAAGAAGTCTTGGTGGCACAATGGGTAAGTGTTTGACTGCTAACTAAAAGCTCACAGATTTGAACCCATGCAGCGTCTCCACACGAGAAAAGACCTACTGATCCTCTCTTACAGCCTAGAAAACCATGTGGGGCAGTTTTTTTCTGTCATGTAAAGTCACTATGAGTAGCAATCGACTCCAAGGCACACAACAACAGCAAAAATAGCTAAAAAGCCAATAGAAGAAGTAAAATGGAAGGCAAAAGAAAAACATTTGATTAATTAAGAAGGCTGGAAAAGAGGAAGAGGCATCAAAAATAGACAGGGCAAGTAGAAAATAAATAGCAAGGTGATAGACTTAAACCCAACCATATAGATCATTACTTGAAATGTAAATTGACTAAACATTTTAATTAAATGGTAGATATTGCCTAAGGACCTAGGTGGTGCAAACAGGTAAGCGCTCATCTACTAGTTAAAAGGTTGGTGGTTTGAACTCACCCAGAAGCACCTTGGAAGACAGGCCTGACAATCTACTTTCAAAACCTCTTAGTCTTGAAAACACTATGGAGCAGTTCTACTCTGCATACATGGGGTCGCCATGAGTCAAAATCAATGTAAGTGCAAAAAACAACACTATCTGACTGGAGAAAACAAACAAAGAAGCTTTAACTATAACCTATCTACAAGAGATGCACTATAAATAAGAGGACATAGGTTGAAAGTAAAGATTAGAAAATAGTAAATCATTCGTATAGTAAGTATAAGCAAATAGCACAGATATATTAATATCAGACAGTGTAGACTTCAAGACAAAGAGCATTACCAAAGATAAAATGTGACATTTAATAATTACTAAAAGATCAGTTTAACCTAACAATTCTAACTTTATATGCACCTAATAACAATTTTAACTTTTCATGCACTAACTATTCTAACATAACAATCTTAACTTTGTATGCACCTAATAACAGAATTTCAAAATATACAAAGCAAAAATTGAAATTTAAAGAAAAATAGATGAAAAAGTTCAATATGTAGAACAATTAGACAAAAACAAAAAAAATCGCTTAAGGAAATAGAAGATCTGAACAACACTAGAAGCAAACTTTGATCCAATTAATTTTTTTCAGAAAACTATAACCAAGAATGACAGAACGCACATTCTTTTTAAGTGTGCATGGAAGATATATCAGGAGGTAAAATATACTCATGATCTTTTTAATCTATATAATCTGAAAATGAATCTCAAAAAATTCAAATTATTAAAATTTTACAGAATAGATTCTTTGATTATGATGGAATTAAACTATAAAAAAAGAAAGAAAGACAGCAACACAGTGAGTAGCAAACATTCAAATATTTGAAAAGTAAACCAGGCTTTTCTAAATCACCCAGGATATCAGAAATAACAATGAAAGTTTAACATATCAATATTTGCAGGATATTAGTAAAGCATTGTATAGAGGGAAAATTATTATTTAAATACCTACATTAGTAAAAAAG
Organism: Trichechus manatus latirostris; assembly: GCF_000243295.1. Classification (NCBI taxonomy): domain Eukaryota; kingdom Metazoa; phylum Chordata; class Mammalia; order Sirenia; family Trichechidae; genus Trichechus; species Trichechus manatus. The sequence continues at coordinate 24,612,147 of NW_004443940.1, read as the reverse complement.
AAAAGTTTAAAATCAATGATTCTGTTTCTACTCTAAAGAGCTCTAAAAAGAAGAGCCCATTAAACACAAAACAAGTAAATAGAGAACATAATAAAGATAAGAGCAGAAACCAAAATTAACTTGGGCCTTTCTTTGAAAAGATTAATAAAATTAATTCATAGCAAGTTGAAACAACTAAAAAAAATTAAGTTGTACACAAATTGAAAATATCAGGAATTAAAAAAGCAATGTCACTATAGATATTAAATGGACAATAAAATCATGTAAACTTTATGCTAAGAAATTTTTAACTTAGAGGAAATGGATGAAGTCCTTGAAAAAAAAATTTTTTTAACTGATATAAGAAAAATATCTGAATATCCTTTTATTTATAATAGAAATTGAATTTTTAATCAGTAAACTTCCCAAATAGAAAATTCCAGGAGCAGTTTGTTGCAATGCTAAATTCTATCAAGTATGTAGGGAAAAATAGTATCAGTCTTATGCAAACTCTTACAGAAATTTGAAAGGGAAAACATGCTTACCAGCTCATTTAGTACAAGTAAGTACAAAGTTATTTGGTACAGTTAGGTACAAACCTAACTGAAAAATCTGACAAAGACATCACAGAAAAAGAAATTCAGATCATCAATGTAACTCATGAACATAGACACAAATAGCCTCAGTAAAATATTAGCAAGTTAAATTCAACCATATATAAAATATTTAATGAATTCATCATGACCAAGTGTGGTTTATCTCAAGAATGCAAAAAGTTGGTTCAACATTCAAAAATCAATCTATGTAATTCATAACATTAAGGGAAATAAGAAAAAAATTAATATAACCATTTCAAAATGTGCAGAAAAAATATTTGATAAAATTCAACATCTAATTATCATAACTTTTCAGCAAACTGGAAATTTAATAAAACTTCCTCAGTTGAGTAAATATCATTGTGCAGTGTGGAATCACATTACCAAAAAACAATTTGGCCTTTTGGTCCTGGTTCCAAAGCCTCACTCGGTCTGACCTTTACCTGGACTGGTTGAGGGGTCTCACCCAGTAGTTGATCTTTACTGAGATTAGCTGGGAGGCCCCTGCTCAGAAGTTGACCTTACTCAGTTTGGCTGGGAAGCTTATCTGGTGACTGATAAAGATGTTAGAATGCAGAACCTCAGATGGGGCCTCCTGATCAACAAGATCTAGGATGGGAGCACATCCTTTAGATATGGGGCCCTGTGCTATGAACCTTCCAGACCAGGTAAACCTGTGATGGCAATGGAGGCAGGGGCTGCAACAGTACCAGAAGAGGTGGAGACAACAAGTGGACCCAGACAGTGGCAGCAGAGTGTAAAGATCAAACCCCAGCCAAGAGCTGAGAGGAGTGACTAATAGCTGAACCTACCAATTGAATTTCCAGTTTGAAAGTTTTCTGGTAGGTGAGAATGAACATTGGTTTTTGGGAAGGGTAAGAGGTCCCCTTTGAAGAGTAAGAGGGTCTCCTTGAGATGTTGAAGTCCTATACAGTACCTCTCCCAAACCTTGCCTTATGTCTATCTTTGTTTCTGTTTATATCCTTCTCTGTTATATTAAAGTTGTTATTGCAGTTATGGTGTTTCTGTGAGTTCTCTGTGACTGTTTCAATGAATTATTGAACCCAATGGAGAAGGAGTGTCATGGGGAAACAGCTGGTGACAGAAATGGTGGAGAAGTTGGAGAATGGGTGTCTATTTGACCTCCACCTCATAGGAACCAGCTTCATGCTGATTATTACAGTCAGAGTTGTTATCTCAGTTGGTTCCAAGAAAGTTCTTCTATTTCAAGCATCTAAGAAAATCTGCAACCTATAATTTTGATACATAAAAATTAATATGTATTTATAATTCTTTATACATAAAGAATTTATAGGTCTTTGCAGAATTAGCCACTAATTATACATCCTTTTTTGTAAAATGGTACCTCTTTTTGTCTTTTTGAAAGATTTCTCTATTGAAACTCTCATTTGATGAATCTTCATTTTGTTACCATTTTACTATAATATCCTTATGAAAGTTTCTTTCTTTTAACCCTGAGTCAATTAGTTTTATTAATATTTCTCATGTATGAGGCTTTTTGACACTTTGTATGATGTCTTTTCCTTTAGAAAGGCGATTTGATCTCCTTTACTTTTATTAATAGAATACGTATTTGATTTTCATTCTAAAATTGTATGTTTTCTATTTTAAAACTTTCTTTGTTTTATCTCATTTGTTCTATTGAGAATTTTTGTGTTCCCTATGGTTGTGTATTTCTTCTATAAACTTGAAAATTTCGTATTTAGTGTTTAGTTAATTACACCTATCAGTCAAGTTTCATTTGCAGGAAACAAAAAACCACTCTAAGTAAGGTGAAATTGTTCTAATACAGAGAATCGAGTGCTAACAAAATGGGTCAGAGGATTGTGCTCTACAGCTTAATACTGGCTTGACTGAGGATAAACTGATTGAATCCTTGAGTGGTGCAAATGGTTAATGCAGTTGGCTGCTAATAGAAAGGTTGGTGGTTTGAGTCCACTGAGAGGTGCCTCAGAAGAAAGGCCTGGCAATCTACTTCCAAAAAAATCAGTCATTGAAAACCGTATGGTGCATGGTTTTACTCTGATACACATGGAATTACCATGAGTCCAAATCAATTCAATTGTCCACTGGTGAAAGAATGGTGGGCAGTTAGGAGTTGTCACTGAAAGTGGTCATTTTAAGAACACTTTGTCATCACGGCAATACCAGAATCAGGAAGCCCTCTTGTCACAATTGCTCTTTGACATCTAAGAGGGGAGTAGGGGACACTGGAAGCTGGAACACTGCTCAGAAACACCCAACATCTCTAAAACCACTCTTGTCAACAACTACCAAAAGAACAGGAAGCTACATGGCACCCAACTGCCAGCTGGCCAACCTGGTCAGGCTCCGTGGAATTTTGGGGAAATGTGGTTTGCAGCTATCTTTGTACAGCAAGCACAGAGAAATAGTTGGAATGGTACTGAGAATGAAATCTACCATACTATTTTTATTTTATATGTGCATTGGGGTACTCTAGGGGTGATGGGTACAGAATCAGCACATTTTTTTTTAATTGACAGTTAACTAATCCTTAAACCAAAACCAAACCAAAACCAAACCAAACCCACTGCCATCAAGTTGATTCCAACTCACAGCAACCCTATAGGACAGAGTAGAACTGTCCCATAGAGTTTCCAAGGCTGTAAATCTTTATGGAAGCAGACTGCCACATCTTTCTCCCATGGAGTGGCTGGTAGGTTCCAACCGCTGATCTTTTGGTAAGCAGTAGAGTGCCTTAACCACTCGCCACCAGGGCCCCTAACTAATCCTTACAGGTAAGATTTTCTATGGATTCTCTAATTAATTTATATAATGTCTCTGGAGCTATCACTACACTTTTAGTCAGAATTATTTATCTGGTTCAGCTATCCAGAGATGTTCAGACAAGAATTCTGGCCTGAATAATTATAACTGACCTCATTTCAAGCTATATAGTTCATGGTGGACTCAGGCTACATATTTGAAAGCTATTATTGGGTTATTCCTTTATTTTTCTGTTATTTTAAGGGACAGTTACACACAACTCCATCTCTCCTTCTTTCCTTATAATTAACACCGTTTTAAGTTTTATTTAAGAAATTTTTAATCTACATAATCTGAGTTATTTCTTTCATACAACAATTCAGCTCATTTGTAAGAAACAAAATATTCCCCATATAATATAGGACAGATGTATATTCTTTAAAAGTGTTACAAGCTGGAATACTAGACAAATATCACACACCGTTAGGATAAAATGTTCTTGAACCTCTTGATGCGGTACCTGGGTAAAGATAGTGGACTCTGGGCTGTCAATTCCATAGCATAATGAGACCAAGCACATTCTGACTACCAGGTCTTAAAAAGAAATAAAAGGCAAGAAAATTTTGCTTCAGTTGATTCTAAAGTGTAGTACAGGAACTCAGCAGCACTTCTTGGACAATAGCTGAATGGCACGAAAAAGAATTAAAGGGTTTCTCATACCCATGTACAATTTTGTTTAACCACTCTATGAAGCTTAAATGCTATTAAAAATGCCTCAGAGAGAATCAGGAAAGGTTTGTGCAGGCAAAAAAAGACCCTGCCAAGCTGAAGAAAAGGCTCGTATTTTGCATTAGCCTAGTGTTTGTCTAAAATTCTATAAATCTAGGAAAAAAGCAAAAAGAGTGAGAAGTCGAGAATCTATCATTTCTTTTGCATTTTTCAGTGGAATCAATGTTTCTGCTCTCAGTTGATGGAACATACTTGTTCGTGAGCCATTTCGGTTGTATATTGTGAACTATCCAATGCTTAGTTAGCATTCATTAGTTTTGATCTATAAAAGCCTGATCACATCGACAGGTGTTTTATGCACTCCTCAAAAATTAAGCCCAAATAGTATGTCATAACTACTGAAAAGCTCCCGTTTGAGAATCACTTAATTCTCACATCTCAGTAAGTATTGACGATGCCCTTATGTATGAAATGGTCCCGCATTAAGAACAGCAATCTTTCTGTCTATTTTAAGATCAGTGATAAATACCATATGATTTGAGGCTGCCACAAAAACCATTATTGGCCAGCCAGGAGGCTAAAATAATCAGATTCACCATAGATATGAGTGTGTGGGCAGCACCATTATTTCTATTCTATGATAGACAAAGTCAGGGAGAAGGAGAGTTAAAGTGCAAAAACCAGTCATGGGCCCCAGCTCACTCAAAACCTACTTATTTTCTTTGGTAGAATGGCCAAGATTCTTATGACAAGTTTTGAATTATGAGTGAACTCTCTAATGAGAGAAATCTCTACATGTCCTATCCATTATTTATTTGGTTCACTGAACAGATTCTTTTCTTTAAAATTAACTGAGATGAGCCCCAAAGAAACCTTAGGGATATTTTAGGATACACCAAAGAAGAGATTGAAAAGATTTGTACTGAAGGCTAGGCTGACTGTTAGAATGAGGAGAGAGAAGTATGAATCCGGAGGAGGATTGCATTCTAGTAAACACCAGCTATTCTCAGGGGATCGTTCCCAAAGTTTGATACCATCCTATCTTCCCAAGAACCCCTTTTCTTGCAACAGGCCCAACCCTTGGACATGACTGGATAGAGTTTTATAAGATTCTCTTTCTCCTATGCATTGTATTTAAAGTTTCTTTCTAAAAGAAGACAAAGATGGATATCTCTGTGTCCTGAGTGGCTTGAAACAAGCACAGCAACCACAGATGCTTTAATGATGTACTTGACGGATGGTCCTGGAAAGAAGAAGTTGCGTTAAAGACTGTTGATGACTTGCTAACCCTTCCTTGTTTTTATTTTTACTTCAGTTCAACAAGTATTAATTGAGCACCACCTATGAGACGTGCACCTTGCTGTGTATTGGGTGTCCAAAGGTGAAGAATCCATGGTCTTTACCTGAAGGAGGTAACAGTCTGGTGCATGAGTCTGTCACACAGACATGAGCCTGGTGGTTTCAGAACCATGTGGGAAAAGATGAGTGGTTTGCTCAGAGTTCTAGGGAAGGTGAGAAGCAATCTACATAGCCCGACCAGGAGGCTTTGCAGAGGAGGTGCTGAATTGAGCTTTCCAGTAGAGTTTGAGGAGGGATGCTGACAAGCTACTTGGAGGTGTCCACCATTGCTGGTGGAAATAGGTGGATTGAAGGATTGTGACATGGGACACAGTCAAGCCAAAACAGACTGAATAAGAATTACGCAGGATGCAAAGCTAATAATATAGGTACTTTGATCACATCTCAGGTTTAAAGAATCAGAATCTCTTTAAAGATGATTTGAGAATAAAAATTTTTAAAACAAACCTCTAATTGGATTTTTATGCTCACTAACGTTTGAGAATCGTCCTAGAGTCCATTATCCACAGTTTAAAGAATTTAAACTCTTTTTTTTCTTCCTAACATTAGCTTTCTTTAAAACATTGCTTTTGTGATGGCCTTGGGACAAACGTACTGTATTACTATCTATTTTGATCAAAATAAGAAAAGGAGTTTTTTTTTTTTAATTTTTTTTTAATTTCAGAACCTGAATTCCAGTAAACACCTCCAATTATGCTGCCTTCTGTACTCTAGTCCCACTGGGTGTTGCAATAGGGTGGGGAGGGAGTAAGTTGCAAACACTATATTCTTTGTAAAAAAAATTTTGGGAAAACTATTCCACATTTTTTACCTTTTTTTTTTTTTAAACTCATTTTACTACTCACTCACATTTATATACAAAGCAGTAACTGTCATCACACTAACCTCACTATCATTAAAAAAAAAAACAAGTCACCTATAATTATTTATCTTTTTCTTTGTAGAGGAGTAATCCCTTTCTTTGGACAACTTTTATCCGTATACCCTGGTATCTCAGCTTCTTAGCTCATCCCAAACCTCACCTCTTCTATGCAAAGGCATTTGAACCTGCAGATGTATGACATAAAAGAAGCCAAAAACTACTCTCATAAAATACATTACACGTATTGTTTACACATAGGGGCCTTTTCTATCTTACTAAATCCTTTCTCAATTGCTTTGTTTCAATTACTTTGAAGTCTAGAAATAAAGGTCAAAAGTCATTTCACTGGACATCTCAAACCAAAACCAGGTTGAAAAAGTTTCTCTGTCCATGTTCAGGTATAGCTTCTTACCTATGTGTTGGTACTTGATTTTCTTACAAAACCTAGTGCTTTATTTCACTGAGTCACCTGAAAATTTTCTCTGTGTCCAATAGACCTTGTCTTTCGATCATTTCCCTTTCTATTTAGTGTTTGTGGGGAAAACTTTCATTTTAAAATTTTGCACTTTAAATGCTACTTTCTGAATGTGAGTTCAAAAAAATATTTCAATGATTAAAGGTGCCTTTCTAAAAAAAATGATAAAGTTATGTTATAGATTGAATTGTGTCCCCCAAAAATGTGTGTCAACTTGGCCATGCCATGATTCCCAGTATTGTGATTGTCCACAATTTTGTCATCTGATGTGATTTTCCCAAGTGTTGTAAACCCTACCTCTATGATGTTAATGAGGCAGGATGAGAGGCAGTTATGTTAATAAGGCAGGACTCAGTCTACAAGATTATGTTGTATTTTGATTCAGTCTCTTCCGAGATATAAAAGAAAGAAGTGAGCAAAGAGACAGGGGGACCACCTATCACCAAGAATGAAGAACCAGGAGGCAAGCGTGTCCTTTGGACCCGGGGTCCCTGTGCTGAGAAGCTCCTAGATCAGGGGAAGAGTAATGACAAGGACCTTCCTCCAGAGCCAACAGAAAGAAAGAAAGCCTTCCCCTGGAGCTGCCACCTTGAATCCAGACTTTTAGCCTCCTAGACTGTGAGAGAATAAATTTCTGTTTGTTAAGGCCAGCCACTTGTGGTAATTCTGTTACAGCAGCACTAGATAACTAAGACAATGTAACTTCTCAAATGCCTTCCAAAAAGGTACTTCCTTTACGAAAAAGAGAAATTTTATTTCTGATTTATTTTTTCTTTATGTTCTCCTGCTAATGAAGAACATTATACCAGTGGCCTGACTTTCTACTGGTATCTCTGCAGGGTGGATGTTTGTGGAAAACAGTCACACCTCTTTGCTTTCTCCTTTCTTGCCTTCGTCCTTTCCTCCCTCCCTCCCTTTCTTCCTTCCTTTCTTTCTCTCTTTCCCTTTTCTCTCTCTTTCTTTCTTTTATATTTCCTTTTCTTTTCGAGAGCTTTTTATAAACGGCTAGCTCTAGTGAAATGGACCTCAAAATGTTTGAAAAACCAAGATGGTAATTAAAGGGGACAAGTATCCAGCGTAACGCAGAGAAAGGGCAAAATGCCAAACTAAGAAGAAAACTAACAATCAGCAGAGGACATGCGTGCATAGTGAAAGCTGTATGGAGTAGAGCTAACAGCGGTTAGACGAGGAAAAGCTTCCAAGGCTGTTAATGTATATGGTACAGTATTTATTTCTTGACGTCAAAAAAACTGAGCAATCAGGTTACTTAAGTACTACAGGAGATGGGATTTAGCAAGCTAGAAAAAATTTTTAGCATATGTAAAAAACTTCTAACTTATTTTCCAAAGCTACTATACTTAAATAATGAAGATAATCAATTTGATGGGAGCAGTGGCTTGGCTTCTTTCATGCCATATATCCATAAGCTAACCATATGTCCTATTTCATGCAAGATGGTTCTAGATTTTGCCTGTTGTTCTAGTGTAATCATTAATAGACTTCCCTTTTATTGTCAGAATTTATTATCTTGGTTTGGATGATAAATTATATGAGCACACAATATATCAGAAAAATGTTTACACATAAATATACTTGAATTTGCAGTCCCTGGGTGGAGCAAACTGTTAATGCTCTTGGCTGATAACTGAAAGATTAGAGGCATGAGTCCACCCAGAGCTGCCTCAGAAGGAAGGCTTGGTGATCTACTTCAAAAAAATCAGCCATCAAAAACTCTGTGGAACACAGTTCTACTCTGACACATAGCGGGTCATCATGAGTCAGAATCAACTCGACAGCAACTGGTAGTGGTGGTGATACTTCAGTTATTTCAGACTTTTGGGAATCTTGGGATCATGAGTCACCTGAAGATCTTTAGAGGAAACAGAATTTCAAAAGTCTAATTATGGTTGAGAGTATGTTTAGATAGCATGCAGTTGAAATTAGGTCTCTCAACCCATTATAAATTAATAGTCTGCACAAGCTGGGCTGACAGACCAGAATAACTGCTGTACAAGCGATAGAGTGGGGGAGATATTTTCACTGTGGAAAACTACCTTGTTTTGTGAAAAGAATCTGAATAAAATCATGGACATAATACGGTAATGAGCGATGACTGTATAAACCAGATTCATCAGCCTGATAGTTAGATAGGGAGAAAAATGATCTCTGTGCCATAAAACTTTAGTTGAGCTTTTCAATATATAAAAATACAAAATCAATCTCCTTTTTTTAATAAAATTAACCCAAAATGTACAAACGGGCAGGGAAAAGAGAAATACAAACAGTGCAAGAGTACTGAGGTTTATGAATTAATAGAAGTTAGAAAAATCTAGAATGATCTTAGTATGAGTGATCACAGTTACAGAATTTGGATTCATCTGTTAGTACTGTCATCATAAAAGAAACATGGACTTTTTATAGGCAAAGTATCTTATCATCAGCTTCACAAGAAGGACTTTTAAGAAAAGAAAATTTTCAGAAATTTAGTCTACAGGGTGCTAAGGGAAGTCAGGTGTTATGGTCAAGAACCTTCTGAATGTTGTAGGTCATGTTTGGTAAGTTCTTGCAAGTCAAAGATTGCTTACAAGCAACATTATGAAACACGAGCACACGGTAAGGTGCAGCCGAGAACACTGTCTTTTGCATTACGGTAAAGATGCTAAGTTTTAAACGTGCACCTAGTTTTCAGTTCTCTCAGATGCGTTTCAGTGACAGCTGAGAGAGAAATAAAGAAAAACATTCTGGGGAGCTTATGTCAGGCAGGCATTTTTGTTGTGCTTTTAAGCATCTATGCGCACGTGTGTGTGTATGCATGCATCTGTCTGTGTGTTCATTTCTTTTTTCTTCTGACCTCTATATTCAATCATAAGTAGCAATGACAAATTTTAGGCAGTATCACTGTAGAGATTGGAGCTGACACTGAAAACTTAGTAATCACCATAAAGAGTATCAGATGTAACTCCTTCTGTCACGCACATGGATTTGGTAGAAATGCCAGGAGAAAGAGATAAACTCACTGTCATTTTATCATCTGATGTAGCAATGTTTAATAAAGCCTTTTTGATATGTTCAAAGGAATCTTTGTCAACAGTATGGATGCAGTCCCTTACTTGCTCTTATTTGGAAAATTTGAGCAATTTTTCAACCTCAATACACCTGCTTCTCACTTATCAACTCTCTCATTATCTGACATTTTGCATTTACAACAATAGTAAAACATCTACTATCCTACTATTTTGTGCATTAACAATGTACATCTGGTGGTAACAAATGCCAAGCTGCAAGGCAAAAGTAATGCTGGCTGTGATGGTTAAAGTTATGTGTCAACTTGGCTGGGCTAGAATTCTCAATGGTTTGGCAGTTATGTAATGATGTAGTCACCCTCCATTTTGTGATATGATGTTGTCATCCTCCATTTTCACATAATGCCGATTTTCACATAATGCCGATTTTCACTTAATGACCTGGTCTTTGGAACCTAACCATGTCAATAAGTGAGGAGTGGATTTAGTTAATAAATATAATTCAATCCGAAAGTGAGTGCTTAAACTACCTGTCTTGATATTCTAAACTGTCCAAAATTCACTGGCCTGTTTCAAAATCTTCCTCTTGGCATTGGTTATATAGACCTAAAAATTATAAATACTAAGTCTTTTTAAATTGGACAGGAGATACCCCTCAGGGCTAAGAAATTTAATAAAACAATATTAGAATCTTATTTTGCAAGTATGATATAATAAATTTGGATCACAAAATTTTTATCCTTTATTTCCTTTAAGAAGATTTGATATTCTGCTCAACAGTCAAGTATTGGAAGAAAAAATGTAATGGGGATTTCTAAAAAGCTATCTGGTAAAATTTAGAACATTTTTCTTCCATGAGTATTGCATCTTCTGTTGGTTAACCTAAAACTCTCCAAATCATTGTTCTTTATGAATCCCTTATCAATGTGGAGACTTAAATCTGGATGTAAGATGTAAAAGCCACCAGATAAGGAAGAATATATGAAAACAGCCTTCTGTAATGGCTAAACAATGTCAAGAATTAGATATTGATTTTTTTCTCTTAAAAAAATCAAGCATGCAGTCGTGAATATTTTCATTTGATTCTAGAAAGTATATAGGCACAGTGCTACTCAGAGTGTGGTCCGTGGACCAGTGCAGGATTGCAAACTGTTACCATTCTGAGATGAGATAAGTAAAAGAAATTGAGTGCTAGAAACATTTATAGTCACTTGAGTGAGTAATTGTGAATTATTGTGTATCTATTGACTCTCATAAAAAATTGGGGCTTTATTATATATTTTTGATTTTCTGTTTTCTTTTTCCAGTAATATGATTTCATATATTTTATAAAAGTATAAACCCCAGATGACATGGACATTAAAAAAAAAAAAAAATCTGATCTTTCAGTGCACGTAGTTTGAGAAGTTATTTTTAGCATACACAAAACACTTCTGATTTTCCAAAAATAAAGAATTCCAGTGACTTCCAAATGCCTTTGAAAATTACAACTCATTTAGGTTAGAAAGACCATCCAAGATAGTAATGACAGGAGTACTTACAACTTATTCCCAAGTTATTTTTTTTAATGGAGACAACCAAAATAAAAAATGATTGAGAGTATATTTTGGAAGCAGCCATAATTTATCATTTTATTAACATGAAACTAGTTAAATATTTAAGGATATTAAGTTTAAAGAGCATAAAGAATAAAAAGTAGCCCAGTTAAAATCGTAAAATTAGGAAATCTAATTTGAGATTGGATTTTCTTGCAATGTTTATCTAGCCCAGGCTTATAATTTTTTTTGCTTGGGATTTGATAGGCCTGTTAACCAGCATCAGATCACAAACAGGAAGGCCAAAATAAAGTTGTCACTGACTTATTCTCTGAGTGTAAAGTACGTTTCTTAAAGAGTTCTGCAGGATGTTACTAATGTCAATATCGGCAGTCTACACATAGATCAATCAGTATTGCTCCGTATATGGTCCCATGGAACACCTGTGTTCAACAAGCTGAATCAAGGCTTGCTAAATTGAAGAATGATTCATTTTCTCTAAATGCCTTATATATACACTGGGCTCTGGGCACTAGAACTCAAACAGTAAATTGTAAATTTACAAGGAAAAAAAAAAGTAGATAAACATTTCCCAATTTTAAGCTTTCCATTTACCATTATTTTTAAACTCTCCGTGTTTTCTCCTGTGGATCTGCTTTCCAGCAGAAGCAAATATATACTGTAAGAAAAATTGAAGGGCAGTTTATCTTTCCTTTAAATGTGATTTCTTAATGTATTTCATGTATTAAAAACACATAAATGAAGAGATACATACCGTATTTTTACTCAAATAATATGCACCTTCTACGTTTGTTTGCCAATGGCCCCCTCACCCAGGAGTTATTTTTGTAAGCACTGCTATACCAATGTTTTTTCAATGGTAATACATGGAGTTATTATTATTATTAGTTTGCTAAAAAGAAAAGTCTTGCTAGAGCATAAAGAAGAACAAGTTGTTTTACACTAAATGGCAACATGTCATCTAGGTATTCTGCTATTTGAATAAATTTTGAAAGTGGTTGGTTTGGCTTACATACATGAATGCATGATCCTTTCCTACTTGGGGTATGTGGACCATCTTATAAATGAAATCTTCAGTTTTCACTGTAGTGACAGAGGTTTTGAGGGATGTTTACCTCCCTGAGTCATGCTCTTTTTAAAAACATATGCAGAGCCACCTAATTACTTTATTGCCAGGTACTGTAATTGCCTTTGTCCATTCATTCATCAATAAATACTTACTATCATCTATGAGCCAAGAATGTGGCTAAGTAATCAGTGGTGAATAAGCACCAAGATCCGGGCTCTCATACAGATAATACCGCAGTGGGAGAAGCAGACAATAAACCAGAAAAATGAGCAAACAGTTAAATATTTAATTACACATTGTGCTAAGCACCCAGTGGAAAACATGAACAGGGTGCAGTGATAGGTAAGTTGTGGTGTGGCTTTACGTCAGTTTGCCTCATCTGTTTGCTTGGTTCTTCTCTAGAGATGGTTTGCAGTTCATCTCCTTTCAGCTCATGGCCCAGTACTCAAAACCAAGTCAAACCTATTGCCATGGAGTCAATTCCAACTCTCAGTTACCCTACAGGACACGGTAGTTTCCAAGGCTGTAAATATTTACAGAAGCAGACTGCCACGTCTTTCTCCCACGGAGTGGCTGCGGATTTGAACCACTAGCCTTTTGGTTAACAGCCAAGCTCTTAATCACTGCACCATCAAGGCTCCATGGCCCAATACCGCCATGAAACCCCTTCCATAGTCTAACCAGTAGCTTCCACTTATTTAAAAATAAAACAACACTCAAACAAAGACCCCATTCCAGACCAATAGAATTGGAATCTCTGCAAGCGGAACCCAGGCATCAACATTAAAAGAAAATTTCTCATATGATCTCAGGGTGCAGTGAACGTTGAGGAGCTCGGCTCCCATTCTGACCAAATTCCATCAACGGTGCCATGGCGGGTACTGGTTTAGCCCCGTGTACTGTATCGCATTCCTTGGCTTACAGGAGACTCCCACATTAGTCAAAAACAGCCCCATTGACTAGAGCAAGTGCAGCTCTTTCAGCCCTGAAAGTGCTTCAACTTCTTGCTGGTTCTAATTAGTTTCTTCTGGAGCGGGATCCCACATAAGCTTCACACTGTATCCCTGTCCTTTGATCTGCAGCAGAAATCAGGAGGTAAGCTATGCTTTGCTAAGAAAATAACAATGTCTAAAACTGAAAATTGTACCTCCTCCCAATAAGAATACACCCTAGATTTTCTATTATTGTTCTTGTCAGCACTTTTCTCCCTCGAACTGGACCCGAGGTTTGGAATCCTTCCTCTCACTTTGCAAATTCAATGTGTTGTGAGTTGCTGTACATTCTTTCCTTGATATGTCTCAGAAGCTTTCCCTTCCTTTTCATGCTTATTGCTTCTAACCAGTAACCAGTTGCCATTGAGTCAACCCCAACTCATAGTGACCCCATGTGTGTCCGAATAGAACTGTGTTCCATAGAATTTTCAATGGCTAATTTTTTGGAAGTAGATCACTAGGCTTTTCTTCCGAAGTGCCTCTGGGTGGATTCAAACCTCCAAACTTTCATCCTCAGGGCATCTTGTTTGCACATTCATAGCTCCCATCTGACCTCTCGTCTACTGATTTCTGGGAAGACACCTTTTAAAGTGTCTCCCCAGATTTCCCATTGTAAAGGATTATTTTTCTTCATGTCATTTTCTCATCCTTTTATGCCCTCTCCCTCCATTGATCACAATTTCTAGATTTTCTGAAATGGTTTTGATATCAAATATTCTGTTTCTTCATTTCCGTTAATTAAGCAAATGTCTTAACATTTCAGTGAGCATTAAAATTATATTAAAAAATCACCCCTTGCACCATGAATTGAAAAAAAAGCCATGAATGTCCCACCCCCACACACACACCCAGTTATGTCACTGCATTCCTCTTCCATTGTTATCTGCTGAAATCTTATCCATTTTTCAAGATCCAGTTCAGACGCGCCTTTCTCCATGAGGACTTTCTGGATCAAACAAGCAAATATAAAATTCTGTGCCCTTCTGAATTCCTAAGGCAAGTTGTGGGTATATCTTTAGGAATTCATCACCAACTGCTTCATATTGCAGCTACCTCTATAGGTATAAGACATTCCTTAGCCTCCCTACTCATCGATAAGTTTCTGAAGGCTTTTTTATCCTTTGCCCAGGATTTTTCACTGTGTCTTTTGCAAATAAATGGTTTGAAATAAATAGGTCAATGGATAAGTCAATGAATGAAAATGTTAATCTGAAACATTATTCTACCTATAATGAATTGTTTAAACCAAATAAAATCACGTATTTTAGCAATGTACAAAAATTTCAGTATAATAACTTAGGAACTTGTTTACAAACTCTTCATTTGATCAGTCAGTCAGTATTACTGAGTAGTGACTATATGTCAGGCACTGCGCTAAGATGGGAATATCATGGTGAGAGAGTAGCTATACTTGTCCTTGCTCTCAAAACACATATAAACCAGAGGGTGACAGAGACAATAATCAGTTTATTACACAAAGGAATAAAGAGTTACAAGTATAAAAACCACTTTGAAGGAGATATCCTTGGCTTGGTGAAACTCTACAAAAGGGAGAATTGACCCACCCTGGGAGGTTAGGGTAGGCTTCTCAGAGTGTGCATTTCTTGAGTTGAGATCAAGGAGGGAAGGAAGAGCATTACAGTTAGAGCGAACAGTACACACAAAGTCCCTGGACAAAGAGAGAGCATGGAGGTAATAAAACCCAAAAAAACAAAACTCATTACAGTCAAGCCAACTCCAACTCATAACAACCCCATACGACAGGGTAGAATTGCCCCATAGGGTTTCTAAGGAGCAGCTGGTGAATTCAAACTGCCAGCCTCTTGGTTAGCAGTCGTAGCTCTTAACCACTGCACCACCAGGGCTCCTTGGACCTCCCTGTCCCTCATCTTCTCATATCCAACCTCTCACTACCTCATGCCATTTGCATCTCCTGATAGCACTCGGTCTTTCCCCTTCTCTCCATCATCACCTCCTTAGTCCAAATCACATCATGTCTCACTTACAGTGCGCTCCTAAATGGTCCTCTGATACTCACGTATCCTTGCCTTCTGAACTATTTTCAACACCACAGTCAGAATGCACATCTGATCATGTCACATCCCTACCCACTCCTTGTCCGCACTGTCCATTTGCCTCTCACAGTTATCTCCAGCCACACTGGCATTTGTTTCAGTTTCTATTATATAAAAAGAGTTTCTATGGAGGCAACAGATTGGGGGTATTTCCATTCACTGAGATAGGAAATTCTGGACCCGAAACTAAATTTGGGGAGGAGAGAGAGCCTAGTAAAATACCAGGAGCCCAACTGTAGACACAGTGAGTGTCTACGCCTAAAATATTGTTTTTCTTTGTTGTATTTGTTCTATTTGCCTTAGATATACACTAGGCTCTGGGCACCAGAACGCAGAGTAAATTGTAAAAAATCTAGAGAATCAATTAAGCTAGTGTCTATCCAGGAACGTATTACCCAGTAAGCAAGGTAAGCACGTGCTTAGGGCATCAGCAAAACAGAGGCACCGGTTGTCCAAAGCAAAGACCTATAGATGTCAAGCAGACAGGACACAAGGAAAAGCAAGTGCCAGTGGAAGGGAACTGGCGGCGTGCTAAACGAAACGGATACCAGCTCCAGTGCGTTAGACTGTGCCCACAGGCAACAAAGTTCCTGCAAGGTCAGGGGGCGCCAGTGAGCAAGGCTGTTGGAACTACGTTTAAAGACATACACAAATCTCTAGCAGTCGTTAACAGGGTATTTACATACATTAAGAGAAGATTTTGAAAATTTTGAAAACACAACAAAACAAATACTGCCACATACTGATTATCAAGCAGTTCACCATGGTAGAAGCATTAGACAAAACAAGTAAATGACGGAAGTGCTCCAGAAGTCGTGCCCATAGATCAATTTTGAGTAACCACGTACTATACCATCATAGTTGCACTTTATCTTGCATGAAAAGAAGGGTGAAAGTATATAAAGTTAATTTTATCTTGCATGAAAAGAAGGGTGAAAGTATATAAAGTTATTTCAGATAGATTTTCCTTCTTAAACAATGTGGATATACCTGATAAAGAATGCATGAAGGCATCCAAGAAATTAGTGCACGCTTATCTCAATGACTTAAATACAAACTTTAACAGAGAAGTGCAATAATTTCATTGTTGCATAAGAACTAAGTTTACAGATTCAGGAAAGACAAATTTTACTCACGTAGGCATGTATGATTCCATAATAGAAGATAAAATACAACACGTATTTCCCAATGTTGAAATTGCTTTATGCATATTCCTAACTTCAGCGATCACAAACTATACAACAGAATACTCGTTTTCATCCCTAAAGAGACTCAGAAACCCTCAGTGTACAACAATGATTCAGGAAAGACTGGATTCATTATCCTAATTCTGTATGGAAGTAGATATTGTTCAGCAGCTTAATTGTGACAAAATCACCGAAGGATTTGTAAGAGCAAAGAATAGAAAAATGTTTTTAATGATGCCATGTTAGAGATGAAAGATCTCTGTAAAAATAAAATATAGTAATTTGTTGTAATATTTACTTTCTGATCATTAATTTTCTTTTATAACATCTCATCATCTGTTCATTTATAACTACAGCATTTATTATAAAACAAGCATCAAAATTGAAGTATGAGCTGTTTAAAGCAAAATTGGTGAAAGTCCATTTTTCATTGAGGGAGATCAACAGAAGTTTACACTGACAGTTGAAACAACTAAGTTCACTGACTCATTTTCTTTATGGTAGTGTACGTGGAATATTATTTGTGTAGAAAATGTACCCTGCAGCCACTAAAAATTTTACAGCCCAGTTCATCTCATTCCGCTGCAATGGCATATACCAGTTTTGCATTCAATTGCTAATATTATAGCCACGTACGAAAAGAAGTTACATCATGGATGGCTAAGACACACACACATACATATATAAACGTATATATATAACTCACGTGTCCCGTTTGAATGTGTGAGTAAGCAGAGGAGGGGGCAATACAGCTGATGAGTGTTTAGGGCTCTCCCATGCCTTAATCTGGCTGGCTCTGTGTCTATCCCATTGGGATTTAGCATTTCAGTCAGAGCTGATGTTCACATCTCCAGTGCTGACACGTCTAGGTGTTTTCATGAAGAGTAATAACCTTGACCAAAGAGATGCTGTAAGGGAACTTAGTAGCTTAATTCTGTAGTTATAGAAGAATGGTCCCAAATCTCTTCATTGTTAAAGAGGCATTTGAAGACATCGCAAAATGATTCAATCCAATATAACCATTCTGAATGAGGTGGTTTTGATGCAAGCAGATTTATTTCTGAGTCCCGTGAACTTTCAACTTTTCAAAAGTATCAACACTAGAAAAGACTAAAAAAACCGAAAACCCATTTCTGTCCAGTCCATTCTGACTCATAACGACCCTATAGGACAGAGTAGAACTGCTCCATAGGGTTTCCCAGGAACGCTTGGTGGAGTCCAACTGCCAACCTTTTGATAAGCAGCCAATTTTTTAACCACTGTGCAACCAGGGTTTCCAAACCCATAGTCGATTCGGACTAGAGGTTTTTAAATCTAAATTTTAGTAATACTTTTCTCCATTTAATGAGGTTTCAGGGGACTATTTATGTGTTCTTGTTTGTGTGTGTGAGTTCCAAATTTGTTTAACGTATTTTATTTTTATAATTAAAAATACAAAGTTTTTAAGCTAAGAAAGTTCCTGGTTCTCGATCAGGTTTTGCACAGATTTTCTGTTGAAGAGATAAAAGCACTGCCCTGTGAAATTCACAGTGGGAGGGGTGATGTCAGATGCTGAAGTTTAGGAGTCTGCTTTTATGTTAGGACGTTACAATGGAGGTGGATGTAGATGCTATAGCAGCAGCTGTGCATTCAACGAAGAATCAGAAATAACGGAGTCGCCGATCAGTGAAAGCCCTGGGCTTGCCCAACGACTCTTCTGCATTAAAGTTGCTGGGCCAATAAGCAGTTAGAGGTAAGCAATGATACACAAGCCCTAGGACTAGAAAATCGCTTGCCTGCTGTAGTAACACGGTCCGAAACGATCTGGTTTTCAGACACAGGAGAGCGCTTCATTTGCAAATTGGCCCGTCCAGATTGCAAATCCATGTGCACTGTGCTATTTTATGACGTTCACTCTTGTATTTTGTTAGTATGTCTGCTGTGTACTAGTATAATATTTAAGGAGAGTTTTTATTAGGCTACTTCCCTGAGGGCCCTTTTTTAAACGGAAGGCCCAACTTTGAAAATCCGATCAATATATAATCAGATCTGTGCTCTGAGGATGAAAGGGAGGATAGTGTTTACCACTTGTGAAATGCTTCCAGATGCTGATATTTGCACTGGTTATAAAACATGACTTGGATTTCCTTATTTGGAGTCTGCTGCCTTCTGACCGTCACACCCCGGGTTCGGGGCCGGATGCGGGTGGGGGTGGGGACTGCGTACTGTGCCCTGGAAACCCAGGCAGCTTTTGAGTCAGTGTGACCCAAGTTTCAGCTTTCTAAGGCCAACTGATTGGTCTTACGCATTGTATACTTTCTGTCTTTTTATTGTTCCCTCCTCAACATAGACTTTTTGGCAATAGACATTTATTTTATCATTAGTTACTAAGGACCCAATTCATTTTTCACTTTAATTTCTAAAAATGCTTCGTAAGTAACAACAACAACAACAAAAAACCAAACCCGTTGCCATCAAGTCGATTCCACCTCATAGCCACCCTACAGGACAGAGTAGAACTGCCCCATAGGGTTTCCAAGGAGCAGCTGGTGGATTCGAACTGCCAACATTTTGGTTAGCAGCTAGCTCTTAAACACCACACCACCAGGGCGCCTCATAAATTACTACTACTGTTAAATTCCAAAGTTGTGATTACTGGCATAAACAAGTAACCCCGGATGTGATTAGGGTACGAGCAGAAAGTTACTGACTGGTTGAAATCACTCACAGTTTGAGAAGTCCCAATTCTGTTCTGGATGCACATTCTCAGAGGTGCAGGTTATAAGAATTGCTTTGGCTGTGAACGAATGCACCGTCCCATATTTTGCAAAACATATGATGCTTTTCTCTGTTCTAGGTATCTATTAGTGTCCAGATAAACAAATTCTGAAGAAAAACAAATCCCAAAATAAAATATCGTCTCTTAAAAAGGTTGAAAATCCCTGTGTACTAGTATATACAGAACTGCATGCTTTATGTAACAAAATCATGGAAACATATTTATGTGCAAAATTAAGCCAACTTAATTCTTAAATGAAGCTGCAGGGGTAGTACAGTCTACCACAAGGCCTGTGTGCAAGATTAAAAATATGGAAAGTTAAAAAATATGTAGACATTTATTGCCGAAATTAAATTATCAATGGCCATAATATATTTTCCTCAACTTTATATTTTGAAAAATCTCATGCCTACAGAAAAATTGAAGGAATAGTTCAATAAACATTCAAATACCTTTCTCCCAGATTCACCAGTTATTAACATTTTGCCACATTTGCGTGTGTGTGTGTGAATTCTGAATCATTTGAAAGTAAGCCACAGATATCATGATACTTTCTCACTAAACACTCCAGGTCCAGAATATGGATCCTAAAAACAAGGACATTTTCCTGTATGAACACCATAGCATCATTACAGTCTAGCTGTTAAAATGTATTATTATGCGATATGTATTTATTCCTTACATTTCCTCAGGTTTTCCAACAATAAGTTTTATAGCTTTCTGTTTTTCAGATCCAAGATACATATCGCTGTATTGCATTTAATACATTTTAATCCCAGTTTCTCTACTTCTTTTGTCTTGTACAACATTGACATTTTTGAAAAGTCCAGACCAGTTATTTTTTAGAAGGTTACAATTTGGATGTCTTCAGTTTAGATTTCATGTTAAACACTTTTGACAAGACTTTTGCGTGGGTGATAATGTATCATATCTGGAAGCATGTGATGCTAACTTATCCTGTTCTTGAGGAAGTATACTATAATCACTTGCATAAGACATTGTCAGATCCTTCCACATAAAGGTAACCTTTTTCTTTGTAATTAACAAGTAGTAAGAGTAAATATTCTGTTCCCCAAAATAATGAAATAGACTTTAATAAAAAAGTAACAAATTTAAGATGTTTCCCTCACCTTTCAGTGCTGAGAATTTATGGAGCCTATTTCTGTTTTCCAGGGACCGTTGGGGGTTTTGTCTCCCCCAAGCTGCCTATATAGAAAAGTCTGGTGGCTTGTTAGTTCTTAAATTACTTGTGGAACCATAGCAAGGACGTGGGGTTGGGAAGTATTTCTTAATCTATGCTAGCAGCACAATGATTTAGAAATTTGGAGACTCAGGGTTTTGATAAAATAAAAGCATAAACCAACCTTCCACGCACATACATACTGTCTATATTTAAATTAGATTTAATAACATCTAACGTAAACGTTGCAGTTTGAACCTACCAAGAAGCAGCACAGAAGAAAAGCCTGGAGATCTGCTTCTATAAGGATTACAGCCAAGAAAACCCTACTCTGTAATACATGGGGTCACCAGGAGTCCAAATCAACTTGACAACAACGAGTTTGGTTTGGTTTAATTCTGTAGGATGGTGCCAGAGCAGAGGAACTCGATGGTATGAGAATGCCTGTGAGGAATGCTCTCTTCTTTTGGACTTAAATAAACTATTGTTGTAGTCCCATGAAGAGCATGTGTGAATAAAGTACAAGTTGAAAAGAAGCTTAGTAATAGCACTTAGCCTATCTAGAACACTCTTGTGTTTGCTTAAGGACATGATGCACTTGCAAATAATTATTCAGTCTTCTTCTGAGAGGCATACACGTGGCATTATGCTAGTTACGTCGTGCAGTGTTTTGAGCGCTGCAGAAAGCCAGAGAACAGAATTGTGACCTGTTACAGAAAGTCAATCAGCGTCACTGTGGTGATGCGTGTGTGTATGGGGGTGGGGGGGCGGTTCTCTACCTTAAAGCTTCGTCTGCTCATCTCCTTAACATTAATCAACGGAGGAATTTTTTCATTAGAGAATACCGTGAACTAAATGAAAGGTGAAGTCAGCTAAGCTTTTTCCTGCTTGAAAATTGCATAGGACACCGAGACATTTTCCTAATTCTAAAAGCATCCTAGGATAATTAGAAGTAATTTAAACAAAGAGAATGAATTAATGCTGAGGAGTGAGAATACAAAAAGTGAAAACCACTCAAAAATGTTTCAAGGCTTTAGTACAGGGGCAAAGCTAGAGAGTTAGAGCCTTATTGTACCGGTTTTAAGTAGGATTTTAAAATACTAATTAAGGGCTCTAACTCTCCTCTGAGGCAGATTGTTTTACTCAAAGGCCAGTTAGGAAGCAACACTAGAAGTAGAAAGAGATTTTCTAAGCAGTTTTCTTGGCCCTTCTTCCACATCTCACTCAAAGATGGGGGAAGATCAAGGGTGGAAATAAGTTTTATGACCATTTGGTGTTGGAGAGAAAAGCAGGTCTCTGGAGCTGCAGACTGCGTCTAGAGCACCATACAGAGCCAGATGGACAATCCCTGAGTGGATGAGAGGGCAGCAGAACTTCTGAGAAGCATCGATATGGTGGTTGACCTCAAAAAGAACCCCTGTTGGAGTAACGTGCTTGGAGCTTTTATCCACTGAGTTAGATATAGTAATGATATGAGGCTTTATACTCAGATGTTCGGACCATCAGCTTTAGTATTTAGACCCTCCAGCCGGTGTCAGGTTCCCGGGTTTCCTGTCTGCCCTACGGGGCCACTCCACTGCTCTGCCTGTATTCCTGTGTCCCTGCCTTCACAAAGAATTCTTTTTTTTAATACTATATACAATTTTCCTCCATGGATTAAGTCACCCCCTGGATAATGATTCAATTGTGTAATGTGGTGAAATCTGTGCGAGCCGTAACTTGACAGGACTACCTTGTTTTCCTGGGTCTAAAGTTTTCCAGCTTTGACAGGGTGCAGTCTTAACCACTTTTCTATTGCTCATTTTAGTGGAAAATATTTGAGTTTTCCTTCTCTGACAGACTTCTGCCTTACACAGTTTCCGGCTTTTGTAGGTTTTACTGTATTTGTTGCTAACACCCTCTCAGCCCTTCTTAGTTTGGATTTTGTCAGCTTGTGATTTCTAATTCAAATAGCATCTAGTTCACAGCCTTTAAAATTTACGTCAATCATATGAGGAAAGGTGATCAGAAGCTAATCGGTTTGCCCTATTTCTCACTAACTGAGATGTGAACACCATTTTTCCGATGTGTAGCCTAGGACATTTTTATTATGCAGTCTGGCAAATGCCTTCTGTGGAGTCTACTAGGACGCCCTTGTTGGCACAAATGGTTACACCCTCACCTACTAACCAAAAGGTTGGTGGTTTGAATTTACCCAGAGGCACCTTGGAAGAAAGACCTGGTAATCTGCTTCCAAAGATCTCAGCCACTGCAAACCCTGTGGAACACAATTCTATTCTGACATACATGAGGTTGCCATGAGTTGGAAATGACTCAACGGCAACTGGTTTTCTTCTTTTTTCTTTTTTGTGTGTGCAGTCTTTTTTTTATGGAGGTGGGTAGGGTCTACTATACCCTCCATTGAGCTCTGCAATCCCTACTGCCAGCTCAATGCCTCTGTAGTAACTTGTAAGTTGAGCAACTTTGGAGCAAGGACTGACAAACTAGAAGAAAGTGCCTGGAATCCATAATATTTGCAAGTGCAATGTTTTATGGGGTTTTAGAAGATTCTGATAACATACTGTTAATCGAAACAGCTAAAACTCTCAAAAAGTAAGGAGCCATTTTGATTTCTAAAATAATTTCTTTTTCTTTTTTTAGGTTTTAGACCCCAAATCATTCATCTGCTTTAGATTTTAGCCGTGCTCATGGTTGCCTGTAAAATTTTCTTTTAATTTAAGGAGAATGAAGAACACCAAAGACACAAGGAAAGTATTAGCCCAAGAGACTGAAAGGGCCACATAAACCACAGACGTCATCAGCCTGAGACCAGAAGAACTAGATGGTGCCCGGCTACCACCAATGACCGCCCTGACAGGGAACACAACGGAGAGTCTCTGCTGGAGCAGGAGAAAGGTGGGATGCAGAACTCAAATTCTAGTAAGACCAGATTTAATGGTCTGACTGAGACTGGAGAAACCCTTGGAAGCATGGCCCCCAGATTCTCTATTAGCCCAGAACTAAAACAATTTCTGAGGC
>NW_004443940.1:24535649-24588441 GCF_000243295.1 Trichechus manatus latirostris | reverse complement strand
GGAAAGGAGGAGTGTGCTGTCACAGTACGGGGAGAGCAATTAGGGTCACATATGTATAAATTTTTGTATGGGAGACCAACCTGAAACGTAACTTCATTTAAACTACAACAATAAACAATAAATAAATAAATAAATAAACAAAAAAGATTTTATTTTTTGAGGACAGAGCTCTTTAAACCTATTTTTGCAGGTCTCATGTTTGAAGAAAGTAGAGTACTAGAAAGTAAGAAAAACATCTAGCAGTAGAGAATAATTGTAACCTGTTATTTTCACATCTACATACCCCATATAAAAGTTAATAATAGACTTCCATCAACAAGTTTATATTCTAGAACATGTCTAACAATACAAGTGCATCGGTTTGTGAAGTTCAGATTCACAGTCTTAAAGGCGGAAACACATCCATTCACTGCCAGAGTCTCTCATATCTGCAGTTCTGAGCACACTTTGTCTTTGCCTCTTAGCTAGCAAGCATGTGTTACCCTGGTCAGAGCCAGCATTTTACTGACCGACATCCAGATAATACTAGTGATAAAAACAGGTATCAGGACTCCCATTACTGAAAACTTAACTTAGACATAATTACAAGAGGGGAAGAAATATTTCCAATACATGTAAAAGTCAAAATGAGAGCACAGCCCCAACATGATTCTTCAGAATTACCAATTAACAACCCAGGATGTACAGCAATTTCTCAGGAGTCAGCAAGATTTAATGCAAGGGCCAAAGTGCTGAGAATTTTCTGGAATCACAACAGGTAGCATCTTTACTAAAATGGAGTGAAAAACCAGCATTTTGTTTATATTAAGAATGCTCTGAAACACTACAGATGTGGAAGTATGTATTTATTTGTACCTGTGTGCATGAAACAAATCCTCTTTCTCCTTCACTAAAAAATAATTACAATTTGTATTCAGTGTCTATGTTTTAGAGATGGATGACAAGGGGAAGAAATGGAAAAGGGCCCAGGACTCCTAACATTTTGATTTTAACCAGAAAAAGACTAAAATATACAGGACTAGAGTAAGTGAGGATAGATGGATGAGAAATAATGAATGTGAGTTCCAAAAGGCAACAAGAGAGAAAACAGAGCAGAAGAAAGTTTCTAAGAAATAATACAAGCATTTCCAGTTCCGAGACTCCAAGGGCCATTAGGGTGTCCTAAATTTAAAAAAAAAAAAAAAAAACTGAGGAAAAATAAAAACTATCATGAATATTTGGAAACCCTGGTGACATAGAGGTTAAGAATTTGACTGCTAACCAAAAGGTTGTCTGTTCGAATCCACCAGCTGCTCCTTGGAAACTCTATGGGGCAGTTCTACTCTGTCCCTTATAGAGATGCTATGAGGCGGAATCGACGTAGTGGGTTTTTTTTTTTGTTTTTATCATGAATATTATCTGGTTGCCTCCTCAGCCTCCATTTTCCTTTCTTTTCTTTTCAATAGTCTCTCATTTCTGACAGAGACTCTCTAGTTCCTGGGAAGCTGACTCCACCCCTAGCCCTAGAACCAGCCCAAGAGACCTAGGCTAAATATTGTAGCATATTTTATCCCCCTGGCTACAAAGAGTGCTTAAAAAATGGATATATTACATATGCAACCTCAATTTGTGACTCCCTAATTTTTTTTTCTGAGAATGGTGGGACAAAAAAGTTAGCATTTGAAAAGGAATGCTAGAGATAATTGGCACAACATGATTCATGTAATAGTGTCACTGAACTGTACACAAGAAAGATGTCGAGATGGCAAATTTTGTGTTATCTCTATTTATACAATAATAAGAAATAAATGGAAGATGAATAAATGTGAACAATTATGATGCACATATAGTGTGACAAAAATAAAGCATGTGACTGGGATGAAGGATGGAGAAGGAAGTGTTAGGCTACCAGCCACATGGTACTCACTACAGCATGGTAAAGTTGTTATTAATTATCCTAAGGAAAACGAGAAGCCAATTTTATCCTTTTTTTTTTTTTTTTTTTGGTCAAGGGAAAGTAAGTAAAAATTTCAGCACACAGTACAAGGTCATACCTAGTTTTATTGCCATTTCATTCACAATTGAATTTTATATTTAAGTGGAACTCAAAGGTTTTCCTTTTCTAAATTATCCATTCTTAGTTTATTTTTTTGTATGAATACAGTGGCAAATCTCTGCATGAAGAACAAATATGGATGCATAAATCTTTATTAAAACTTGAAACTATGTATATTTGTGTATGCATGGACAATATTTTTTAAAGTATACGTTCTATACTACAAAAAAAAAATTTTTTTCCTGTAATAAAGATACCATGAAATAAAAAATGAGAATACTAGTCCAAACAAGGAAGCAGTTAGCCCAGGTTTCTTCTGAGAGCCAACTAGGTACCACAAGGGAAGGCTGAGTGAAGACACAGAGAAAAACGGGGTCCTCTGGAGCCGGGCTTTCTAGACTTCTCAGTTATTTGAGCTCACTGATATGCTAATTGTTCATGCTTGTTAGGTTTTGATTTGAGTTTTCTCTGTGCAACAGAAATATACCTAACTTAATGAGAACAAAGCCCGTCAAGAAATTTCAACACACCAGGTGTAACGATACAGTTCTGAAACCTTCTTGAATGAAAAAACTGGTCACCTACAAAGAAATGATAATCAGACTGGCAGCTGACTTTGCATCAAAATTACTGGATGTTAAAATTATGGAGAAATATTTCCTAAACTTTGAGGGAAAATGATTTTTATCCTAGAAATTTATGTAGATAACCTTTTCTGAAGATTGAGGTAATGACGTTTTCAGATATACTGTTTGTTGTTGTTGTTAAATTCGTTTTCCATGTACTTTTTCTTAGAAAGTTACTTGAAGATGTGCTTTCAGAAAAATGAGGGGATCATACAAGGCAGAGGAAGAAATGGAATGCAGGCTAGAGTATAGTTAATGCAATTAATGATTAAGAGACTTCCTGGAACAGCAACTGTGAAACAGCTCTAAACCCGAAAAAACCGTTGCCATCGAGTTGATTCCAACTCATGGCAACCCTATAGGGCAGAGTGGAACTGCCCCAAAGGGTTTCCAAGGAGCAGCTGGTGGATTCTAACTGCCAACCTTTTGGTTAGCAGCTGACCTCTTCACCACTGTAGGGAGCAGTAAGTCCTGAGAGGGGCAGGAGAAGAGCTCCTGGAAGGAGACCTCTGGAGGAGGAGCTACTCGTGAGAAAAGATGATCTGGTGGGACACAGCAGAAAATCATGCATACAGAGAAAATTATGCATGTTAAAAAAATTAGGCAACTATTAACCATAGAGAAAAAGAAAATGCTTTATAAAAATTTCATAACGTACAATATCAGAGTGATAATACTGTGAACCCTGATGATTGTTCAGTTAAAGAGATACATGACTCTACTGGGAAACTATGACGTGGTCTTTGGAGGTCCCAGTCCATGTCATAATATTAAAATGCACCTATATGACAAAAGACTGCTTTAAGTGTTGAAAAGCAAAGGTGTCACCTTGAAGAGTAAGGTGTGCCCAACCCAAGCCATGGTGTTTTCAATCTCCTCATATGCACACAAAAGCTGGACAATGATTAAGGAAGATCAAAGAAGAATTGACGCCTTTGAATTTTGGTGTTGGTGAAGAATATTGAATATACCATGAACTGCCAAAAGAATGAATAAATCTTTCTTGGAAGAAGTACAACCAGAATGCTCCTTAGAAGCAAGGATGGTGAGACTACGTCTCACGTACTTTGGACATGTTCTCAGAAGGGATCCGTCCCTGGAGAAGGACAGCATGCTTGGTAAAGTAGAAGGCCAGTGAAAAAGAGGAAGACCCTCAATGAGATAGACTGACACAGTGGCTGCAACGATGGACTCAAGCATAACAAGGATTGTGAGGATGGCCCAGGACCAGGCAGTGTTTCGTTCTGTTGTACATATGGTTGCTCTGAGTTGGAACTGACTAGATAGCACCTAACAACAACAACATATTACATATAACTTACAGATCATTTCAAATAAGCTTCAGTTGACTAATTAATATAAGGTTATATTTTACAATCAATTAAGCAGTTATTATTTTCACTTTTTATATTTGGGAACAAATTTTATTTTTCAGATTTAAAGCATAAGCACTTAAAAATCTCATAGGACTCGGCAGATGTCCACAGTGCCTAATATATAACACATTATGAGAGTGGAGTTAGAACAATATAGCCTCATATTATAAAGTGAATTAACTAGAAAGAATAATAAAATTGTGATTAATAACGATGACATCAACAATAAACAACATGTACTTCGTGCTTACTGTATGCCAGCAAGTTCTAAGCACTTTGACTTGTGTTATTTCATTTAATGACCTCACCAATTATATATGGTATTGATATTATTCCTTTTGCAGATGAGGAAATGGATGTACAGCAATGTTAAGTCACTAGCGTAGTGCTACTGTGATGGTTAATTTTGTGTGTCAACTTGGCTAGGCTGTGGTGCCCAATTATTTGGTCAAACATTAGTCTAGATGTTATCATGGAGTAGTTATACGTGATTAAATCAACTGGCCTTAAGAAAAGCAGATTATCCTCCATAGTGAACGGGCTTCATCCAATCAATTGAAGGTCTTAAGAGAAAAACCAGTTTCTCGAGGTAGGATTCTGCCTCTAGACTATGAGTAGATATCTTGAGAGTTCCTCCTCTCCACCGCTGCCTGACCTACTGATTCAGCACACAAGACTGCTAGAACTTTTAGCCTTTTGCCTGACCTGCAGATTTCTGGACTTGCCAGCCTCCACAAACACATGAGCCAGTTCCTCAAAATAACTCTTTCTCTCTCTCTCTGTCTCTCTCTATATATGTATATATATAACTGATTCTGTTTCTCTAGAGAATCTGAGACAGACACCCAGGCAGTCTTTCTCCAGAACTTGATAATGTCTAAAACGTACATCAAGAAATAGCAGAGGAGCATATTATTTAAAAATATGAAGATTACTACCAGAAGAAGTAAATACAAAGTTTAAAGTGGTCATTTGAGGAGTGGATTTTGAGAGCAGCATGGTAGGATGAAAACAATTTTAATTATAAAGTTTTTAGTACTGTTTGATCTTTTAACTATGTGGTTGTACTACTTCACAAAAGATTGAGACGTTAAAAAGAATCAAACTATGAAGGCAGCTAGTGGCTAATTTAGGTCCCAAACAAATGTTGTCAACTGTGCTGTCCATGTGGAGTTGAAGCTTGGGTGAGTGTTAGTTGGCTGCCTATGTACTTAAGTGACAGTAGCAGAACATCCCAGCGGGACCATTGCAGTTCCCAAGGACTGAATATCCCCTGCGATCGGATAGTATTTTGTCACACTACGACACTTTGCACTCAATTTTAGAGTACAACAATTAATAGAACAGAGTTACAGAATAGAACTGAAAATGTGATGAGTAAGGGTAGGGGCATGAGGCATCTCAATAAAGCACTTGCCAAATATCTTTCCCTCTATTTATATATTAAAATTATCATCCCTTTGTTCATTCACCTGATAATATTTATTATCAGGTGACTTATTTAAAAAGCCCAACTCATGGTTAGCATTTTAATGCATACAACAAACAGGGCAGACCACACACTACTCAGAAGATACGGCAACAACAGAAAATTAGTCATCCAAACAGCAGAAAAGAGAGAGTGGGCATGTCTCAGCTGACAAGTTGTGGAACACAGAAATGAGAAGATGAAGAAGGAACAAGTAATATGTGAACATTAAGACCAATGCTAATGGTTGTCATCAAAGAATTTTGTTAGTAAATTTTGTACTGTACACTTAATCATCCCAGCCTTTTCAATAAGGCTGTCATCAGAGAGGAGTCCCTGGGTTGTACAAACTGTTAACATGCTTGGCTGCTAATCCAAAGTTCAAGTCCACCCAGTCTCTGAAGAAAGGCTTGGCAATCTACTTCAGAAAAACCAGACATTGGAAACCTTACAGAGCACAGTTCTAGCATGATGTCACCATGAGCCAAAGTGAACTCCCATGGCAACTCGTTCTGGTCATAAGGAAAATTTTCAAATGTCTGTCTAGCTAAAGTCAAGACAGCTGTGTATATTATACTGTCTTGCTCTACCAATTTAGTAACTAACCATAAATAAAATCAAGATTTTCTGTCATTGCTTGTTCTTATTGAACCAATGTTTTGTTCTAGTGATTGCTACTTTTACCTCTACCAAAAAAAACAGACCTGTTGCCATTGAGTTGATTCCGACTCATAGCAACCCTATAGAACAGAGTAGAACTGCCCCATAGGATTTTCAAGGAGCAGCTGATGGATTCAAACAGCCAAACTCTTGATTAGCAGCCAAGCTCTTAACCACTGCACCACCAAGGCTCCCTTTTGCCTCTAGATGCTCAAAATAGCTCAGAATCTTTCCCAAGTCTTTCACTGAGTTCACTGGTCTGTAGTTGACACAATCTTCCTTTATTCATCATCAGCTGAACTGAGATTTGTTTTTCCTTGAGGTTATAATATCATATCTCTTTTTAAAAAACAAATATGAAAGGGTAAAGATTCCAATAGGCAAGATCAGGAAGTATATGCCCAAACATGAGGAACTGCAGTAATTTTCAGGCTGTTGGGGGTGACAGACCAGTAAAACCTTGAAAAAGTTCTGTGGAATGACCCAGATTAACAACTTTTTGTTTTACTAAGTAAACAAAAAACAAATAAATAAAAGCCTTCCATGAATTCTCATCATCAGTTTATAAAATAAAGAGCATGGTCTCAGAAATAAGAATTCTTAACTGACTTTAGCTTTCTAGAGATACAGCACCTTTTTCTTAATTTATAAATTCTTGACTGATGAAAACTTTCTCACAGTACAGTCTGTGTGGATGTCACTTTTATCAGTGTGTGGATGTCACTGATTTAAAGAGCTGCCACTTCACTCAGCATCGTTAATAGAAAGAGTTCAGATAACGAAAAAAAAAGTCTTCGTGAGAAGCTTTCCACCTTTCAGATGAATGAATAAGGTTATTGGAGATTAGAAAGGATTGAAAGAGACACATTTGATGCCACCATTCTTAACAGAGGCAGAATCTGGAAGTAAAGATAAAAATTAAAAGGTAAATAAACATTTCCAAAAATAGATTACCTAGAACACTACTTTCAGAAGTTGTTCAGTGAGAAAAGCTCACGTAGGTCTTTCGGAGGTTCACAGTGAGTGTTAGTGTATTACACCTCTGAAAAGCTGCAGCAAGAAATGTCATACTGCAGCAAGAAAGCCTGCTTGACTTTCTTCAGACCAGTACTGTGCAAATAGATTTCCCCTGAGGACTCCTCTCCCACATCATTTTTTCTTTTGTGCTGTAATAACAATAAATGTGAAACACATGTCATATTCTCTAGTGTTCACAGTATTTCTCTAATCTATGCGACAGTCACATGAGATCTTTCAGGAAATTAAGATATTAGCCTAGGCATTGAAGCCATTCCTTCTTAGATTATATCCCGTAACTAGAAAGAGGTTTATTCATTCATTCACTCATTTATCCAGGATTCACTGAGCAGCCACTGTAGGCATAATAATATTTTAAACAATATGAAGACTACAATAATAAATGTAGTAAAGCATACGGCATTTAAGTTCAAAAATTACAATCTATGAAAAGAAACAAAACAGACATTCAAGACACAAAAGAAAACATAAGCATATTAAATATAACAGGCTAAATTATTAAGGATAATTAAAATAGGGAAGAAATGGGATGAAAATAGGGCTGAAGGTATTCAAGTAGTTTTAAGTTGGTTTTTTTTTTCCTGAGCCAAATCTTATAGAATTAATTCATTTTATGACCTGAAAAAGTCATTTAAACTCTCCTGACCTCACTTTCCTTATCTGAAAATGAGAAAATTGAGCTAAACCTTTCCTTTCTGCCCTAAAACTTTTTATTCCATGATTCTATGACAGAATATCCAATCAGACAAAAAAAGCATTTGAAGAAAGACAGGAATTTTCTTTTATCAAAACAAGCAGATAGTTCTGTCACCCATATTCAGATCTCTACAGATTATTCCAGATGAAAAATCTCATATGGCAGCCGCGGAAAGTAATGTATTTGACAAATAGGTCCTAGCACTGTTCAGAACAGGAAGGGTCTGCCTCTAATTCATGCCACACACCGGTGCCAGATTAATCTTCCCATAAGATTGTTTTGGGCACACTAGATCCTTACTTAAAACCCTTTAATAGCTTTCAGCTACATACAGAACTCCTTATCACAGCATTGAGATCTCCAGCGTCTCATTTCGAACTGCCCTAAACTCTCGTCCCATGATTCCTCACTTAGGAATCATTTGATTGCAAAGAAGAGAACTTTTATTCACTATTTTATGCAAAAGAGAAATACTGTATATCAGAAGGATGCAGGGGTAAACTACAAACCCAGAGCAGTAAGTACAGCTGCCTTGATGAGTCTCAGCACTAAGGAATGAAATTCACAAAGAACCAAGATACAGGCAGTCCCCTAGTTACGAACGTCTGCCTTACAGACAACTCGTACTTGCCCTTTCGGGTTGTGTAAATTTGCCCTCACTCTGAAACGACTGAACCAACGTCTACTCCCAACCAATTCTGCATCACAATCTCCTTTACTTGATGCACATGCCGCTTTTCAATCATTGAAAAGACTTCCAGCCTTTTCTTGCACTACAACTTTTAAAAAACCCAAACCCGTTGCCATTGAGTTGATTCTAACTCCTAGCAACCCTATAGAACAGAGTAGAACTGTCCCGTAGGGTTTCCAAGGAGCAGCTGGTAGATTGGAATTGCTGACTTTTTGGTTGGCAGCCAAGCTCTTAACCACTGAGCCATCACCAAAGAAAGGCTAAATAAAAACCCCGTGCTCCTGTTGTGACTTACCTACAAATTTGACTCAAAGACACAGCTAGGAATCAATCTTGTTCGTAATTCAGGGATTTCTTGTATTTATCTATTTATTTATTTTTATTGAGATACAATTCTAATACCATAAAATTCACCATTTTAAGTATACTATTGACCAGTTTTTAATATATTCATGAGGTTGTGCAGCTATCACCACTATGTAATCCAGAATATTTTTACTGTCCCCAAAAGGAACTCATACCCATTAGTACTCACTTCCTACTCACCCTTCTCCATCATGTAGCAATCACTAATTTACTGTCTCTGTGGTTTGCCTATTCTGGATATTTCATATAAGTAGAATAATACAATATGTGGTGTTTGTGTCTGGCTTTTTTCATTTAGTATAAAGTTTCAGGGCTTACCCATGTTGTAGCATGTAGCAGGACTGCATTAATTTTTATGGCTGCATAATATCCCATTGTAGGTTTGTATTATATTTTGTTTATCCATTCATCTGTTGATGGACATTTGGGTTGTTTCCACCTTTGACTCTTATGAATAATGTTGCTGTAAACATTAATGTGCCATTTTTTATATGAACATATATTTTCATTTACCTTGGGTGCAAAACCTAGGAGTGGAATTGCTAAGTCATCTGGTAACTCTATGTTTAATTTTTGAGGAACTATAAAATAGTTTTCCAACGTAGGTGCCTCACTTTACATTTCTAACAGCAATATATGAGAGTTCCAATTTTTTTCACACTCTCAGCAACTCTTGTTATTTTCGTCTTTTTAATTATAACCATCCTGGTGGATGTAAAGTGACACCTCATTGTACTTTGATAATATTTCCTATAATCCTTCTTATTTCTGTAAGATTGACAGTAATGTCTCCTTTTTCATTCCTGATTTCAGTAATTTGAGATCTCTCTCTCTCTCTTTGGTCTGTCTAGCTAAAGGTTTGCCAATTTTATAGAACCTTTCAAAGAACTGACTTTTTATTTTGTTGATTTTCTCTATTGCTTTTTTGTTCTCTATTTTATTTATTTCCACTCTAGTGTTTATCATTTCCTTCCTTCTGCTTGCTTTGGATTTGGTTTGCTTTTCCTTTTCTAGTTCCTTAAGGTAGAAGGTTAGATTATCGATTTGAGGTCTTTATTATTGTTTAAGGAGCCCTGGTGGCACAATGGTTAAAGTGATAGACTGCTAACTGAAAAGTTGGTCCTTCGAAACCATCACGGGCTCTGTGGGAGAAAGACGTGGCAGTCTGCTTTAGTGGAGATTTACAGCCTTAGAAAATATATGGGAAACCCTATGGAATCAGCTTAACAGCAGTGAGTATTCTTTTTTAAATTAAGCACTTAAGGCTGTACATTTCCCTCTGAGCACTGCTTTTACTACATTTCAAGCTTTAAAAAAAAAAAAATTCATTTCAAACTATTTCCTAATTTCCCTTCTCATTTTTTCTTTGATTAATTAGTTACTTAGGAGTGTGTTTATAATTTCCACGTATTTTTAAGTTTCCCAAATTTCCTTCTGTTACTGATTTCTAATTTTATTCCATTGTGGTCAGGGAGCACATTTTGTATGATTTCAATCACTTTAAACTTATTGGGACTTGTTTTATGGTATAACATATGGTCTATTCTAGAGAATGTTTCATGTGCAATTGATAAGAATGGGCATTCTGCTGTTGTTGGGTGGAGTATTCTTTAGACGTCTGTTAGGTGTAGTTGGTTTATAGTATTGTTCAATTCTTTTATTTCCTTAGTGGTCTGCTGCCTACCTGTTCTATCTATTATTGAGAATGGGGTATTGAAGTCTCCAACTGTTATTTTTGAATTATCTCCCTTTGATTTATTTTGTCAATTTTGGCTTCATTTATTTTTGGGATTCTGTTGTTAGGTTCATGTGCTTTATAATTGTTACAACATCTTCAAGGATTGACACTTTTATAATTATAAAATGTCCTTTGTCTTTAGTAATGATTGTTGCCTTCCAGACTATTTTGTCTGACATTCGTATATCCCCTCCTATTTTCCTTTGGTTACTGTTCGCATGGTATATATTTTTCCATTCTTTTATTTTCAACCTATTTGTGTATCTGAATGTAAAGTATATCTCTTCTATCCAGCATATAGTTGAATGCTATCTTTTTATCCATTCTGCCAAAATGCCTTTTTATTGGAGAGTTTAATTTATTTACATTTATTGTAATTACTGATAAGATAGAATTTATGTGTGCCATTTTGCCATATATGTGCGTATGCATTATATTTTGTTTGTTTTGTTTATTTCCTCCATTAACCCAAAAAACCAAACTTGTTGCCACATAGCAACCCTGTAGGACAGAGAAGAACTGCCCCATAGGGTTTCCAAGGAACGGCTGGTGGATTCAAATGGCTGACCTTTTGGTTAGCAGCCGAGCTCTTAACCGCTGCACACCACTAGGGCTCTGAATCATCCCCGGTATATTTTAATTCTTTTTAGACAATATAAATTAATATTGAATTATCTTCAACCTTTATCCCAAAACTCCCCTACATGCTCTCTCTTGTAGATCCAAGCCAACCAAGATGTTTATACAAACATAAATGGCTTCTGTTCAACAAGATCTAACCTCCCTTAAATGCCATTATCAATTTAATATTAGTCTCCCCATCCCTTAAATGTTCACACTTGCATTTCTGTGCATGAACTCACATTGTCCTTCCTCCTTATAATTGACTTCCTATGGTGAAGTAGTTAAGAGCTCTGCTGCCAGCCAAAAGGTCAGCAGTTCAAATCCACCAGCCGCTCCTTGGAAACCCTATGGGGCAGTCCTACTCTGTTCTATAGGGTCGCTAGGAGTCAGAATTGACTGGACGGAGACAGGTTTATAGCACTTTTTGCTTACATCATGGAATGCTTTTCATTTGGCAGAGTCACTTATCTTGTTTCCTCAACTACACTGCAAGTTTCTTAAGAACAAGAAAATGGTGCTTAGCATATAGTATGTGATTGGTAAATATTACTTAATTATAATGACCTGGATTATGTTTAATACACTTAGTAAGCACACATGAAGGAGCCCTGGTGGTGCAACAGTTAAGCACTTGGCTGCTAACTAAAAGGTTGGCAGTTCAAACCTACTCAGCAGCTCCATGGGAGGAAGACATGGCAATCTGTTGTTGTAATGATTACAGCCTAGAAAATCCTATGCGGAAGTTCTACTCTGTTACATGGGGTCACCATGAGTCGAAAATCAACTCAACAGCACCCATCAACAAGTACACATCATGGTTTAACAATGGGTCTGAATGATGCAGAGAGGCCTTTCATGTACAGCAAGCAGTATTAACAAACGAAGTAAATAAGACAATGATAGGAAGTTTGTTAAAGACCTAGTCAACTTGACTGGGCTGCGCTACTCCACTGAACATTGTGGAAAGCAAACATCTCCATTTTTATATTACCCAGTCTTTAGTGACCTTCTTCATGGAAAGGGCTGGATATGACCTTTCCATTTAGATTCTAATGATGAGGATGTTTCATTATTTTAGCTTTTTTGTCCCATTATGCTACTTACATAAATTCCAGCACCATAGATCACAGCCAGAATGAATCTCTTCTTCTCCTCAGGCTTGATGACTTTTTCATACACAGAAGGAGGAAATAAAACTTTCAAGGAAAAATAAAAGACTCTTAGTGCAGCTTATTTGTATTCAAAAGTGAATTCTCCAAAATCCATTATACTGACTTTTAATCAAAGGGCTGATAAGATGGGAACTCTCTTTGCTACAGGGGACATTTCTTTCTAAATGGACCATCCTACAACTGTAATAAAGTCTCATATGGCGACAGCACCTCACACCATGTTTTGTTACATAAAAACTTAACCCATTTTATTCTAAATCAAAACACCCAGGTAGGCAGGGCAGGATATCTAATCAATTTGTTAAATAAAGAAATCCAAAGTGACTTGCCATGGTCACACTAGTAATTCATAGAAATTCTGGTGGTGGGATTAGAGGTGATTTGCTTCTTGTCAACAGTGACTTTGGGGCAGGGGATTGCTATAGGAAAGTGGGGACACAAAGTTTAAGTAGCTCCTTAAAAATACATATATATTTTTTGGTTTTGTTCTTTTAACCATGAATAATAATCTCTGAATGAAGGAATCCATATCGCATCTGCAACTTTTAGTGATGAGGAAGACACTGCTGCTGCTAGTGAAGGTAATCGTGATGACAGCATTAATATTTATTTAGTAACTTTCTACAAACCAGGGGTAGCGTTAGATTTTAGAATGGAGTAATTTCTTAAATCCTCATAGAAACAAACATTAGAAGCTAGGTGCATCAGTGTGGGTCCCATCAGGAGACAGGCAATACACGGTAATTTGAACAAAGGAAGTTTAATATAAAGAATCATAAAACTATGTGAGGAGAGTAACTATAAAGATATAGAGAGAAATTTGAAGAACTTTGAACCCTGCTAGGGCTGAAGGGAAGTAGGTAAGGAAGGACTGCCTTGAGAGAAGACCCTTTCCTCAAGGATGGGGTTCAGACCTTATTTGACAAGATATGGTGCAGTACATTGGATTGTGGAGAAGTTTGTTGGTTTGCCCGGGCCAAAGCTGAGCCACAGTCACTGCACAGCAGAAGACAACCCACTAGGGTATGTACTTCTCCTTACTGCAGAGGAGAAGAGGTGGTGGTGGGTGGGGATATAGAGGGAGTCAGGGCATGAGGGGCCTACTTGCTGTCAGGGCAGCAGCATCATATGGCCTGTGGTGCAGGGTCCACACTGGGAGGGACTTGGAAACAAACCTCTAGGGCACAGGCAGACTGGGGCTGGTGAGAGGTATGTGGAGGAAGTTTTGGTGGTGCTGCTGCTGGCACGAAGATTGGAGTGCATCGGCGTCCACATCATGTGGGCTGCGGTGAGGCAGGTACCAGGCTCAGGAAGACTGCGTGTCACTGACAGACTGCACGTCCTCGGGCATGGTTCAGGCAGAGTGGCACAGGATATCCCCGCACATCTGCAGTGCTGACCAACGGTGCTTGTCTTTGTTGTTGCTGGGTGCCATGCAGTCTATTCTGACTCATGACAACTTCATGTGACAGAGTAGAACTCTCCCATAGGGTTTTCTTGGCTATAATCTTTATAGAAACTGATTTCCAGGGCTTTCTCCCCCAAAGCCCTGGGGAGGTTAGAACTACCAACCTTTCTGTTAGCAGCACAGCACTTTACCATTGCACTGCAGTGGGTGCAAAAAAGAGCAAATCTCAGCACACTAGGAAGAGGAACTTTTTGTTTCTGCAATATCTCTCCTGACAGTAGAGTGCCCTCTACTGACAAAGCTTAGTATTTTGCTTACCAACCCCACCAAAAACAAAAAAAACCTTGCCATCCAGCGGATTCAACTCATAGTGACGCTGTCGCGATACTATTGAACAGAGTCGAACTGTCGTATAGTTTCCACAGGTGTAATCTGAACAGCCAAGGGCGTAATCATTGCACCACCAGGGCTTCTACATTTTGCTTAGTAAAGGAGAAACATTGAAAGTCCAGTCCATTATTTCAGAGCAGGTACTGAAGGGTAAATTTGGAGCCGAGAGGCAATAAATTAATAACTGGGGGTGTATAAATG
Organism: Trichechus manatus latirostris; assembly: GCF_000243295.1. Lineage (NCBI taxonomy): Eukaryota > Metazoa > Chordata > Mammalia > Sirenia > Trichechidae > Trichechus > Trichechus manatus. The sequence continues at coordinate 24,573,951 of NW_004443940.1, read as the reverse complement.
TTAGTACTCCAATTCTAAAAACCAAAACCAAAACCAAACCCATTGCCGTCAAGTCAGTTCCTATAGCGACCCTATAGGACATAGAAGAACTACTCCCTAGGATTCCCAAGGAGCCGTTGGTGGATTCCAACAGCCGACATTTTGGTTAGCAGCTGAGCTCTTAACTACTGCACCTCCCATTCTACAGATAAGAAAAAGATTTAGAGAGATTAAGTAACTTGCTCAGATCATGCGCTTAGTAGGTAGAAGACCTGGCATATTCACCTAGGCATTTCATTCCAAAGGCAATGTTCTTGATGTATAATATGATAGATGCACCATGATGAATGTTTCTAGCTGTCCACCAAAACTCATTCTCTCCTTTTTCCCAGCTAGGGACTACATTTCCCAGCCTGCTTTGGGCTTGATATAGCCATATGTCTAAGTTCTTCTACTGGAAAGTGAGAGGAGATGATACGGGTCCTGCTTTTTTAGTTCTTCTTCTGCCAGTTTGAGACCTAGAATAACGGGAACCAGGGTATCCTTGGGAAAAAACATATTAAAGATGGGAGAATCGGTCAACAGTTTGATTCTCAGCATCACTTTGAATGTGGAGCAGAGCTTCCCATGAGAGAGAAACATATCCTAGCTCTTTACGTCAGTTTTTTAAAGCTTACCTCTAGCTCACAGATTCATACACAGAGAATTACGTATACACAATAGCAAAACTGTATTGAGAGTTAGCACCTGTTTTATTTCCTGAGGTGTATTTAATGCTCACTAAATATAAGTTGAATGAGAAATGAAAGAATGCATTAATCTTGCCAAAAATTGATAAAGTCAGTTAAGGATCTTTCTACAGTGAGTGAAATAATATTTGTGACAATATTAAGACTCATTTCCCTTGGCTTAACTTTGAATTACATTTTCTTCTTTTTACTTGGCATCAATTAAGTGCAAGCTCATTATTTGTTCTTCCAGATGCCTTGTCCATGAGGAGCTCCACTGAATAGTGTCTTGCACTGATCTTAGTTGATTAGTTTGTCTTCTCTTCAAGGACTGAGACTGTATGATGCACAGCTTCTTTTTTTTTTTTTTTTTTTTTTCCCAATAGGTAGGTAGGCAAGCTGGGAAACAACATGTTATAATAAAAATTGTTAAGTATTTAGAGTTAGAGGACATGTGCTGGAGGGTAGATTCTGCTAGTCTCTAGTTCTGTATTTTGGAGCAAGTTTCCTAGTATCTCTGAGTTTCTGTTTCCAAGCCAATAAAATTGGGAATATATGTCCTTTCTTGAGCCTTATTTGAAGATTATGAGAGGGGATAGAAGTAAAAATGCTGTACCAATGTTAGTTCTGATTATAGCAGATGGTGCTCACTGAATATTTGATGAAATGAACTGGAATTAAAGAAAGTCGTCTACTAAGCCTGATAGTCATGTATCGATATTTCCCAAGAAGATACTTTAACTTTTAAATCTAACACGTTGAAGGAAGTATTTATGGAATATACCAGAAGCCTGAGGTGGTGAAATCACCTTCAAAATATGTCCAGCTACTGCCAAGGAACATATTAGACAATGGAGAAAGAAAACTCTACAATAAAATGGAGAACAGTATAAAATGGTGAGTAGGTATAATTAATGTTGTGTTTGTTTTTAGAAGATATACTCAAGCTGAGGTGGAATTGGTTTAAAATGTAACCTGTCAGACACATTCAGCAAGGTACAAGGAAGATTCCAAGCCAAACCTATTCTAACTGAATTTCAAAGGTGCTTACATAAAAACAGACTGGTTAATAGGAATATAAATAATAGATGTCTTGAATGTCACCTTTCATGTGTTTCTCCAAGAAGTTTCAGTGTCACTTTAAAATGCTACAAAAGATGCAAAACTGCTTTTTTGAGGTTCAGTACTCTCTACCTGCACCCCCAGCTGCCTCCACCCCCACAGGAGTGAAGTTTAGGAAAGTGGCATAGGCTTTATATTGGCATACTTGAGCTATATTTGCTAGGGCTAAGTGGGGATCATTCTATTAAAAGAAAAAAAAATTCAAGGTAGCTCAGGGGACAGGAGAGTAGTGTCAAGTATCCAGAACAGGTTTATCAAAATCGGGAGAGTAGTTGGGAAAGCCTAGAACTAATCCTCTTTCATCCGTCTCTCTCTTTCTTGGGAACTTTCTGACTCAGAATGGTCTTTCTCATCCCGTTTCTCATTGTGTATCTTCCCTGCTCTCCTCTCCACCTACCAACCAAGATTTCTCTGCATGTTTATTTTGCACATGGATTCAGTGGCAACCCTCAAAATCTTGGCCTTAGGGCACCAGTTCCCACTGCTTTTCAGCAGCTTCCCTCTGTGTCTCTCATTTCATATTCCTGGGAAAGAATATGTTTTCCCATGCTCATTTTTCCGATATAGCCTATACAAGTCACTGATTCAATAAGCCGTGGCCAGAGGGGTAGAGTTAGATGATTTATTGCCCAGTCATTAGGAGTTGTGAGTAGATTCAGATTTTCTGAGACAAGGCTTAGAAGGCGTTGGTACTCCAAATTCTTTCTAGTACACATGTCATGATGGAAATTGACTGGGCTGTTTTGTACCAGTTCTGGCAAGGTCAATAATTACCTGTGTGACCTTAGGCTGTACCGACTTAAATTCTTCAATTATAAATAAGTCTACTTGGGCTATTATCTGGGCGGCCAACATCTTGTCAGCTCGAATGGCCCATGACTTTACTGTGGAAATAAATTAAGTTTATATAAATAGCGTGATGGACTGAAACAAGTGTATCATGAATTGGTTTGTCTTGTTGACACCAGGTAGCAGAGATGACCTATCAATGGTTTTGGCGATTAAGTTTAACAAACAGTGGCATATTTATTATGGTAGCTTGCACTACTGGGCCATTCATGTAGAGGAGAGACATCTAGCTAGACTTAGGAATATGGTGTATTATTTGTGGCTTCCATTCCTTTTTGGATGAAGATGTATTTTCTTGTGAACAATCTCACCTTACATTAAGCAATACTTATTATAGTTATATCTATGACTATAGAAGAAATAAGGAGTAATGCACAAAAACAATTCTATTCTTCAGTTCATGTCAGAAAGAACTAAAAGCTATAGAACATATATATAATATAATTTAAAAGGTAGAACTAATTAGTGAATGTGAAACTACGTCCATTGAAAACATAAAAAATAACTTTATTTTACCAACACATACACACTGTCCTTATAGAATCATATACAAAACCGCAATAAATTTCAAATAATTAAAATATTGAAGAAAAGATTCTCTGATTACAGTGCAACAGAACTAATTTAGAACTCTGCATATTGGAATATACAACAATACAGCTAAAGCAGCACGCAGAGGAAAAATCATTCCTTAAATACTTATGTTAACAAACAAGAAAGAAGTATAAAATAAATGAACTAAGCAGCCCACTCAAGATGCTAGAAAAAAATTAAAATAATCTTTTGAAATATATAAAAAAATGAATGAAAGAAAAGGACATGCATTAATGATTAGAGAACAAGAAAATGATAGCACTTATAAATAAATCAAAAACCGTTTCTCAATAAAAACAATGATATAAATTAAACATTAGTCAACTTAATAAGGAAAGAAAAACTCAGAAAAGCACACAGACACCAGATGAGAAATGAAAAGAAGGAAATAATTACAGACAGATTGAAAATTAAAAGAATAATAACAGCCTACTTTGCTCAACAAAATCTATCTGACATAATCTATCTGACATAAATAATTTTCAAATAAAATTTCATTTACCAAAACTGACTCCAGGTAGATAAACTCTAAAAATACAATTACCATAGAGGACATAGCAGTAGGACCAAGAAGTTTCATGGAGGAATTCTTTCAAAACCTTAAAATATAGATAATTTTAATGTTATTAAAGCTATTTTACCAGAGAGAAACAGAAATGAACCTTTCATATCTTTTTATGAAGTAAGTATAACATTGATATCAATATTCAAGTAAGATTACCCAGAAGTAGTGGACAATCTTATTAATATTAATGTAAACATACTAAGAAAATTAGCATAAAAGTAGTGAAGAGTTCATTAATCAGCATCTTTATCAATAAAGTTTTACTCTAGGAAAATAAGAATGCTAAAATATTAGAAAATTTAGCAGGACAATTTACCTTACAAATATATCCAGAAGGAAGAAATCAAGAGCATTACCTTAGATGCTGAAAAGGCATTTGAAAAAATTAAACATTCATTCTTTATTAAAGAAAAAAAGTCTTAAAAATAGTAGTAGATTAGTACTTCTATAATACAATAAAATATGCCTAAAAATCCTGCATAACTGTTAATAGAAAATACTAGAAGAAATCCCATTTAAATCAAGAGTAAGACAAGGATGACTACTGTTAGTATTATCATTTAACATTTTCTGGAAGCGCGATTAGATAAGGCAAATAAAAGGGAGGTACAGCATTGGAAAAAATGGTGATATTTCTATAAAATACAAGATAATGAAATTAAAATTTTTATTAACTATGAATGTTTTTGTGAGGAGGACTGGTACAAGAGCAATGTAGAAAAATCAATAGTCTTCTTGAATAAAAGAACAACCAATAAAATCATGTAATGGGAGAACATACCTCATTTGCTGTTGTTACAACAACAAAAAAGATAAAATACCTCCCGGAAGAACTAGACAGTGCTCAGCTACCACCACTGATGGTTCTGACAGGGATCACAACAGAGGGTCCCAGACCTAGTAGGAGAAAAATGTAGAACAAAATTCAAATTCCCCGAAAAAGACCAGACTTATTGGTCTGACAGAGACTGGAGGAACCCTCAAGACCATGGCCCACGGACATCCTGCTAACTCAGAACCGAAGCCACTCCCAAAGTCCACCTTTCAGCCAAAGATTAGACAGGCCTTTGAAACAAACGATAACACACGTGAGGAAAGTACTTCTTAATTCAATCGAGTCACGAGACCAAATGGGCAACATTTGCCCAAAAACAAAGAAGAGAAGGCAGGAAGGGACAGGAAAAATGGACAAATGGACACAGAGAACCCAGGGTGGAAAGGGAAAGGGGGAAAGTGCCAGCATATTTTGGGGATGACAACCAATGTCACAATAACAATTTGTGTATAATTCTTTTAAAATAAAAACTCATTTGCACTGTAAACTTTCACCTAAAATACAATAAAATAAAAAAAGATAAAATATCTAAGAAGAAATTTAATAAGAATAGTTAATGCAGAAAGTAATAAATATGTGTATTAAGAAAATGTTTATATAATACTGAGAAGACCTAAACATATGTATAGGTACGCTATATTCTTGGATCTGAAGAATATGCCTAACTGCTAAATTAATCTATATTTTAATATTATCCCAAGAAAATGTCAAAAGGATTTTTAAAACTAGCTGAGCCTAATTCATGTAGAAAGCTGAACAAGAATAAGCAGAAAAATTCTGAACAGTAAGAGTGATGAGGAGAGGCTAGCCCTAGCAAGTATTAAAATATGTTATAAAGCTATAATCACTAAAACAATGTTGTATTGGTGAATAAATTCTTGCAAAATCAGTGGGATGGAATGGAAACTTCAGAATGTGGGGGGAAGAAAAAGCATAATAAAATCTATCATATAATAAAAATTTATAATGTAAATGAATGGGAAAAGTTGATGATTAATGGGCATGAAACAAAGAGAGTCACTAGAAATAATATAAACTTTTATCTGTAAATCACACCTAGCACCAGGATAAACTCCAAATGATTGAATATTTTAATATAAAAATATAGAACTGAAAAAGTGCCAGCTGAAGTCAAGTGGGAACTAATTTATTAAATCAAAGCAGAGAGATCTCCTCTAAGTACTACACAAAACCCCAGAAGGTAACAAAGAAAATATTGATACATTACGTTACATTAAAACGATGATATATGGCAGAAGCTATCATAAGCATATTAATAAGAAGAAGATAAACTGGAGAAAATTATTTTCAATTCATTTCAGACAGTGGCATAATTTCCCTAATAGGTAAGGAATCAATAAGAAGTAAAGCAATAACTAATAGAGAAGTGGGTATTGGTTGGGAAAAGACAGTTCACAGATAAAGTAAAATGAATCTTCTTAAATACATTATGTTCAACCTCACTAATAAAAAGAGAATTGCAAATTAAAATGTCATTGAGGTATCACTCTCTCTACGGGACTGGAAAAGATCAAAAGTGTGAGAGTATCCTAAACTGACAAATGTGAGAAGAAATTGTCACTGTCAGATATTGTTGGTGGTGGTATAAATTGGCACATATTACACGAAGGAGGCCCTGGTGGTGAAACGGTTAAGAGCTCAGCTGCTAACCAAAAGGTCAGCAGTTTGAATCCACCAGCTGCTCCTTGGAAACCCTATGGGGCAATTCTACTGTGTCCCATAGGGTCATTATGAGTTGGAATTGACCAGAAGGCAATAATTTTTTTTTTTAAATTACATGAAAGGCAATATGGTAATAGCTATCAAATTACAAATGCTAATACTCCTTGACCTAGAAATTCCTTTTCAGATTTTTTTCCTACAGATAAATTCACATATTTGCAAAATTATTCTTGCATCATTATTTATAAGAGCAAAATATTGGAAACAACCTCAACATTCATGGATAGACAACCATCTCTATTTTGCCACATTACTGAATGGAATATTATGCAACTATAAAAAGCTTCTTTGTAGATACTGAAAGGCTGATCCTAAAACTTATATGAAAACAGAATGAACATAGACTAGTTAGAGCAATTTTGAAAACAAAGAACAAATGGGAGAACTCATACTACCCAATATCAACACTTACTCTAATTATCAGGACAGTGTGGTACTGACATAAGGATAGATATACTCATCAATGGAGCAGAGTAGAAAATCCAGAAATAAACCTTTACAGTTACAGTCAGCTGAATTTTGACAAATATTCCAAGACATTTCAATAGGAAAAAGGACAGGATAGCCTTTTCAACAAATACTGTTGGGACAATTGGATATAAATTTGCAAAATAATGAAGTTAGACCCTTACCTAACACCGTACACAAAAAGTCAGCTCAAACTAAAATATGAACCTAAATGTAACAGTCAAAAGTATAAAACTTCTGGGATAAAACACAGGAGGAAATTTTTGAGATCTTGAGCTAGGCATAGGTCTCTTGGCTATGACTCCAAAAGCATGCTCCCCAAAAGAAAAAAATGATAAACTGTACTTTATCAAAATGAAAACTTTTTGCTCAAAAAACACAATTTTAAACAGACAAGCCACCGACCGGGAAAAAATATTTTCAAAGCCTGTATCTGATAAAAGAGTTGCATCCCAAATAAAGAATTACTATAATTCCATAATAAGAAGTCAAACAACCCAATTGAAAAATGGGCAAAAGACTCTAACAGACATTTCACCAAAGAAGATATGTGAAAGCAAAAAGCAAATAAAAAAAATCTTGAAAATCATTAGTCACTAGAGAAATGCAAATTAAAACCACTATATATCACTACCATCCATTCGAACGCCTATAATCCAAAAGATTGACAATACCAGTTGTTGATGAGTATGAAGAGAAGCTGAAACTCTAATACATTGCTAAGGAGCCCTGGTGGCACAGCGATAGTGTGCTCAGCTGTTAACCAAAAGGCCGGTGGTTCGAACCCACCAGCCACTCCACAGGAGAAAGATGCAACAGTCTGCCTCCGTAAAGATTACAGCCTTGGAAACCCTGTGGGGCAGTTCTGCTTTGTCCTACAGGGTCACTATGAGTCAGAATAGAATCCAATGTAAAATGGTACTGTCACTTTGAACAACAAGTTGGCATTTACTTTAAAATTTTTACATAAATTTACCATTTGGCACAGAAATTCCACACCTAGATATTTACTCAAGGTAAATGAAAATGTACACACACACAAAGACTGTACACAAATGTACATGAATGTACATAGTAGCTTTATTCATAATAGCCCTAAGCTGGAAACAATCCAAATGTCCATCACCAGGTGAATGCATAAACAAAATACGGTTTATCTAGACAAGGAAGTACTTACTCTTTGACAATAAAATGGAGGGAATTATCCATATATGCTACAGCATGGATCCATTTGAAAAATATTTTCTAAGTGAAAGAACTAGATACAAAAGAATACATATTTTGTGATTCTATTTATATGAAATTTCCGAAAAAAGGCACATCTTCAGAGAGAAAACAGAACCGCGTTGGCCTGGGGCTGGGAATGGAAGTGGAGGTTGAGTGCAAATGGGTATGAGGGAAAGTTTGGGGGTGAGGGAAAAGTTGCAAAGGTGTATTGAGATGATGGTTATACAACTCCGTTAACTTATTAAAAATAATTGCATTCTACACTTACAATGGATGTATTTTATAGTATGTAAATTCTACCACAATAATGTTGATAAAAAAGGAAAGAATGACAAAGTCCATGTTGTCTCTAGGCCCCACAGATTGGGAAGGGGCAGTCCAAGGTCCACTCTTGGGAGTCTCTTCTCTCATTCTGTCCTGGAACACTTCTTGGATGGAAGCACTGGGGCCCTGCCCCCCATTAGGGAGCAGAGTGGGAAGGTCGCTGCCTTGTGGTGAGCAGATTCCCTCCACCCCACAACACTGGTTGTCAGATAGGCATTTTGGCCTCTTTTCTCTTGCCACTCCTGGGTCCCACGTGTCTGAGAGCTAACTGAAGCTAAATTCTTGCAGAAGTAGGGTGCCTGTACTTGTTAACTTCTTGTAGTCCTTGAGCCCCTCCACACGTCTAAACATTACGGATGGTGGTTTGTCTGCATGGAATGTAGTCTGACAGAGAAACGCCTTCTTCCAAAAAGACATAGGAAAATGAAACTCTTGTGACTTCCCAGGCTTTTAGCAGACATTTCTGAAATGTCAAGCCCCTTGCCCTCAAGCAGGCCTGTAGGTTTTTAATATGTCAACATGGGGTCCTTCCACTCATAGTCTCTCTGTCTCACTTTTTTTTTAAATTTATTTATTTTTATTGTACTTTAGATGAAGGTTTACAGAACAAACTAGCTTCTCATTAAGCAGTTATTACAGATATTGTTTTGTGACTTTGCTATTTGTTGTTGTTGCTGGGTTCCCTGGAGTTGGTTCCAACTCATAGTGACCCCATGTACAACAGAACTAGACACTTCCAGGTCCTACGCCATCGTCACAATCGTTGTTACGCGTGATCCCATTGTTGCAGCTGCTGTGATAATCCATTCCATTGAGGGTCTTTCTCTTTTTCACTGACCCTCTATTTTTACCAAGCATGATGTCCTTCTCCAGGGACAGATCCTTTCTGATAACACGTCCAAAGTACATGAGAGGACGTCTCACCGTCACGGCTTCTAAGGAGCACTCTGACTGCACTTTTTCCAAGAAAGATTTGTTCATTCTTCTCACAGCCCATGGTAAATTTAATATTCTTCGCCAACACCACAATTCAAAGACATCAGTTCTTGGGTCTTCCTTATTCATCGTCCAGCTTTTGCATACATATGAGGCAATTGAAAATACCCTGGCTTGGGTCAGGCGCACCTTAGCCCTCAAAGTGACATCTTTGCTTTTCAGCACTTTAAAGAGGTCTTTTGCAGCAGATTTACCCAATGCATCATATTGTCTGATTTATTGAATGCTGCTTCTGCGGGTGTCAATTGTGGATCCAAGCAAAACAAAATCCTTGACAACTTCAATATTTTCTCCATTTATCATGATGTTGCTCATTGGTCCAGTTGTGAGAATTTTTGTTTTCTTTATGTTGAGGTGTAATCCATACTGAAGGCTGTAGTCTTTGATCTTCATCAGTAAGTGCTTCAAGTCCTCTTTGCTTTCAGCAAGCAAGGCCGTGTCATCTGCATATCACAGGTTATTAATGAGTCTTCCTCCAGTTCTACTGTCGAGTTCTTCTTCATATAGTCCAGTTTCTCGAATTATTTGCTCAGCATACAGATTGAATAAGTATGGTAAAAGGATACAACCCTAACCCACATCTTTCCTGAAATTACACGACGCAGTTTTCCTTTGTTCTGTCGGAATGACTGCCTCCTGATCTATGTACAGGTTTTGCATGGGCACAATTAAGTATCTGGAATTCCCATTCTTCACAATGTTATCCATAATGTGTTATGATCCACACAGTTAAATGTCTTTGCATACTCAGTAAAACACAGGTAAACATCTTTCTGGTATTCTTTGTTTCAGCCAAGTTCCATCTGACATCGGCATTGATAACCCTCGCTCCACGTCCTCTTCTGAATCTGGCTTGGATTTCTGGCAGTTGCCTGTCTATGTACTGCTGCAACCATTTTGAATTATCTTCAGCAAAATTTTACTTGTGTATGGCATTAATGATATGCTATTTATAAAATACAAATTATGGGTGAAGTCTTTTTTATCTTGGATGTCTGACAATATTTGCTTTGGCCCCTTTCAGCACAAAAGTCATTAAGAATCTCCTCAGGCAAAATTCTCAGAATGCCAGGCTTACCTTCTCGGGATGAGAGAGGAGAGAGCACCTCATATTCCCTTCAGCTCCTCCAGCTGTCCTGACAATCTCAACACACCAGCCCACCACAAATATCTTCACATATCAGGGTTGGTGTAGGGTTGAGAAATGGGGTTTGTATTACTCTTTTGGGAACATTAACAGGTCTAGAAACACTACAAATTATGAATTGACTTATTTGACTCCAAAAAAAGGCCTATCAAAATGCCAAGTTGGGAGAACTTAGGGAAAAAAAAGACACTGAATGTTTGTTAAATGAATCAATAATTAAAAGAGTCAGTCAGGAGCTAAGGTCGCACGGTTTTTGAGAAGACAAATAACTTGGATCCCAAATGGAGACAGTTTTCTTTTACAGAATCTTCACCTTCTTTTTCTATATTTTAAAGTGAGGGGTATTGATTTTGTTAGGGTGAATTAACTAATCCGCTTAATTAACTTAACCAAATGAAAGACTTAGAGAAGGAGGCAGGGTGTGGAGGAAAAAAAATGCTCCTGTAGCCACTTGCTCATAACTCTGTATTTATTTACATTTCCCTCTTTCATTAAAGTAAATACACCTGGAGGACATAAAATATATTCTACAAATCCCTGGATATCTTGCTGCATGCAAAGTGCCTGGAGTATAGTTGTTGCCGCTGTTAGGTGCTGTTGAGCTGGTTCTTACTCATAACCACCTTGTGTACAACAGAAACACTGCCCTGTCCTGCACCATCCTCACAACTGTTGCTATGTTTGAGCCCATTGCTGCAGCCAGTGTGTCGATCCATCTGGTTAAGGGTCTTCCTCTTGTTTGCTGACTTTCTGCTTTACTAAGCATGGTGTTCTCCAGGGACTGATCCCTCCTGATAACGTGTCCAAAGTAAGTAAGAATTCTCACCACCCTTGCTTCTAAGGAGCATTCTGGCTGTATTTCTTCCAAGACAGATTTGTTCATTCTTCTGGCAGTCCATGATATATTCAATATTCTTCGCCAACACCACAATTCAAAGGTGTCCATTCTTCTTTGGTCTTCCTTATTCATTGGAATACCGTAGAGACTTAATAAACATTATACAAAGAAAATTAAGTATCTATGGAGAGACACTCTTTTTATGAAGAATAGTGTGTGGAGGAAGAGGGGAGGATGGATCCAAAAACAAGATTAATTGAAACCCCAATGTGAGCATGTGAACATAGAAAGTGGAATTATTCATGTAAGGAGTAGAATGACAACATCCAATGATGTCTTTAGTGCTAAACTTCAAAAGCGTGACAGTTTTGAAGTAATAGGATTTTTAGTAATCTCAGTGGGATTTGAAATTTAGATTTTAATTCTACCATCATTCACAAGGTGAGCTTAATCCCTTTGGGCTGTAGGCTCCTCTGTGGATGGAAACAAATATGATTAATTTGAGGACTGATAAACTGCCGAAATTATAAAGGATTTTGATACAGACATCTTTACCTACACAGAGACAAAAGATCAAGTAAGGAGCTGAAAGCAGGAATCTCCTGTTTGCGGAGAAGTAAGCAGAACTATCCCAACATGCCTCTGGGAGCTCAAGTTGTTAGCTGGTCAAAATCCAGCCTGTCAGGGTAGAGGTGTGGTTAGAGATTCTCTTCCTCTACTGGAAATGCTATAATATCACTGAGGCCCAAATACTCCAGGTGTTGGGCAGCTGGCATTCTAGTCAATCCTAGGAATAGCTGGCACCCCAAATCCAGATTGTCTGGCCCCAAGCATCTACTCCTCAACTGCCAAGTGTGCTTACTCATGCTTGTGGTATAAGAAAGAGAACTCCCATACGGCAAGGGGCCCCTGCATTAGAAATAAACCCACAGTGTTCTCAGTAGATGCCTTAGTCCAGATGTGAATCTCTATGGAATGATGAAACACTGTTCTGGAAGGGGGAGGTACTTTCATCTCTACTTTGCTGACCTTGGCACAGTGATATGTCCCTTTTCCCAGTAAAGCCTATTTCTTCATCCTTCCTGTGTGAGAGTGTGATGTTGAAGAATTTCTTCTGCCCTTTTGCACGACAGATGGTAGACCTGGAGGAATCCACCTGACACAACATCTGTGAAGCCTTCCCCTGGAGTTATAGTCATCAGATACTGTATAATATTTTATCTATTTCTGTCATCCTTCCTTCTAGTGCAGGCTGCTGCTCTTGATAGACTCTGGCAACCTGTGAGTATCTTCCTAACGTAGGTAGCTGTTCAATGAAATTACAAGTTCTAACCAAGTCTTCTCATGCAGAGGCTCTCTGGTGTATGGGCACATGGCCTCATCCGGATAGAGGTTAACATGGAAAGCCCATAGCCTTCCTGTTCTGTTTGTCAATGAAAACATCAAAGCTTAATGGGAAGAGGTTTTTGATTGCTTATAAATTGCTTAAGAAATCTGTGAGTAGTTGAAACAAATATTCATTTATTTAGTTTACCGCATATTATTTTCTCTCGACCTACCTTTTTGTAATTTGTGTTTTATTTGGATAATATAAATACATTAACTATCACTTTAAAGGGTTACTAAATTTGGGCCTTAGAGTTTGAAAGGAGATTTATTTCATTATATTGTAAAAAGAGATAAAGCTTTATACTAACGCAGCCATCATCAGTTTTCTTCAACAAGAAAACACTAGAACAGCCACTACTTTAGAAACTCTTCAAATAGTGGATTTGAAATTTTTGTCTTTCAAGATTTAATGGAAAAACTCCATTCCCTTTGATCACTCCTGGATAACTTAGCCCATTTTTTAAAAGTCTTTGAAAATCCTTCAGTGTAATTTTGGTTATATTCTTAATACCTTTAGACATTAAAGAGATTAAGAGAAAGAGAAAGATGAGTTTTCTCTCTTCTCTGTATCAAGCATATTAGGTTGTTTGGGAATAGCTTACTAAAAATAATTGGGAGAGATGACATCCACCAAAGTTAAATAACTTAGCCGTGAGGTAATTTTCAACAATAGGCTATTTAAATATTTGTCTGATTACCGTAGTTATAAGTTGGATTTAGTGAAAAATAAAAAGCTATATAACCCCTTAATAACATTAGCCGGCCGAGGAAGACTGTTTTCTCCCTTTGGGAATAGGAAAAGAAAATGAAGATCACACTACTAGAGTTCTCAGAGGCTTTTAATTCATATGTTCTTTCTAAATTCAAGGTAGGCATCGACTTTGCAAATTGAGTGACACACCAAGACTAATTTATTTTCTATATTTAGAAACAGAAGAGAAATTTTAGTTTAATTTCATAAGCTTTGAAATAAAGCAAGTGGCTGGCCCACTGGTTTTCTTTTTTTTTCTTCTTCCTGTTCTACTGTTCCTTTCTACCTTTCATGTCTATTTTTCTTCTTTTTTATGTGTCTGCCTCCTCTGTGTTACCTTAACTAATAGATTCTTTTCCTAAAAAACAACCAAATACAATGTCTCAATTTTTAAATTATTTATATAACAAAGTAAATTTTGTTTTAATATGTTTCATAGCAAAACTCTGCAATAGCATCTGTGCAAAAATTATCTGGAGTCCCTGGGTGGAGCAAGCAGTTAACAGGCTCAGCTGCTAACCAAAGGGTTGGAGGTTCAAGTATACCCAGAGGCACCTCAGAAGAAAGGCCTGGCCCTCTACTTCCAAAAAAGCAGCCACTGCAAACCCTAGGGAGCAAATTCTGCTCTGAAACACATGGGATTGCCATGAGTAGTAAATGACTCAATGACAATTAGTAAAAATGATTATCTAAGTCACCTGATGCATTCAATTTCATTGCCCAAACTAAGTAAGTACCAACAGGAAATCCTCTTCAAAAATGTAAGGGAAAAGGTTAATAGAATTTTATATTAACCTTCTTATTACCCTTTATTACAATATTATATTTGTATGAACAAAAACACAAATGATAAGTGTACAGCTCAATGAATATTCACAAAGTGAACACACCCACGTAATCAGCATCTCGGGAGATCTCCTTTTCCCATCCCAGCATATAATCCTACCTCTTCTCAGTGCTAAACCTGATTTCGACTTCTTTTGCATTAGATTAATTTTGCCAGTTTATGAAATTCGCAACAATGGAGTCATACAGTACGTACTGTTCAGTGCCTGAATGCTTTCGTTCATGTTTGCATGAGACTCATCCATCTGTATCTGTAGCCGTAGTTCACTCACTTCTGTTGCGTTAATAAGATTTCATTTTATAGCACACCACATTTTACATATTGTTTCTACTGTTAATGCACAATTTTGAATATTTCCAGTGTTGGGTTATTAAAAATGTATATATGCATATCAGTTAGATAGAGAGAGAGTCCCTGGGCGGTGCCACGGTTAAGGGCTTTACTACCAACCAATGGTTGATGCTTCAAACTCACCCAGAGGTGCCTAAGAAGACAGGCCTGGTGATCTGTTTCTGAAAGATCTCAGCCTTGAAAACCCTATGAAGCACTTCTACTCTGCACCCATGGGGTCGCCATGAGTTGGAATTGACTCGATGGTAATGAACAATAACACTGGATATATATCTAGAAATGGAATTGTTGGGTCATAGGGAATGCATAGGTTCAGTTACTTGATATTGTCAAACAGCTTTCCAAGTGATGTTAGTAATTTACACTCCCATCAGCAGTATATGAGAGTGCAGTGTTTCATGTTCTTACCAACACTTGGCACTGCAGTCTTTTTACTTGTAGTCAAGCTTCTGGTATGGTATGCACTGGCGTTTCATTAGTATTTTAATTTGCATTTCCCTAATGATTAATGAAATTGACCACTTTTCCATATGTTTATTGGCCGTTTAGATATCTCTCCTGTCTTTTTTAAGATCTTGTTTTTTTCCCATTTTTAACTGTATTATCTTTATTTTACATAATAATCTATAGGAGTTCTTTTATACTCTCAGTATGAGTCTTTTGAGCAATATATGTATTATAAACATCTCCTCTCACTTTGTGGATTGCATTTGAACTTTTTTTCTTTTTATTAACTTTTTTTTTTTTGTACTTTAGATGAAGGTTTACAGAACAAACTAGCTTCTTATTAAACAGTTTGTACACATATTGTTTTATGACATTGGTTAACAACCCCACGACGCGTCAACACTCTCCCTTCTTGACCTTGGGTTCCCTATTACCAGCTTTCTTGTCCCCTCCTGCCTTCTAGTCCTTGCCCCTGGGCTGGTGTGCTCATTTAGTCTCATTTCGTTTTATAGCCCTGTCTAATCTTTGGCTGAAGGGTGAACCTCAGGAGTGACTTCATTACAGAACTAAAAGTGTGCCCGGAGGCCATACTCTCAGGGTTTCTCCAGTCTCTGTCAGGCCAGTAAGTCTGGTCTTGTTTTGTTCTACATTTTTCTCCAGCTCTGTCCAGGACCCTCTATTGTGATCCCTGTCAGAGCAGTCAGTGGTGGTAACTGGACTCAAACTGGTGGAGGCAGCACTTCAACAGTTTTAATGGTGTATTTTGATAAACAAAAATTTTCATGAAGTTCAATTTATTAATATTTTCCTTTGTGATAATGCTTTGTATGTCTTATTTCAGAAATTTTTCCCTATGGTAAGGTCATGAAGGTAATGTCTTGTTTTATAGAAGCTTTATTATTTTACCTGTTGCCTTTAAATCTTTTTGTATGTGTATGAATACATTAACATTCAAGACTTATTTTTGTATGTGTATGAATAAAGTAACATTTAAGATTCATTTTTCTCCCATACATATATCCAAATCCCCAACATTGTTCATTAGAAATAATATTCCTTCTTTATTATACCTCAGGGTCACTTTCTGATCAATGAAGTAACAATTTATGTTGTTAGATTTTATTCTTTTCAATTGGCCAATTTTATATAGTCTTCGCTTGAGAAACCAGGGGATGGTTTCTGGGGCAACCAGATGAGCTGGGGAGTAAGGATGAGGCCAGAAAGGACAAGGACAGATAAGGGGAACAACAAATTCTGCATGTAAAATCTATTTAAATGTTAAGCTGATCTTTGATTCACTCATGCACGGGGCAGAATGAAAGCAATCAGCTAAAGATAAGCCAAGTGAACTGAGATCTGAGCTACTGCTGACTGACAATGAAATGGTTAATTCTAACAAAGTTAATTGAAAAAAAATCAACACTCTTCTGGTGACTATAGAACTGACTCTACAGCTAACACTCACCATGTCCAGGACACAATTCAAAATTCCTTGACATAATAAATAGGCAGGAAATTTGATACATTCTCAAGAGAAAGATAATCAACAGAGGCCAAAACTGAGCTGATGCAGGACTATCAAACTTATCCGAGTAAGACTTTAATGCAGCTATTATAAATACATTCAGTGAGAAAAAGGAATTTATTTTCATTATCAATGGAGAGACAGAAAATTTCAACAGAAATATAGAACTGTAAAACAGAGCCAAATGAAAATTTTATAACTAAGACTATATATCTGGAATAAAACATTCACCGGGTAAGCATAAGAGCAGAATGGAGATAACAGAAAATAATTAGTGAAACTAAAGTTAGAGCAATAAAAACACCCAACGTTAAAAGCAGAGAGAGAAAAAAATATTGAAAACAAAATGATCAGAGTCTCAGGACAATGTGGAGCAATCCTAGAATTTCTGATATACAATTAATGAACATTTCAAAAGGAGAAAGAGAGAATGCAGCCGAAAATATATATATATTTTTTATTGTACTTTAGATGAAGGTTTACAGAAAAAACTAGTTTCTCATTAGTTAGTACACATATTGTTTTATGACACTGGTTAACAACCCCACGACATGTCAACACTCTCCCTTCTTGACCTTGGGTTCCCTGTTACCAGCTTTCTTGTCCCCTCTTGCCTTGTAGTCCTTGCCCGTGGGCTGATGTGCCCCTTTAGTTTCGTTTTGTTTTATGGGCCTGTCTAATTTTTGGATGAAGGATGAACCTCAGGAGTGACTTCATTACTGAGCTAAAAGGGTGCCCAGGGGCCATACTCTCAGGGATTCTCCAGTCTCTGTCAGGCCAATGAGTCTGGTCTTTTTTTGTGAGTTAGAATTTTGCTCTACATTTTTCTCCAGCTCTGTCAGGGACCCTCTATTTTGATCCCTGTCAGAGCAGTCAGTGGTGGTAGCCGGGCACCATCTACTTGTACTGGACTCAGTCTGGTGGAGGCCGTGGTAGATGTGGTCCATTAGTACTTTGGACTAATCTTTCCCTTGTATCTTTAGTTTTTTTTCATACTTTCTTGTTCCTGAAGGGGTGAGACCTGTGGAGTATCTTAGATAGCCGCTCACAGGGTTTTGAGACCCCAGACGCTACTCAAATGTAGAACATTTGGAGCAGAAAAATTATTTGAAGAATTAATGAACCTACATGGTTGAAGTTATACATTTTACCATAATATTAACTCTAGACTGTGAAAAAAATGTGATGTAATTGCAATCTCTTGAACAACCACCAAAACAATAAAAAGAGGTGTAGCTCAAAGCTAAGAGCTAGATTGAAATGTGATTCTAAAAAATTAAAAACAAAAAAAATTAAGATGCTCTCCAGGAAGACATGAAGAGATCACAGAGAAACAAAGTGCAGGGACAAAAAGAAATTACAAAATGGAAGATCTAAACCCAACAATACCAATGATTACATTAAATGATATTGGACTCAAAGTTACTTAGAACGTTTCTTTTTATTTTTCTTTCCAGTGTTGTTTTTTTATGTGTTTGAAATATTGTTAAATTATTTATGTGTGTAAATAAAGTAGGGTTTTTGCCGACTTTTTGTTCTCATTTTATTTATGTTTTGAGTATATACATCATTGACTTGGTTACAAAAATCAGAAATGCACAGAAAGATATGCTCAGAAAAGGCTCATTCTTCTCATTTCTTCCTATTTACTTTTTGCAGCTAACCACTTGCCCTCATTTCTGGTTTATTCCTCCTGAATTTCTGGGTTCCCAAATGAGTAGATAAATGTATATTTTGTTGTATCCTTCTTTTTTACATAAAAGGTAGAATAGTATAGACGCTCTTTCGTACTTTGTTTTTCTCTTTAAAAACACATCCTGGAAATCTCTCCTTTGCAGTTCATAGACATTTTTCTCATTTTTTAAAATCTTTCTTTCTTTTTATGATTACATAGTACTATAAAATTTATTTAATAACTCTCTTATTTATTGACATAAGTTTACTTCCAATGTTTTGCAGTTTCAAACAACGCTGCATTGAACAGCCTTGTCTATATATATTTTCATATGGTTGGAGATATAATTCCTAGAATGGGGACTGCTAGACGAAAATGAAATGAATTTGGAGTTTTGGTAAACACCACCGATTCCCCTCCAATAAGATTGTACCATATCATATATGCATATATATGAGTGTTCGTGTGTGCTTGTGCTGTTCATAACTTCTGTTCATTTCTCTGTGGATGTTAGATCTTTTTTCTCTCCGTTTTTAAGAGTTCTTTATTATTAGGGATATTAGCCCTTTATCTGTTACATATGTCATCATCTCCCACAATGCTAGCTGTCTTCAGATTTAGTTTATGGTATTTTTAGCTATGCATTTTTTTAAATAAACTTCTTATTTTAGAATAGTTTTAGATTTATAGAAGATTTACCTTGAGAGTTTACAGAGAGTTCTATTAAATCCTTCACCTAGTTGACCTCTCTTGTTAATATCTTACATTGCTTTGGTACATTTGTTACAAGGAAGGAACCAGTAGTGCATCACTATTGACTAAACTCCACACTTGATTCAGATTTCACTACTCTTTCCCTGGTTTCCTTTTTCTGATCAAGGATCCCACCCAAGATACCACATTACACTTAGTTGTCATATGTCCTCAGTCTCGCCCTGTGATAGTTTCTCAACTTGAATTACATTGAGTGGCCTTGAAAGTTTCGAGGAGTACTAGTCAGGTATTTTATAAAACATCCCTAAATTTGGGTTTATCTGATCTTTTGTCAAGGTCAGACGAGGACTATGGGTTTTGGGGAAAGTGACTGAAGAGGTGAGCTAGTATCCTTATCACATCGTATCAAGGGTGTGCGTTATTAACATGATTTTTCACTGATGAAGCTAACCTAGATCACCTGTCTGAGGTAGTATGTGTCAAGTTTCTCCACTGTTGTTACTTTGTCCTCCTTTTTCATAAATCTACTTTTTTGGAAGCAAGTCACTAAGCACATACTCAAAGGGTAGGGAGTAAAACTCCACTTCTTTAAGAGGGGAAGTATCTACATAAATTATATGGGATTTTCCTATTTAAGAGATTTGTCTCTTCTCCATTTATTTATTTACTCAGTGATTTATTTATACCATATGGACTCATAGATATTTATTTTATATTTTGAGTTATAGTCTAGTGCTAAATATGAGTTAATACTGATGTCTTTGAATCTAATCCATTACCTTATCAATCATTCTAGCTTCATCCGACAGATGGAAAACTGAGTCCTACCATCCGCTATCCATTTACATAAATGTTCAGTTCCAGTATACATGTAGAGAAGTATCAGAATTGTTAACCTATACCCCCATGATAGTTATCTTCTCTTTATGTCGGTATTTTTTTTCACATTAAAACAAAAAACAACAACCAAAAAAACCTCTTGTGTAATCAAGGGAGATATTTCAACTGATGAGAAAATTTAGATTAATGTTGTGGTGAGTTTATTGTAGGGGATGGATGACTAGAGGAGTTTGTATTTTGGGCGTTATTATAAAAATAACAGGAATGAGAAACACAGGATAACTGGCTCAAAGATTCTGAATGGAGCAATGGCCTATAAATTATTTCATCTGAATAGGTGCAGGACGCCAAGAAAAAGAAGCACTCTAATTAGCTTTTGCTATTGCATCTTGGTAGCATGCGACAGGCAGGAATTTTTATGGAGCTGCATCATGAAAATATAAAAAGAAAAATAAATATGAAAAATTTATCACTGAGGTTTGTACATGACCCATCAGACTTTAACATTAATATCCTGACACCATGGTTTTCTCGCAACTTCTGAATCACATTCCACGTGTCTGGACTCCTACCATCTTGCTGAATCACTATTGGGAAGAACAAGGTGTACAAACCACGGTTCTCAAGAGCATCACTATTGACATTTCGGCCCAGATAATTCTTTTGTTGTGGGGGCTGTCCTGTGAATTGTAATATGTTTAGCTTCTACCTACTAGGTGCCCTTCTTATCCCTCCTCCAATTCCTGTGTGGAAAGCAAAAATGCCTCCAGATCCTACCAACTGCCCCTGAGGAGTAAAATCAACCTTGGTTAAGAACCACTCTGTAGATAAAAGCTTGAGGAGTCTAAATATTTGAATTTATTTTTTATTATTTGTTTTTAAATGAAAAATGCTTTGCCATTGATGGGGAAGTTCATTTCACTTGTGTTCTTAGAGCCAATATTTTCAGTTGGGCTACATATTAACCCCATTTTCTTACCCAAATGTATCAACATGCACGATATATGGCCTCTTCATCCTTTGGCTCCATGGCTTTTTACAGAAATAACTGTAAAAAGAAGGGCTCAGTAGGTTTGTGGTTTTTGAATATTCTGTAGCTAGGAAACTTTAATCCAATCTAGACATTTTTAGAGGTGAGAAGTAGAGAGGAGGGATAAGAAATTCACAGGAGGGATTTTAAAACCAAATTAGAAGATTTTTAAAAACCAAATCTTCAGAAAAATATCTATCATTTGTGAATAATAAAAAAATTCCTTGAACATATGTATTTTTCCCAAACTCACAATTTGCTTTTACCATTAATAAATGGTGCTCTTTTACTATTCAATTTAGTCTCTAAACACTCATTCAATTATTACCAAACGCTGCCTTTCTCTAGTTTAAAATTTTGAATCAACTTTTTCATTGAAGGAGAGATTTTCATTTATTCTGCATTGGAAAGGCGGACACCAACATGGATCTATTTAGGAGTTCTCTCAGTGACTTAATCATAATTGGCTAAGATACTTCTTTATGGAAGCCTGATCCAGGCTGAATTTGACAATGCTGTGAATTGCAGAACCGCTCCTCTTGATCTAAATAGTTGTCAGTCTATGGAAATCAGTGCAGTTTGAGGCTAAGTTAAATCAGAAGGTTAATGGTCAGACCCTTACATTGTGGACTTTATGACTCAGACATTCCTGGGGTTACAAGTAAAGATAGAGACCAGTAATCTCAGCAAGACTTTTAGTGAACCCTTGTCTGAAATATATAATTGTTCTAGACATTTAATCCCAATGAAGAAAGAGTCTGAAGGGCCCTTGGAATCTACCTTTCATTTTGAAGATCAGTTGGCTGAAGCCCAGGCAGAATAAATGACTTTCCTATAGTCCCGAAGTTACTTGGTAAAAGTAAAAAAAAAAAAAAAAAATTTGCTATTGAGTCAATTCCAACACATGGCGACCCCATGTATGCAGAGTAGAACTGCTCCATAGAGTTTTCATGGCTATAACCTGTTGGAGGAAGAGCCCCAGGCCTTTATTTCAAGGTGTCCCTGGATAGGTTTGAACTGCCCACCTTCTGTTAAAAGCCCAGTGCTTAACCATTTGAGCCACCCAGAGACTCCTGGTGAAAATAATAGGATCAGAGTTTGGATTTTCTGACTCCCAGAACATGCCTCTTCCCACTGAACCTATTGCAGCAGGGCATAGAAGGCAGTGCAGTGGGCAGTCCACCCCAGGTCAGAGAGGTTAGCACTGAGACTTGCTCAAGCAGAGCCATCCAGAGCCAGAAAGGGCCAAGCAGAGATCTTCAAAGTATGCCATTACTTTTCCCTGGAAAGTTAAAATGGAAACTACAAAGGTGCAATTTATCAAGAAAATGTAATTTTCTCTGGTAAAGGACTGAGAGGAAAGGCAGATGATCATAATAAAATGATTTAGTAGTAGATATCTGGACCTCTTTAAAGTGTTAAAAAGCAAAGATGTCACTTTAAGGACTAAGGTGGACCTGGCTCAAGCCATGGTATTTTCAATTGCCTCCTATGCATGCGAAAGCTAGACAATGAATAAGGAAGACAGAAGAAGAATTGATGCCCTTGATTTATGATATTGGTGAAGAATATTGAATAGACCATGGACTGCCAGAAGAATGAACAAGTCTGTCTTGGAAGAAGGACAGCTAGAATGCTCCTTGGAAGCGAGGATGGTGAGACTTCATCTCACGGACTTTGGACATGTTATCAGGAGGGATCAGTCCCTGGAGAAGGACATCATGCTTGATAAAATAGAGAGTTAGTGAAAGAGAGGAAGATGCTCAAAGAGACGGAGTGACACAGTGGCTACAGTGGTGGGCTCAAGCATAGCAACGATTGTGAGAATGGTGCAATATTTCCTTGGGAACTGACTCGATGGTACCTAACAACATCAACAAATCTGGGCCTACTGGAATGTCAGGAGGAACCGGGAGGTGAAATCCAGGCCTGCTGTGATTACCTTAGGTCATCTGGCAAACTTAAGTAACAGAAAAAATATATGCTCATACAGAATTCATTTAATAGGAGAGTGTAGGCAAATAGCAACTGTGCCTGCTTCAAGACACTTATATCAAGGTCTTGTTGGTCTATCAGAAAATGGAAGAACAAAAAGCAATTCCAAAAAAATGCATTTCTCTTAAATACGTGGCTAAAATGAATATGTCTTTCAATCAGACCAATTCTATCATGTGCAGCTCCGCTAAACTTTAATAATCCTCAGCAGAGAATTGTAATTTTAAAATCCCCAAAAATGAAACAGATAAAAATGTCAGGAACTTTGCAATAAGGCAGAAAGAAAATGACCTGACATTGGGTCTCCATAATGCTATGAATTCTGTGTAGGAGCTAAAAGTGGCTGTATATACTACAAAAAAAAAAAAAAAAAAAAACTGAATACGTATTAATAAAAACACGCTAAATGTTTCCAAATAGATGAATGTTTGATATAAGGTGATGAGAGGCCTGGATATTTAATTCGATTTTCTCCATTGCTGAAATCCTACGTAAATCACAGGTATGATGAAGCAGGTGCAGACCAACTGTTCACGTTTTTATTATCATCATAGTCAAACATATTAATCACCTGCTATGATTGGATCATCAATCCCTGGTATCAGGTTATGAAGGTGATTGATCTTTGACAGGCTATTAATTGATGGAGCTCATTGATAATGATTCATCTGACAATAGCGTATTAATTTGGCTATTACAATTACCTTAAACATCAGTAGTCCCTGCGTAGCACAAACAATTAAGCACTGGACTGCTAACAGAGAGGCTGGCAATTCGAACCCACCCAGAGAGACCTCTGAAGAAAGTTCTGGTTAACTGCTTCCCAAAGGTCGCAACTATTGAAAACCCTATGGAGCACGATTCTACTCTCACACATACGAGATCTCCGAGTCAGAATCAACTCGACGGCGGCTGATAAAAAACACTGGTATGTTCAAGTCACGGGTGACGATTGGGAGCGTTTTCTCCAAAATGATGAAAGAAGGGTAAGGGAAATAAATATCAGATCAGTGTAATTAAAACCATTACAACCAAATCCTTCTGCTCCTTAGAGTCAGTACGTTTGATAACGGGGCAGGGCTGCTCCACCAGTAAAGCACTTGCATTTTTATTACTGAAAATATTCTAAATATTTGCCCTTAGAATTTATTTTAAAAAAAAATACTCTCCCATAAAGTGCCTATTTAATATTCTCTGTAATTCTGTATGGAGTCACTGAGTGGTGCAAAAGATTAATGCCCTCAGCTGCTAACCAAAAGGCTGGAAGCTCCAGTTCACCCACAGGCACCTTGGAAGAACATCTAGCAATCTACTTCGGAAAAATCAGCCGTTAAAAACGCTATAGAACACAGTTCTACTCTGACATGCATAGTGCGGTGTAATGAATTGCTTTTGTGTGGCCTTTCTAGCCATGGTCCTGGAACTCCCACTCAAGTGATTGGGCGGGACTGTGCAGACATGGTGATTGTGGCCCACCAAAGGGATTGGTCAGTTTTTGCCATCCTGCTGGGCTTGAGGCAAGCCATCCCAGAGGCAGGAGAGAGAAAATGCCACCACCACCAAGGAAAAAGAGCCAGCATGTCCTTTGGACCCAGGATCCCTGAGTTCAGAAGCTCCTGGAACCAGGAGACAGAGAGAGAACTGTCACACTAAAGGCAGCAAGAAGTAGCAGCAAAGACCTGGCAGCAGGAGACCACACGTTGAGCTTCCCGGCCCACAGACAGAGAAGGCAGAGTGCCTTTGGGCAGAGGCCCAAGGCCAAGGAGAGATGTGTCTGTGAGCACAGCTGAAAACAGGCTCTCCTGATGGAGGAACTGTATTCTGAGTGTTCCTGAGCGTGAACTGTAACCTGTCACTTCCCTAATAATCCCCTTAATAGTGAGTATAGTCTGTGAGCTGTGTGTGGCCATTGCAATGAAGTAGAGAGAGCCGTGGGAAGGACGGTTGGTGTCAGAATTGGTAAAGATGGCAGAGAGAGGAGGCATGCCTGGCCTCCGCCTCGTGGGGATCAGCCTTGGGCTGTTGATCTTGATTCTTCTTCCCCTTTGGGAGGTTGGAGGAGGTCAGGCACCACCCCCACGCCCTTTTTACACATGGGGTCTCCGTGAGTTGGAATTGACTCAATGGCAACTTTTTTTTTTTTTTTTTTTAATAATTCTGTATGGTAGGCAGAGTAATGTCACCTCTATTTCACAGGTAACAGAAATAAAACTTAAAAAGTTCAAGTGATTAACCTAAACGATAAGCCATGGTTTGGATCTAGGTGCCCTATAACAAATTTATGCCTCATTCTTGACCTTAATAATATCCCCTTCCTCTCCTCTCTCTTATTGTAAAGACTTGATCTCTGTCCACTCACAGGGACACATACTTGGATGTCAAAACTTCAGAAACCTGACTGGCAGCCAGGGACTGGACCCAGAAAAATTGTAGATCTAGAAAAATCAGGAATCAAGTCAATCTAAGCTATTTTCCTTAGAGTTTGGGTTACAGAACTACTATTCTTAGAAAATTTTGTTTACGAAAATCATTATCTAAATTCTCTTAAAAGTAATTTCTGTTTTTCTATCAGCAAGATGCTGAAGTACTACGACAGCTGATTTCGACAAAAGAAAATTCATCTGTACCATAACCTTATTGCAAGAAAAATGCTGTATACAAAATCAGAGACACCATTAACAGAGAAAGAAGAAAGTGGGGAGGGGAGAATGGAGGGAGAAAAAGAAAGAGAGACAGACAGAGAGAGAGAGAGAGAGAGAGACATCAGTATAATTTAATTAAGCAGGAAATTAGCAGTCTTGACAACCTCTTTCTAATGCTATTAACGGCATCTTCCTTCAGATGACAGACCCAAAGGTTAGCCTGAATTGAAAACTGGCAGTATGGCAGTGATGCTTGTGTTCAGGGAGGGCTTATGGGCCATAACAGGAAAAGATTTAGACTAACTAGGAAAAAAAAAACCAAGTAGTAAAATGACAATGATGTCATTTAATATTTGGCTGCTATAACTACCTTAAACATCAGCACGCTCAAGTTTTATGGCTAATATTTGGGAGAATTTTCTACCAAAAGACGAGGGAGAGTAGGGGTGATAAATGTCAGATCAGTAAATAATAGTATCTTGCTGCTAAATAAATGTTAGCAGCAATTAACACCACAGGCCAATGGTTTGTCGTGCGTCAAACTCATGTATTACTGGGTAATTACGGCATGAGGCAGTGTCGTCTTAATGAAGAGGTTGTGTGGACATGGAACTCCAAACTGCTACATAGGATGCTTTCCTTCATCCTTAAAAAAATTGAAATAGAAAATCCCGGTGATTTCCCTCATTTTTATTGTAGCTGCGTTTTAAAATATGCAAATATTTTCTGATGATGTTAGTTTCATCTTACTTAGCTCGTCCATGTATGACACATTAAGTGCCATCTAAACTGATAAATCTGAGCTATAATTTCAAAACGGTGGTCCCTTGTGCATTTCCTTTCTTCTGAAATGATCTCAGAGAGCTTCAAATGCAATATAACTCTCAGCAGAAAGTTGGATAGATAAGTTCTGTATTCATTTCCAAAATCTGAGTATAAAGATAAAAGTTTTACCCGATGCGTGGGCTTCCTTGAGTACTATAACATCACATTCAAAATGCAAACTTGACTGATATTGTTGCTCTTAATATATTTCATGCTTTTAATATAGGTGAAGCTTACCATTGTTCAACAGCTCCCAATCGTCTTGGTGATAAACTCCAACCTCCTTAGTAAGCCCCAGAAAACCTTTGTTCTCTGACTCATGCTTAGGTCTCCAGCCTCACAGCTTGTCCTTCTATCACATATGGAGCTAATTACATTCCCCAGCCTTGCTATGCTCCCATATGCTTCTTAAGTTTTGCAGACTTCATCAGAATGTGTGCCTGGAATGCCCTTCTGTCATCTCTCCACCTGGCTAAGTTGCAGCCATGATAAAAACCCAGTTCAGGAGTCATGTCTTCCAACTTCCTCTGTCCCTGTCTCCGTCAGACTGGGTTTTGTACCCTTGATCTGTCTCCTGCAGCAGCCTGCACTTACATTTATTGCAGTCATTCTCACACAGTATTACCATTGTCTGTGCCCTTGCACGTGTCTCTCACTAGACTGTGGGTCCTTGGAAAGCAGACACTATGTATAATTTGTATGGCCTTCGTGCCTAGAAGTATGGTGGCATATAGCAATCCATGAACAGTTGAGTGAATGGATAAAGTCAATACGAAACCAACTCACAGCCTTTGTTTTTGACACAGGTATATTAGAGATATGTTTTACAGACCTATTGTGACACTTCTAGGTCATTTAAAAGTGGTGTTGATTGAAGAGGAAAACAGACTGCCTTAATTTTACAAGTATATTTGGAAAATGTCTAGAGTGTATGGTAAATCAAATTTAACAAAATTTAAGGTCAAGGCATGAGAAATGTGGCATTTACTATGATTTTATTCTGCCAATTTTGGAGGAATTAGTTATATTGTACGTTTTTATATTCTATGAAGAATCCCAAAATTGTGTTTTCACTTAATCTCTCTTCCTATTTTCTATTCTTCTGATTTGGAGCAAGGCTATGGAGTGTCAGTAGGGTAAGGGCTAGGAACAGAGAAGTGTTGGTTGAAATGGTTAAGGTTGTATTTACAGGAAAGGACAAATCCTACCAAACCGTATCAACTTTTGACAATTTTGCACTACACTTCTATTGTACAGTTGTTCTCTAACCAAATATTTCATGATTTTCCTCTCACCACAAACTCCACATGTCCCTCACTCAGATGATGACCTTGCCTTCTATCCTACCAAGAAAATAGAATTCAGTCAAAAGAAGAACTCCCTAGTCTCCTTCCACAAAATCTACCAAGCTTCCTCCATCTGGCTTCCCTCCTGTAACAAGGGACAAAATATCCATGTGCATACTATCCTCACTACATGGTGGAAATCTTTCCTTCTCATCTCCTCATAGATTTTGCTCTTGCATTATACCTGTTTATTACTGTTTTTTACATAATCAATTTAGTTCTATTGGTTTGTTCCGATTATGATTCAGTATCTCCCATCTTTAAATAAAAACATAAGCCCTTGCTTAATCCTACAACATTTTCTAGGCATTGCCCCATTTCTCAGTTCCACTTTATAGCCATACTTCTTGAAAGAATCATCTACATTCTCTGACTTTCCTCTATCCCATCCCACTTCAAGAGAAATGATGTAATTTCAACAAAAGCATTTTAAAAAATACTATGTATTTGTTGATGATGCCCAGATTTATATTTCCAGTCTCTAACACAGATCTCTAACTCACATATGCAACTTGCCTACTTGAGATCTCCGTGTGAATGGCTAACAGGCAACACAAATTTAGCATGCCAAAAATAGTCGTTCAATTTCACACGTGCACTGTTAAGTATGCCTCTCCCATAGTCTTATCTATCTCAGTAATGGCCCTACCATTTATCCAATTGCTTAGCCCAAAAATTCAGAAGCCAGTCTGCTCCTTCTCTTTCCATCTTCCTCAGTATCCAATTCATTACTAAGTCCTTCAGTTTCTACCCATAAAATATATCTCACAGGTGACAACTTCTCTCTGTCTCCACTGCTACCACCCTAGTCTAAGCCAACATAGAGTTTTGTAAGAGCATACCTGATCCCTGTTCTTCTACTCTTGCTCTGCAGAGCTGCTGGATTGATATTTATAAATGCAAGTTAGACCATGTCACACACCTTAAAA
This sequence comes from Trichechus manatus latirostris, assembly GCF_000243295.1. Lineage (NCBI taxonomy): Eukaryota > Metazoa > Chordata > Mammalia > Sirenia > Trichechidae > Trichechus > Trichechus manatus. Next base: position 24,545,230 of record NW_004443940.1, on the reverse strand, counting down.
TTTCTCTCTTGGCTTTGCACCAAGAATGAAAACCAAACTCCTTAAAACAACTTCACAATCCTGCATGATCTGGCTTCCACCTGCTTCATCAAAGACATCTTTTTCAGTTCTGTCCTTAATCATGCTCAGCGTCACTGACCTTCTCTTTCTGTAGTGAACTCACCAGTCTCTTGTGCATTAGGACTTGTGGCACAAACAGTTTCCTTTGCGTGGACACTCTTTCTACCGGATTGCCACATGGCTGGCTCTTTCGGTTATGAGGGCCTCAGATCAGATTTAACATTACCTAATATAGTTTGAATCTTCTAAACTTCACCTGTCCACGCTCAACAACTGACATATCACCAAGTTTCTCTTTTTCTTCACATAATTATCCATATGTGCACATATGTGTAAACACCTACTTTGTGATAACTGAAGATAAGTGATATACACCACACACATATACAACAAACAAATTTCAATCCTGAGTGGAAAGCACCCAGCTACCCTGCTTCTCCCCTTTAATCTCAAGTCTTAAAAGTTTCCCATCTTCTATACGAAGTAGCTGGATCCGGTAAAGGAGAGAATGGCTAGAACTTACCATCCACACCAGAGGTGAGGAAAATTTTCATGATACAAGAAGATCTTTGAGACTTGCTAATTGTCTTTAATTTAAAAGATTAAACTCCTTGCTGTTGAGTCGATTCCAACTCATAGCGACCCTATGAGGGAAAGATTACACCCTGAGGAAGGTGGAGGGGACCAGAGTTTTAAGAGGAAATTAGCATTTCAAGCTTCTAAGAGACTGAGCAAAGGGGGAAAGAGAATAGCATGAGGAATGGAGAAAACGATCCAAGTCGGACATTTTCAGTAGGGCTTGGACAATTAACGTGGACACATCACAATGCCTGCAGAGTGGAGCTCTTTGGTCTTATTCTTCTGCTTTTTTATTCTTTTGACTCCAACTCGAAATAGGTGGACGTATATAGGAGAAATATTCACCTCCCTTGGCTCTGATCGTAAGTGTGAGATGAGCTGGAAGCCTTTCCCAAACCAGCAGTGTCCCATTTTGCCGGTGAGTAATTGGCTATTTGCCTTGTGGTGGGGTAAAGAGCACTCATTCTGCCAATTTCAAGCATGATCCCACTTTCAAACTTCTCTTAATTGCTGGATACTGATAGCCACTGCACTCAATTTGCTCTGTTGAGCATTCCCAAACAAAGGGACCATTTGATGGCCCCTAAGAGTTCTACTCTGTCCTATAGGGTCTCTATGAGTCAGAATATACTGGATGGCAGGAGGTTTGGTTGTTTGTTTGTTTTTAAGAGCCTGCTTGCCAAGGGCAGTGATAATGTTCTGGAAGCGTGCTTTTAGCTTATCTAGTGAGCAGAAGGAAGTATTTCAGCAGTCCGAGTACAACACTGCATTAGGTCGATGGATGACGATGAGTATAGGATGGCCCATTGGTTCAATACACTGTTGGAGTTAATGGACATGCACCAATTGTCCCTTGAGTTGTAGCTTGAAGCACCCTAGACATCAGGAAGTAAGAAGTCAGGAGAGCAGGAGGTAAATAAGACATTAAACATATTATAGAATGAGATTGCATTTCATTTTTTGCCCTGGAGCCAACTGTGCAATTTCAATGATCTCGCATAAACTGCTCTATTTTTGCATATCCAGAGTCAAGGCCATCTAGGAATGAGGAGCTGGCAAGCACCCTGATAGCTTGAAAAGGAAATGCATACCCTTTTAGGCTTCAAAATCATTTGACCTGCACGGCCTATGGAAGCAGCTCCCCTGAGATGAAAAATGTTTATGAAGATTGGTAAACACAGAAGCTGCAAAAACTCAAGAACAGGGAAAACCATGATCAGAGAATAAATGCGTGTTAAATGGGTGTATAGGGTCGCTATGAGTCGGAATCCACTTGAAGGCAGTGGGTTTCGTTTGGTTTCATTTTAAATGAGTGTAATGCAGGGTAATTAGCATAAGCATGCTGCCTGCAAATATACCTCTGGCAATTTAGCACTAATTACAAAAAAGCTATGTTTTTTCTGACCTTCTCTTCAGCATTTCTTTTTGTTTATATACTTCCAGCTTTCCTATATTTTTTCAATCTAGGTTTTATTGGGTCAACTGGGAGGGGCACAGCACATGACACTAAGTATGGAATGAAATGTTAGGCTTATCTTGGGATTTCCATATAGACAGCTTTACGCTACTCAGGCAATTCCAGCCAGTAGTGTGGGAAGCCTTTTCAATATACTGTGTGCATGCTTATATATATTCATGTGTTTATTTCTCATAATAGCAGCTATATTATGGAATTCACTGGTATGATCATTTCAACTTTGCTTTCTTGGAAAGTTAATAGAGCAAAATCCAAACAAAAAAAATCAAAGTAACAATTTATTTTGCATGATCTCCATCTGCCACTACAGAGTTGATTTGCCTGTGACCTTCAAGAAGGAATATCTGTCAAGAAGTAGAGCCACAAAAAGCAGGCCAGGGGCCAAGTAACCTTGCTAATTTGTCTCTGCATACCTTTATAGATAGCTGTAGATACTTTTTTCATCAATTGCAGTAGAGACCTAAATAACAAGAACATGGACAAGATATACATTGACAGTGAAGAATACAGCATCCTATTCTTCTACCACATCTTAATCTTTGTTTGTTTATGTATTTATTATGCTGCATATTACTTGTCAGTCTCATCTACTACTAGACTGTAAAATCCATGATGACAAAGATTGAATCTTGATATATTTGATTTTTAGAATCTAGCAAGTGTCTGGCACATGAGAGGCACACATTAAATAGTTGTCAAATGACTTAAAAATATAATTTTGGAAAGATTCATGAAGGATCTAGATTTTAATCTCTTTATTAATCTAATACTAAGATAATTGGAGAGGGTAAAAAGATGGATCACCACCCATTTGTCAGATTGTTATACTGCTGGAAACTATTCCACTGGTGTTTCAAATATCACCAGAGTTGTCGATGGTGTACAGATTTCAGAAAAGCTTCCAGAGTAAGACAAACTAGGAAGAAAAACCTGACTATTTACTTCTTCAAATAGCCAATGAAAACTCTACAGATAACAATAGAATACTGTCTAATACACTGCTGGAAAATGAGCCCTCTAGGTTCAAAGACACTCAAGATACACAATGACCACAACAATAGACTCAAATATACCAACAATTGTGAAGATGGTGCAGGATATCTGCTGTACTTGGGGTCACCATGGGTCAGAGCTGACTCAACAACAACTAACAAGAAGATGGAGGCAGAGTCTGCTACGCTACAATAGTCCAGGCCCATGGTATTAAAAGGTAAAGACGAATTTGAACATTGTATTTATTCAACAATTATTAAATGTCTATTATGTGCTGGAGTCTCTGGTTGGCATAAACAGTTAAGCACGGGGCTAATATTGACCTTCTAACTGAAAAATTGGTGGTTTGAACCCACCCAGAGGCTCGTTAGAAAAAGGGCCTGGTGATCTGTGTCCAAAAGATCACAGCCATGAAAACCCTATGGCGAGCAGCTCTACCCAGAAACACATGGGGGTTGCCATGAGTTGGAATCAACTTGACGGCAATCTGTTTGGTTATATTTTTATTATGTGCTAGGGAAACAGCAGTGAAGAAAACACATAAATATCCCTACAACAAATAGCTGTAATGGGAGAGTCAGAAAATAGACAGGAAAAATTATACATATTTATATAATATTTCACATAGTAATAAGTTCTAAGGAGAACAAATAAGGCTGGTAAGGTGGTTAGGAATTACTGGGCGTGGGGCATGTGAGGTTGACTCTAGATGCAATGTCGCGGGGAGACCTTACTTAAGGTACGTCTGAGTACTCACTAAAAGAGTGCGTGAGGGTGAGCAATACACATAACTGAGGACAGAACGCGCTGGTGCAAAAGCTATGAAGTATGTTCTAAAATATCTAGGAAAGTTAATCTGGCTACAGCAGAGTGAATAAGGAGGGAAATCGGAGGTGAGGTCAGAGAGTAGATTATATAGAATTCTGCAGGTCATAGTAAGGACTTTTATTTATTTACTGAATGAGATAAGGGACATTGACCAGATCAGTGACATGATATGACTTGTATTTTAACAGGATCACTCTAGCTGCTAAGTTGAGAATAAACTGGCAAGAGCAGAAGCAAAGATGCTAAATGAAAAAGCTATTGAAATATTTTAGCAACTATGGTGATGCTTAAACTATGTTAGTAGTAGCAGAAGTGATAGAAAGTAATAAAGTTCTGGGTATATTTTGAAGGCAGAAACAGTAGAATTTTGTGATATGTGATATGAAAGAAGGAAAAAAAAGCAGTTAAAGAAGACTTAAAGATTTTTGTTCTAAACAACTGGTAGAATGAATTTGCCATTAACGGAGCTAGAGAAGATTGCAGAAAGAACATTTTTAACGATTGAGGTGGTATGGGGAAGATGAAATACCAGAAGCTTAGCTTTGTACATCTTATGTTTGAGAAGCCTATTGAGCATTCAAGTTGGATATAGAATGGGCAGTTGGATATATGGGTCTGGAGTTTAGGAGATGGGGCCGGAGACTTGAATTTAGGAGTTATTAGCACATAGATCCATAACACAGGAAGAGATCACCTAGGGGTGAGTGTTAATAGAAAGAGCAGAGGTCTAGATGAACACCCAAATTTAGAGGTTGGTGTGATTAGGAAGAGTTGACAAAGCAGACTGAGAAGGAGTAGCCGAAGAGGTAAGAGGAAAACCAGGAAGTCAACAGAAAAAATGTTTCCAGGAGGGGAGTAATCAACTATGTCAAATGCTATGGATAAAAGAAAGAAGATAAAGTCTAAGATGTTACTGTTGTATTATTTTGAAATGTTTAATTGTTTCCTTTATTTTTTGTAACATTTTCTTTTGATGTAATTTCAAATTTACAGAAAAGTCGCTAGAATAGATTAAGGAATTCCCACACAACTTTTATCCATATTCACCAATTGTTTATATTTTACCTCATTTGTATTATAATGCTCATTTTGTATCTATGTCTATAGGTATAGATATACCTATAGACATAGACATAGACATAGACGTAATATCCATCTATTTTTTCCTGAATCATTTGAGAGTAAATCGGAAGCATCATGACCCTTTACTTCTAAATAGTTCAGTATGCATTTCTTATGAATAAGAACATTCTCTTATATTATGACAGTATAGTTGGCAAAATCAGAAAATTTAAGATGAAATATTATGATCTAATCTATCGTCCCATTAAAATTTTGTCAATGGTCCCCAAAGTGTCTTTTTTATATTTTTTTCCTAGCTCAGGATCAAACACAGGATCATACATTGCAGTGAGTTGTCGTGTCTCTTTAACCTGTTGCCATTGAGTTGATTCCAATTCACAGTGACCCTATAACGACCCTATAGGACAGAATAGAATGGCCCCATAGGGTTTCCAAGGAGTAGCTGGTGGATTCCAACTGCAGACCTTTTGGGCTAGCAGCCAAGCGCTTAACCACTATGCCACCAGAGCTCCCACTACACCACAATTTGGAATAGTTCCTCAGCCTTTCCATATCTTTCCTGACTTTGATAATTTGTTAGGTTACCAAACAATTATTTTTTTAGAATGTACTTCAGTTTGAATTTGTCTGATGTTCCCTCATGACTAGATTCTGCATTTTTGGCAGGAATAGCACCAGAGCAATATCACGCCTTTCTCAAAGTATCTTATTATGAAGCACATTATTCCTGATATTGGTGATGTTAGGTTTGATAACTTGGTTAAAATGGTGTTTGCAGGATTTCTCTATAACAAAAGTACTATTTTTCCTTTAAGTAATTTGTGAAGAAATAGTTTGAGACAAGTAAACATTCAGTTCCACATTGAATTTTCACCTATAAGTTTTAAGACACATCAATGATTTTCTAACTGTATCATTCTTTTTTATATTGATTAATTGATACTTTATTGTAAGAAAGGGCTTACTCTTCTTCATTATTTATCATATAGTTGTTTTGGTTTATTTGTTCATATCATTATACATTAATTTATTTTTTATTTATTCAATGGGTAGTAATACATTACTATAATTATTTATTTTTTTGTGCAAATAGTCCCAGAATTGACCAATGACAGTCCATCTAAGTTAGCTCTTTTGACTGTGTGAGACGTTCTCATTATTATTTCAGCACTTGCTTATGAGCAAAAGTTTTAAACTTTGATTATGTGTAATTTATCAATTATATTTTCCTGTTATATGTATTGCTTTGTATGTTGTATCTAATTAGTATTTGACTGGTCCAACTTCAAAAAAATCTACAATAACATCATTGGAGTGGCAGAGTAAGGACCTCTATAAAAGACGCCACTGTCAAGATGGTCAAAAGCAAATTTTTCAGAACTCTGAGAATTAACCAAAGGCTTACAATAATCTTGGGAGTGCCTATTTAATAAGAAGAGCTAAATCTCAATTATAACAACAAGTTTTGGGGCATTTTAACTTGGGCTAATCCAAACTCCTCTCCTTAGCTCGACTGTATCCTTAAAAACAAAAAACCCACATTCACAGTGAAACCAGCAGCCTAATAGTTACTGGAGGGATCAGTATGAGTTGGAGCTCTTGCAAAAATCCATTCTAGGTGAATTATCATTTTTTGACCTACCTGCAATTCCCTGTAAAGCCCCAATTATAAAGTTTGTCTCTATCTGACCAGACTCAATGATCACTCAGTGCAAACAGTATTTTCCTCAAAGTCGTTTGACAAAAACAATCAGTAGCAATTGTTTACCATCACAACTGCCTGAGGAAGTGATAATACTTGGTGCAAACAACAATCTAAACAAAAACTTAAAAGGAAAATCTGGGAGTGATATGACCACGGAGGGCCCTGAAAAGCTCAAATAGTCCTTGAAATTTACAAAGCCACACCCATGCTCAGGGCTGCGTGTATCCTCAGAAAAGATGTGAAAAAGTATTAAGCTCTCACCTCTAGCTGACCTTGAGGCTCTGTGAAAGCAAGAAATGAAGACAAGGCAGTATAAACTGCTGTACTGAGTGTTGAGGTGTGATCCCATGCACATATATAGCCCCTCAGCAAAGACTGGGAGACTTATTTATGCTGTTCATAGAAATGTCTCACCATTCTTTGCATGATCACAGAACTAAGATGCTCAGAGATGCCTATGGCCACAAACAATGAAGAATACGTATTTAAAATAATTAGTTCAGGAAGGTCTCTAAACAAAACCCCAACAATAACAAACCCTGAGGATGGGAAAGAATCAGATTTGCCACATCAGTTATTTAAAATGTCTAGTTTTCAAGAAAAATTATGATACATACAAAAAGACATAAAGTATGGACCATCTCATTGCCATCAAGTTCATTCTGACTCATAAACAAGGGGAAAAAAAATAAAAATCAATAGAAACTGTCCATGAGAAAGTCTAGGTGTTGAACTTACTAGACAAAGACTTTAAATAAACTATTTTAATTGTGTTCAAAGAATTAAAGGAAATGATTTATAAAGAATTAAAGGAAAGTATGAGCACAATATCTCACCAAATAGAGAATATAATTGAGATATAAATTAAAAAAGAAGAACCAAATATTAATGTTTGTGTTGTAAAGTCTAATAACTAAAGTTAAAAAATCACTAAAGGGACTCAACAGCAATTTTAATCAGACAGAAAAGAGAATCAGCAAATTATAAGAAGCTTGACTGAGACTATACAGTCTGAGGAACAGAAAGAGAAAAAAATGAAGAAAAGTGAACAGAGTTTCAGAGATCTGTGGGATAATATCAAGCATACTAACATATGCATAATGGGAATCCCAGAAGGAGAGGAGATAAAGCGGTAGAAGGAATATCTGAAGAAATAATGGCCAAAAACTTCCCAAACTTAATGAAGAATATTACTGTGCACCCCAAAAAAATGAGTATGATAAACTCAAAAATATCCACACCTAAAAACATAATCTAACACCAAATACTGAGACAGAATCGTGAAAGCAGCAAGAAAGAAGAGACTCACCATATACAAAGAATCCCAAATAACATAAATAGTTGGTTTTGTATTAGAAACTGGGAAGCCAGAGGCAGTGGGATGACATATTCAAATTAATGAAAAAAAAAGGCTGTCAGTTAAGAATTCTATATCCAGCAAAGCGATCCTTCAAAAATAAAGGAAAAATTAAGACATTTACATATAAACAAAAACAGAATTTGTTACTAATAGACCGTCCTACAAGAAATACCAAATGGTATCCTTCATGCTGAAATGAAATTATAATAGACAGTGACTTGAAACCACATAAAGAAATAAAGACCACAGTAGATGTAATTACATAGCTAAATATAAAAGATGGTATGAATATATTTTTGTTTGTAACATGTTTTTTCTCCTATTTGATTTAAAAGCAACTGCATAAAGTAATAATAATAAATCTGTGCTGATAGGTATACAATGCATAAAGATATAATTTATACAGCAATAACAGCACAAAGGAGGGGAGGTAGCATATATAGAAGTGAGGTCTTTGTATACTATTGGAATTAACTTGATACTAATCCAAAATGGATTGTTATAGGTTAAGATGTTAATTGTAATGCCCAGGCAACTACTAAGAAGGTAAATAAAAAATATATAGAAAAAGAAACAAGACGATGAGAATGCTTCACCAGAAAATATGTATTTAACACAAAGACTATAATAATGGAAGAATAGAGGAACAAAAGAAAGAAGATATATAGTAAATAAATACGAAAATGTCAGACATAGATACTGCCTTATCACTAATTACATTAAATGTAAATGAATTAAACTCTAACCAAAAGACAGAGATTGGCAGAATGGATGTTTAAAAAAAAAAAAAAGATCCATCTACATGCTGTATACAAGAGACACACTTTAGATTCAAAGACCCAAATAGGTTGAAAGGAAAAGGATGAAAAAATATATTCCATGCAAACAGTCACTAAAAGAGAATTCAAGTGGCTATACTAATATCAGACAAAATACACTGTAAAGCAAAAATTTTTACTAGAGACAAGGAAGGACATTTTAAAATGAGAGAATTGTCAATCCTTCAAGATGTTATCAAAAAACCAAAACTAAACCTGTTGCTGTCAAGTCGATTCTGACTCATAGTGACCCTATAGGACAGAGTAGAACCGTGTGAGTATGTACCATAGTTTGTTTATCCATTCTTCTGTTGATGGGCATCTAGGTTGTTTCCATCTTTTTGCTATTGTGAACAGTGCTGCAATGAATATGGGTGTGCTTATGTCTATTCGTGTGACAGCTCTTATTTTGCTAGGATATATTCCTAGGAGTGGGATTGCTGGATCATATGGTATGTCTATTTCTAGCTTTTTAAGGAAGTGCCACATCATTTTCCAAAATGGTTGTATCATTTTGCATTCCCACCAGCAGTGCATAAGAGTTCCGATCTCCCCTTACCCTCTCCAACATTTGTTATTTCCGTTGTTTTTGATTTGTGCCAGTAATGCTGGGGTGAGATGGTATCTCATTGTGGTTTTAATTTGCATTTCTCTAATGGCTAGTGATCGCGAGCAGTT
>NW_004443940.1:24494474-24535549 GCF_000243295.1 Trichechus manatus latirostris | reverse complement strand
AGTTTGTTTTATGTATTTTGGAGCCCTGTCATTGGGTGTGTAGATGTTTATTATGGTTATGTCTTCATGATGGATCATCCCCTTAATCATTATATAGTGTCTTTCTTTGTCTTTTACGGTGGAACATTGACTATAATTAAACTTTTCTAATCTCATAGTTTAAAAAAAAAAAGTCTCACAACTTCTATTTCTCAATTTGCATTACTTTAATTAAGATTAAATTTGACAGTTTTATTTCATTTTTTAAAAACTTCTTGACATGTAATGATTATAGTGATAGTAAGTTGCAAAAATAGTAGAGACCAATGAACCTCTCACCCAGCTTTTCCCAAAGATGACATCTTATGTAGCTGCAGTATAGTATCAAAACTAGAAAATTGACATTGATACAATACTGTCAACTAGACTAAAGATCCTTTTTAGTTTTCACCAGTTTTTACATGCCCTCCTTTGTGTATGGTGGCATGGGTAATAGTTTTATAAATTCAATCCCATGTATAGGTCAGTGGCAATACAGAACTGCTCCATCACTACAAAAAAAGCTCTCTCATACTATCCTTTTATAGTCACATCCACCAACTCACTCCTATTCCTGTCCCCAAGAAACTACTAGTCTCTTGTCTCTAGTTCTACCACTTTGAGGTTGTTGTATAAATGGTATCATACAGTACATAACCTTTAGAGATTTGATTTTTTTTACTAAGTATAATACTATTAAGATCTATCCAAGTTGTTGCATGTATTAATCATTTATTCCTTTTTATTGCTGAATAATATTCTATTTGATTATTTTCTGATATTATTAGCCAATTTTATTTGTGTGTGTGCGTGTGTGTGTGAATTCTCTGTCCATGAATCAACTCAACAGAATCTAACAACAGCAATCTTTACCTGTTAAAAAGGGATTTTTAAACTTTTGTTATTGTTTTTGTCTTACTTTATTATTTTTTTTCCATGTAGAATTTTCCTTAACATTTCAAATCTATAAATTATTTCTTTTGTGGTTTCTTGGTTTTCTGTTACTCATAGAAAAGACTCCTACTCAAAATATATAATGGTACAATCTTTAATCTGCCTAGAATTTTGTGCGTGTGTGTGTGTGTGTGTGTGTATGTTTAAGAAGTGAGGTCAAACCAAAACCAAACCCATTGCTATTGAGTCAATTCTGACTCATTAGGACCCTATAGGTCTGAGTAGACCTGCTCATAGGGTTTCCAAGGAGCAGGTAGTGGATTCAAACTGCCAACTGTTTGGTTAGCAGCCAAGCTCTTAACCACTGCTCCACAAGGGCTCCAAGAAGTGAGGTAGGAATCCAAAATTCTGCAGGTCTTAAATACATATTTCCTGGGGCTGATGCTTTGCAAACATTTTGGTCCAAACCTGTGTATATATGGGAACTTGCACAGCCAGTACACCTTCTTGGTGTGAGTTGTGAGCCCTAGATTTATTATGACTTCAAAATCAGCTGCTAAACATTACCTACTGGTCATAGGAAGCTGTCCAGGATTCCATCCAGAGGAGAAATGGGAGTTTGGACAGTTGTAGCTAGACCTTAGGAAGATACAGAAAGTGTTAAAAAAACAAAATGCAGGGGTAAATTCAAGGGGTTTCCAGATGATGCAAGTTTATAGGTTTCCAGACAGATCTCTAAGGCCAACAGCCCTAAATCTACCATATGACTTAGCAGTAATACAGAGTTTGATATAGAAAGCCCTTCCTAACCCTGTGACCAGCAATGTAGATATGATAGGATACAGGATGACGTCTTGACAAATCTCCCCCACTGTGGAAGGGCAGGTTCCTAGTGGTTAGGGCTATCCTTCCACCTGCAGACACAGAGGCCTACTTGCATCTGGCAGGTGCCTGGCCTGTAGTGTTATGGCCACTGTGAGTCTTCCAGCAGGAAAATATAGCCATTGCATTGGGCTCCAGTCCTCACGCACCCTCTTGATTTAGCATTGTTGACAAACTGTTGGAGATTTTTCTGTATATTCTTTTACTATTATCTATATAACCTTCTTACCTCCAGGAAATATTCATATGGTACTTTACCTGGATCAAAAGCAAGCACAAATAACTAGGCAAGGGACCATGAAAAAGTGTTGAGATAGCCACAAACTATGCAAAGAATGGCTGATTCCTTCACACAAATAATGTCTGAAGATCCTGGAGGACTTACAGATCTCAGAGTTGAAAGGACACCTAAATTTCACCTGTGTGACTTCTCACCCAATGGACACATTTTTCCATCTGCATCGGTGAAGCCTGATGATACATCAACGTGGTTTTTGAAGTTAAAGTGTCCTGGAAGTTCATTCCTGCTCCACTACTTCATAGTTGTGTGACTTTGGCGAAATTTCTTACATTTCATCAATCTTGTAATAGGAACAATAAAAGTATGTGCCTCCAAGGTTTCTTGAGCAGACTAAATTAGATAATGTGGGTAAAGCATTTGGCCTAGTGCCAAGCCCATGTTACTAAACGTTAACTACCATTATTATTACCTCCATGTCCAGGCACTCCTTCCATCCTGAAGCCATCCCTATAACTTAGAGGTGAACTGCAGTTTAGTTTCCTGAATTCATTGGCATCAGCCATTGAGTCCAAAGTACAAGATTAATCACTTCAAAGGTCAATTTATTTTGCTTCTTTCTTTGACTATTAATTGAAGTCACCATTTCAGAAACATGTTTCATTTAGAACATGCCCTGGGCAAAACTAGGAGACAAAATGAACAATCTGAAGAGCTCTTTCCTACTGAACTCTTAATAGGTGATAATGGCTTAATGTGTCTGCCTTCCCATATAACATGTTTGTCATTTTTAAAAGAGTTCTTGTTGCCTTGATGGTTTATTCTAAGGGAGTGATTGACAGAGGAATTCCTGTGTCCCAGGAAGGCCATATGTAGAGACAGATGTGAGTAATGGGGTTTTTCTTGATATTCCCATCGCATCATATAGGCATCTACGTTGGTATAGGGAACATCTGCTTTTTGCCTACCCAGCTTTTTGGTTCAATTTTGAGAGAATATAAGTCATCTTTCCCTTTTGGGAACTACCTCCCTAACCTAGTGGGACCATCAAGCTCATGGACCTTCTCTCCTTGCCAGTAAGAATTCCTCTTGATGGGGGACCAGACCAGAGGTAGGCATATGACTCAAGCAGAATTCTTTATTATGTGACCATATAAGCCAGGGATAGAGAAGGTAGCTCATTCTGGTCATGAACACTAAGGACTAGATAAGCTAAGGAAATCTTTTTTGCCATGATCTGGAGAGGAAAGCAGAGATAAGAGATGGAGTGAATGAGAGATGTATTTTTGATAGTATCTTTTGGACATCTAGACACAGTAATGTCTGAGGCTAGTCATGGACTATTTAGTTCCATGACACAGTAATACCTCCACCCACCCATACATCTGGCCTATTTTTCTTCTTTGTTTAAGTGGGTTTGAGTGGATTCCTATTACAAGCAATTAAAAGAGTTCTGATTAATACCATTGGGTACATTGAAGCTCTAGTTGAGGACTGATGAGTTATAAAAATCTATTGCCATTACTGAAAAGAGAACTTGAAATTCATGCTGTATTGATCATAAGCCAATAGCACTAAAAAGTAAAACACCAAAAAACCAAACCAAACCTGTTGCTGTTGAGTCGATTCTGATTCATAGTGACCCTATAGGACAGAGTAGAATTGCCCCATAGGATTTCCAAGGAGCAGCTGGTAAATTCGAACTGTCAACATTTTGGTTAGCAGCCAAGCTCTTAACCACTGCACCACCAGGGTTCCTCAAACACAGGCCTTGTTATATATTTCCACTGCACCCAAATCTTACAATAATTCCATTTGCTTTCTTATAACAGCATACAATATCCTTTGACTAAGACTAAGGCCTCAGTTTCCACCCTTGTCATTCTCATTCCCAAATACACCCATCTACTTTCATGCAGTTTCATCTTCCTGGTGTTCCATCTATCTGTAATGCCATTGACTAATTTTTCTTTAGTTAATTTGAAGTTTAAAAGCTTGATTTCTGGCTTCCCAGAAACTTGATTTTACCACTTATCAATTCATTGACTTTGAGCAAGTGGCTAAAACTACCTTCAATTTTTTTAACAAAATGATGTGGAAAGTAATAGTAACTACCTGTCATGGATTGAATTGTGTCCCCCCAAAATACGTCAACTTGGTTAGGCCATGATTCCCAGTATTGTGTGGTTGTCCTCCATTTTGTGATTGTAATTTTATGTTAAAGAGGATTTGGGTGGGATTGTAACACTCTTGCTAAGGTCACATCCCTGATCCAATGTAAAGACAGTTTCCCTGGAGTGTGGCCTGCACCACCTTTTATCTTACAAGAGATAAAAAGAAAGGGAAACAAGCAGAGAGTGGGGACCTCACACCACCAAGAAAGAAGCACCTTGAGCGTAAGGGGTCCTTTGAACCCTGGGTTACTGCTTGGAGAAGCTCCTAGTCCAGGGGAAGATTGATGACAAGGACCTTCATCCACAGCCAACAGAGAAAGCCTTCCCCTGGAGATGATGCCCTGAATTTGGACTTTTAGACTACTGGACTGTGGGAGAATAAACTTCTATTTGTTAAAGCCATCCACTTGTGATATTTCTGTTATAGCAGCACTAGATGACTAAGACATTACCACATAGTGTTGTTGTGAGAATTAAATGAGGAAATAAATTAAAATTTCTGGCCCGTAGTAGGAGCCCTGGTGGTGCAGTAGTTAAGAGCTTGGCTGCTAACCAAAAGGTCAGCAGTCTGAATCCACCAGCTGCTCCTTAGGAACTCTGGAAATTCACTATGTTATGGAGGCATGGTAGTAATGGTTAAAATAGTGACTGTGAAGTTAGGCAAACCGATTTCAAGTCTGACTCTGCCATTTTTCATTTATGGGACTTGGGCAAGTCAAATCCACTAGAAGTCTCAGTTTCCTCACCTGTATTGGTAATGGTGAGAGTTCATAACTCTTAGGATTATTGAGAGAATTAAATAAGATCATTTAATAAGTTAGTCGCGTGAGGGAATAACCTATCCTTTCTTCTCGCTTCAGTGGTTTCTGTCTAGCACTGCTTGTTATAGTAATCACCAATGAATGGTAGTATTAACATTCTTTTCAAAAAAAATAATTTTTTTTGCCTTGTCTGGAAATAGCAAGCGAAAGACAAAAAAAAATAAAACAAAAACAAAACAAACTCTCTAAGACAAGCTCAGCTTGTCTCTGAGTGTCTGTGCGCACCTGATGCCAAAACTTGTTTTTCATGAAATGGAAAGTGGAGTAGCAGAGCTGCTGCAAACAGTCACTGAAAAGATTAACTACCTTTCATGGCTGCTTAAAGTCGCTGACTATCAACATTTCACTGAAAGGACTTCTGGAAAATGGTGCTTCTGTGTCTCCACTTTGCTTCTTTTCAGCTATACAAATCACACCAGAGCTTAAGTCATTTCAAATCTTGGTGACTACCCTCCCCCACATCCCAAGTGCTTCATTTGTATTTAGTTATGCAGAGAATCACATACATTCGGTATTCCTGTTCCATCAATAGCATAATAAGGTCAGGATGAATGAACCCTATTCATTCAAACATACAGACAGAGTAACCTGAATGTGTCTCTCACAGAAGGACAAAAATATTCAGCACAGCTCACGGTCAATT
Organism: Trichechus manatus latirostris; assembly: GCF_000243295.1. Classification (NCBI taxonomy): domain Eukaryota; kingdom Metazoa; phylum Chordata; class Mammalia; order Sirenia; family Trichechidae; genus Trichechus; species Trichechus manatus. The sequence goes on along the minus strand of NW_004443940.1, from coordinate 24,529,879 downwards.
AAGCATGCAGTTCCTGTGGAAAGCCCATTACAGGTATGAAGACTGGGAAATGCTAGAGAAAAATGGTTCATATCATCCTTAAAAGGCTTGGATCATGTGCTTGATTTTCAAAGGGACTGCTACTGAATAACCAAAATGATTGCAACTGATGAAATATGACGGGTCCCTAGCAACTTACTTCCATTGGTATGATACCATACTTTTTATATTTTCAAATGTGAAGTGGCATTAAAACTCCACAAGCAAGTCATTTATGAGATTTTTGTGACCAATACTTAGCACAATTTGTAGCTCAGTGAATAGTCATTGATGGGGATGATGTCAATGAGGGTATTAACTGTTTTTTTTTTTACAGAAGCACAAGGTTCTAGAGAAATATCTGCTGAGGACCATTCAATATTGAGGAAAGTCTAACCCAATGTAGCCAAAATAAGCAACAAAAATAACCCGTAGCATTTTTTAAATCAGAACGTAATATTGAAAAACTAAAATCACAGCATTTAGTTTTTGTAAATTTTAGATTAATTTATGGAATATTATAAAGTTGTGATGACAGAAAACTCAGTGTAGTGATCAATAGCATGAGTTCCAAAGTCAAATTCCTTAGTTCATTTATCCTCCCCATGCCTCAGTTTCTTATTCTGTAAAATGAGAATAATAATAATACCTTTTTCATAGTGATATTATGAATATTAAATATATGTAAGATATCTAGTGCAGGAGGTCTGTAGCTATTTCTTCTCATTTTGAGTTGTATCACATAAATGAAGGTCTCAAAAGCTGTATTTAATACACGTCATTAAGGCTGACTCCACTTTGAGGAGGCAGCTCTTACCCAGTATTGTTTTGAGTGCCTTCCAATCTGGGGTGCTCATCTTCTGACACTATATCAGACAATGTTCTGCTGCTATTCATTAGGTTTTCACTGGTCATTTTTTCACAGGTAGACCACTAGGTCTAGCCTGTCTTAGCCTGGAAGCTCCACTGAAACACATCCACCATGGGTGACTCTGCTAGCATTTAAAATAGTAGTGGCATAACATTCAGTATTACAGCAACACGCAAGCCTCCACAGTATGACAAACTGACAGATGAGTTGTGGTAATAATTAATAATCAGGACATGGAATGCATGAAGTTTTAATCTAGGAAGATTGGAGGTAGTCAAAAATGAAATGGAAAGCATAAAGATCAATACTGTAGGCTTTAGTGAGCTGAAATAAATTTGTATTGACCATTTTGAATCAGATAATCATATGGTCTACTATGCAGGCAATGACATATTGAAGAGGAATGACGTCACATTCATTGTCAAAACGAACATTTCAAGAACTATCCTGAAGTACAACGCTGTCAGTAATAGGATAATATCCATACACCTACAAGGAAGACTAGTTAATACAACTATTATTCAAATTTATTCACCAACCACTAATGTCAAAGATGAGGAAATTGAACATTTTTACCAATTTCTGCTGTCTGAAATTGATCAAACACGCAATCAAGATGCATTGATAATTACTGGTGATTGGAATGCAAAAGATGGACAAAGAAGAAGAATCAGTAGTTGGAAAAAAATGGCCTTGAGATAGAAAAGATGCCAGGGATCACAAGATAGAATTTTGCCAGACCAACAACTTCTTCATTGCAAATACCATTTTTCAACAAAAAAAATGGTGACTATATACACAGACCTTCCCTGATGAAATACACAGGAGTCAAATCAACTACATTTGTGGAAAGAGATGACAGAAAAGCTCAGTATCATCAGTCAGAACTAGGCCAGGGACTGAATTCAGAACAGACCATTAATTGCTCATATGCAAGTTTAAACTGAAGCCGAACAAAATTAGAGCAAGTCCATGAGAGTCAAAATAGGACTTTGAGTACATCCCACCTGAATTTAGAGAAGATCACAGGAATAGATTTTATGCATTGAACACTAACCAGATGAGTTGTGGAATGATATCAAGGAAATCATACATGAAGAAATCAAAAGGCCATTAAAAAGACAGGAAAGAAAGAAAAGACCAAAATGGATGTCGGAAGAGACTCTGAAATTTGATCTTGAATGTAGACTAGCTAAAGTGAATGGAAGAAATGATGAAGTAAAAGAGCTGAACAGAAGACTTCAAAAAGCAACTTGAGAAGACAAATTATTATAATGATATGTGCAAACACCTGGAGTTAGAAAACCAAAAGGGAAGAACACGCTCAGCATTTTTCAAACTGAAAGAACTGAAGAAAAAATTCAAGCCTCGAGTTGCAATATTGAAGGATTCTACAGGGAAAATACTGAACTATGCAGGAAGTATCAAAATAAGATGGAAGGAACACAAAGGGTCACCGTACCAAAAGAATTGGTCAACGTGCAACCATTTTAGGAGGTAGCATTTGATCAAGAAACAATGGTACTGAAGGAAGAAGTCCAAGCTGCACTGAAAGTGCTGGCAAAAAACAAGGCTACAGGAATGGATGGAATACCAATTGAGATGTTTCGACAGATGGATGCAGCACTGAAGGTGCTTACTTGTCTTTGCCAAGAAATTTGGAGAACAGCTGCCTGGCCAAACAACTGGAAGAGATCCACATTGTGCCCTTTCCAAAGAAAGGTGATCCAACAGAATGTGGAAATTATCAAACAATATCATTAATGTAGCACACAAGTAAAATTTTGCTGAAGATCATTCAAAAGCAGTTGCAGTAGTACATCAACAGGGAACTTCCCAAAATTCAAGCCAGATTCAGAAGAGGATGTGCAATGAGGGATATCATTGCTGATGTCAGATGGATCTTGGCTGAAAGCAAATACCAGAAAGATGTTTACCTGTGTTTTATTGACTAGGCAAAGATATTCCACTGTGTGGATCTTAACAAATTATGGATAACATTGCGAAGAATAGGAATTCCAGAACACTTAACTGTGGTCATGAGGAACCTGTGCATAGACCAAGAAGAAGTTGTTCGAACAGAACAAGGGGATACTGTGCAGTTTAAAGTCAGGGAAGTTGTGCTTCAATATTGCATCCTTTCACCATAGTTATTCAATCTATATGCTGAGCAAATAATCCAAGAAGCTGGACTACATGAAGAAGAATGTGGCATCAGGATTGGTGGAAGACTCATTAACAGCCTGTGATATGCAGATGACACAACCTTGCTAGCTGAAAGTGAAGAGGACTTGAAACACTTACTGATGAAGATGAAAGACTACACCCTTCAGTATGGATTACACCTCAACATAAAGAAAGAAAACAAAAATCCTCACAACTGGACCAGTAAGCAACATCATGGTAAGTGCAGAAAATATTGAAGTTGTCAAGGATTTCGTTTTACTTGGATCCACAATCAATGCCTGTGGCAGCAGTAGTCAAGAAATCAAGATGCGTTGGACAAATCTGCTGCAAAAGACCTCTTTAAAGTGTTAAAAACCAAAGATGTCACTTTGAGGACTAAGGTGCTCCTGACCCGACCCAAGTCATGGTGTTTTCAATTGCCTCATATGCATGAGAAAGCTGAACAGTGAATAAGGAAGACTGAAGAATTGATGCCTTTGAATTATGATGTTGGTGAAGAATATTGACTGTACCATGGACTGCTCGAAGAACAAATAAGTATGTCTTGGAAAAAGTACAGCCAGAATGCTTCTTAGAAGCAAAAATGGTAAGACTTCGTCTCACTTACTTTAGACATGTTATCAGGAAGGACCAGCCCCTGGAGAAGGACATCATACTTGATAGAGGATCATCAGAAAAGAGGAAGAACCTCAATGAGATCAGTTGACACAGTGGCTTACAATGGTCTCAAACATAACAAGGATTGTGAGGATGGCACAGGACCAGGCAGTGTTTTGTTCTGTTTTACATAGGCTATGAGTCAGAACCAACTTGATGGCACCTTGCAACAACAATAACATGTAGTATTGTACATGGCACTTAGTACGGAATCACAGCAACCCTATAATACTGAGTAGTACTGCGCCATAGGGTTTCCAAGGATAGGCTGGTGGATTCAAACTGCCGACCTTTTGGTTAGGAGCCAAGTTCTTAACCACTGTGCCACCAAGGCTCCCAATAAATGCTAGCCATTGCTGTTTTTTAATTAAGGACTTAATAACCAATGCTTGATTATTATGGAAAACTACGTTATTCTGCATGCATTCTTGAGGTGAGGTACCTCTCGTGAAAATCAATTACACTTATCACACACTGTCCATGTGATATTGCATGAGATTATGGACTAGGTAGGTCAGCCTCACTGATCCTATGACATTTGTTTTTAAGCAAATTCTCAAATACAAGGAAACATTATACACTCCTCATTACAAAAGCATTATACATGTTAATCAAGAGAAGTTTCCTTGGCCCTTCATGGTTTCCCCTTTGTCAATATATCTTCATTCTTAGTGAAAGTAATTAGAGCAAATAGAATTGCTGTGGGCAATTTTTTCAAACTTGTCTTTTATTCTTATTGTAGATAGCGAAATACATGGAACATGAGCATTTAGGAAGCAATCCCATGCATTCAATACTGTTTGGGTTCCGTGTGAATAGCTTGCAAAAGCCTTTCTCTACTCTGTATGTCTCGCCATTGTCAATCCCTGTGTCTGGCCCGTCTGCAGTAACATGAAATGATGGTTCTGTCTTCACCCAACTCAGTCAGCTAAACTTCAAAGCTCATTACTATGCATGAAGTCTGATTTCACTCCGATTTAACATTAATAGTCTAATTTGTAGACTCCGTAACTGAACAACACTTTAAATGGCCATTTTGTTTGCTTATGTGCCATTCCTTCCATTTTCATGTACATGCCAACATCAGCTACCAGCTGGTAACAAAGGGACTGACACCCCTTCTTTGCGTTGTGAAAGAAGTCTCTAATAGCCCCTCTCTGCCATGGCCAAGTCTGCGGCAATGCGCCTTTAGACGCCAACGTTGAAGCACATTTTACTGCCCTTGAGCCTGATGGCCTCCCATCCCTTAGGCTACCAGGGAGCAGTAGATAATAGGGTGGCCAGTGACCTTGAAAATGACGAGGTAATGCGCAATTGTTGCCAATATTTCCTTTTCTTTTTAAGGAAACAGGCCTGCTGTCCGTTTGGAAAATGCAGGAGAGGTGGTGCCGCTTAGTCATTGTATAGAAGCCAGCCAATGGTCCTGCGCGATTTCTGTTCTCGGGATATCTCTACAGAGCCAGTTAGGGATTTGGGGAAAGGGTAGGAGACAGAGGATTTTGTGCAGCGCTGCTTTCAGCATTTCTCTTTATTTTTGTCATTCAGGGGAAAGAGTTTTCCGATTCAACCTCTGTCATCCGTCTCTTTTTGCGAAATAAAACTTCACATGGAAAGGAGAGTTTGGGTTTTTTTTTTTTTTTTAAATCAAAAGGAAGGTAATAAAAGCAACTAAATGCTGTTAGGAGACAAAACACTATGTGAGGAACCCCAGACTGCAGGGTCGAAGGCGGGACTGTCGCAGCAACGGATAGGATGTAGGCGCAGGATGTCTTTGCTGTGTGATTTAATGGAACATTTTTGAAACAGGACTAAATGTCAAAAAGCAAAAATAAAAGTGAGAACAAAATCAGACTGAAGTATCTGGTAACTCCCTGACAAAGTATTCTAGTTCTGAGGTTGTTAAAACAGCTCCCTACAGTTTCTCTTCTCGCAAGCCTTTTCCCTCCATCAAAAGAGAAAACAAAACAAAAACATCAGCACATGACTAAAGAACTCCCAGAGTCCTGAAGCAAAGACCGAAGGCTTCAATCCTTTCAATCCGCTTCTGCAACTCTTCAGAGTCAGCAGCGTTATTCATTTATTCTTTTGTATGCCACCACAAGCGGCTTTATTCATGTTCCCTTCGACCAGCGGAACAAAGGACTTTATCCCTACCCTCTTAACAGCAGCACATGTGCTTTTGGGGTAGCTAAAGACAAAAGAGATGACTTCTACCTTCTGAATTTCACAAATGATAGGAACGTGGAATTTATCTAAGCTTATACATGAGACCTCAGAAGAAAGCAGAGCTTCAAAGACAGAAAAGAAAGGTGATGCAGAGTTTGACGTGGGGCCAAATGATGTCTCTAAGCTGCAGCTTTTACCCACAGAACAATGCTGTCTGGCACTGGCTGGGTCCTGTTGTGAGTTGGTGCTTGACATCTCTGCGTAGGAAAAGCTTGTCACAAGATCTTTGCCTCACAAGCAAATGTACTGAGAACTGGAATCAAATGGGAGGTAGGCTTGATCACAGCCATTTGTAATATTATTAATCTTCAGCATCAGAGATGGATTAAGAGCCTGTTACAGTTTGATAGGATGCTGAGCACACTTAATGGCTCCTGATTAGATGAGGCACGCTTTAACAAGAATGCTACGTGGAAATGAATAGGGAGACCATATTCCTGGCAGCTTGAAGCCCTCTCGAAGAAACGTCTCTGCCAGTCAGGACATGACCCAGCCTGTTAGGAAATGAAAGTGGAGTGGAGGGCAAATGCCACCAGGCCTTTCGAAAATAGATCGCCAGGACTTTCTTTTGATGTGCCATTAGGTGGGTTCGAACCGTCAACCTCTCGGTTAGCAGCCAAGATTTAACCATTGCGCTACCAGGGCTTCTTAACCAAATGACTCAAGAGCTTTATTGTTTGATAGGCTATAGAGTATTATTTTCAAACAAATGAATCCAATTCAATTTTATTTTTTGAGGCAAGTCGGATATGTGGAGTAACCCTGAGAGACAACATACACTAAATCAAAAATGGTGCCTTAACGGAGGGCTGTGGGGACCATGGTCTCTGGGAACATCTAGCTCAATTGGCATAACACAGTTTATAAAGACAATGTTCTACATTCTACCTTCTGAGTAGTGTCTGGGGTCTCAAAAGCCTGTGAGCAAGCTGTCTAAGATACTCCACTGGTCTCACCCCTTCAGGAGCAAGGGAGAATGAAGAGAACAGGATAGAAGGGAAAGATTAGTCCAAAGGACTAATGGACCGCAGCTACCAAGGCCTCCACCAGACTGAGTCTAGTACAGCTAGATGGTGCCTGGCTACCACCGCAGACTGCTCTGACCAGGATCACAACAGAGGGTCCCGGACAGAGCTGGAGAAGGATGTAGAACAAAATTCTAACTCACAAAAAAAGACCAGATATCCTGGCCTGACAGACTGGAGACACCCCGAGAGTATGGCCCCCAGACACTCTTTTAGCTCAGAGGTGAAGTCAAACCCAAGGTTCACCGTTCAGCTGAGGATTGGACAGCCCCATAAAACAAAACGAGACTAATGAGGCACAGCTGTCCAGGGACAAGGACTAGAAGGCAGAAGGGAACAAGAAAGCTGGTGATAGGGAACCCAAATTTGAGAAGGGACAGTGTTGACATGTCATGGGATTGTTAACCATTGTCATAAGGCAACATGTGTACTAAATGTTTAATGAGAAACTATTTGTTCTGTAAACCTTCTTCTAAGGTACAAAAAAAAAAAAGCATTATCTATGTGAGATCAAATTGACAACAGCAACTCAAAAGGTTTGATGGGAAGCCTAGGGGCAGTGCGCTGAAGATAATGGTGATGGAATAATTTGGAAAAGAATAGTGAGAATAGCAGCACAACTGGAAGAATGTAATTGATGTTACTGAATTGTACACGTAGAAATTTCTGAAATGGTGTATGTATCTTTGGCTATGGATATTTTCACCCCAAAAAAAAAAGGGTCCTCCAAGGTCGAGAAGGGAGAGTGTTGACATGTCGTGGGGTTGTTAACCAATGTCATAAAACAATATGTGTACTGACTGTTTAATGAGAAACTATTTGTTCTGTAAACCTTCACCTAAAGTACAATAAAAAATTTTTTTAAAAATGCTGCCTTATTACAAAATCATCCTTGCAGAGACTAGTATTGGGTGAATATAATTTCCCTTTTATCACTTTAAAAGAGCACATCTGAGCAATATTTCAGGTGCTTAAATACATTCACTTTGTGCCAATAATTGGATGCGACCCTTTAAAAAGCAGAATGTCAGAACCATTAAGCTTGAATATGGATAGTGATGCACGTAAGATGCACTATTCGTGAAGCGTAAAATGATCACATTAACTAACAAATAAACAATTCAACAATACGGGAACTTTGATGCCAACGAATGGAAAAAACATCACGTAGTGATTTACTACTCTTGTACAAATCCAGTGAGAAATATAACAGGGGTATTTAGATTTCACAGAAATTTGAGTCAGGATGAAAGGTGATGCAGAGAGACCCTGTATTATTACTGGCATTCATAGTCATTATGAAGCAGTGTGTGGGTAAGTGTCATTGTGGATTGCTGTGGACATGGTTATTAACAAGAAACTGTAAGCATGTCTGCCATTTGCTACATTTAAATTAATCCTAGCCTTCTCAGTCCACTACTATGGTAATATCAAGAGGATAATAATTACCAATAGGAGTCCTGGTTGTGCAGTGGTTGAGAGCTCAACTGCTAACAAAAAAGGTGGGCAGGTTGAATCCACCAGCTGCTCCTTGGAAACTCTATGGGGCAGTTCTACTCTGTCCTATAGGGTCGCTATGAGTCGGAATCGACTCAATGGCAACAGCTTTTTTTTTGGTATTTCTCTATAGTATGTGAGAATAGGAAACATGAACTCACAATCCAGCACAAAACTTCAATTCACATCAAAATCTACCACAAGTCTTAATTAAGGCATAAACTTTTTTACAAACAATAAATAATACACCTGAAAAGTGTCTATGTCCTATATGTTTATTTTATTAATTGAAGAAAGAACAGAAGAGATGGAAGAAAGAAGGAAGGGATAAACTACCCAGGCACCATGAGGGCAGTGACTGTACTCAAAAAAGTGGTGATGATGTTAGTGCCGCCATGCTCAAAGCATCTTGCACACCTCTGGGAATATGCTACTATCACTGAATAGTTCTTTCTCTGAACAGTTGTGGTTATGTACAACAGAAGGAAATGTTGTCTTGTCCTGCATCATCCTCACAATCACCAGCGTGTTCGAGTCCATAGTTGTGGCTATGGTGCCAATCCATCTCACCTAGGGTCTCCCAGGCCCTCATTGGCCCTCTACTTCACCTAAAATGATGCCTTTCTCTAGCATTTGACCCCTCCTGTTGACATGTCCAGGAGCCCTGGGGGTGTAGTGGTTAAGCACTCAGCTGCTAACTGAAAGGTCAGTGGTTCAAACCCATCAGCCACTCCGAGAGAGAGAGATTTGGCAGTCTGCTTCCACAAAGATTACAGCCTTGGGACCCTATGGGAGAGTTGTACTCTGTCCTGTAGGGTCACTATGAGTCAGAATCAACTCAACAGCAATGGGTTTTTTGGTTGATGTGTCCAAAGCAAACGAGGTAGACAATGTTCTATTATCATCCATAGGTTTTCAGAAGTACATTACCGTGACTTTCTTCCTAGTCTGTCTTAGCCTGGAAGCTCTTCTGAAACCTGTCCACCATGGTGGAAGAGACTGCATAGGTCCGGCTCACTTTTATTACTCCCCATTGCTAACCCCGCATTGTCTCATGAGCTTGTTTTTCCCTCTGGTTCCAGTCTCTACAAAAAGTTTAAGATTAACCCATGTTCCTCCTTAGGGGGTGGAGAACAAGTGATAATGATCTAGGGATTAAAAACCCAACAAAGTACCCGTCTTGTGACAAGAAAACCTGGATGTCGCCAGATAACCCCCAAGAATATCAGTAAAAGATTAACTCATCTGGGACGTGACCACCTCAAGGGGGAACGAACACAAGCTTCTAAGACCCATAATCTTGTCCCTATAAAGCCTTTGGCCAATCTCCAGTGGACGAGATGGGTTTTTAGAGGAATCTATTCCCCTTTGTCTCTTATATATTGATATATAATAAAACTCTTGCTGCTCACCTCACCCCTGTCTCACAATTGGCTATTGTGGCAGGCAGTTCCAATCCGCTTTATTGCAATAACAATGGGTGACTCTGATGATATTTGAAATATCAGTGGCACAGCTTGCAGCGTCACAGCAACACACAAGCTGCCACAGTCGGACAAACTGACAGACAGGTGGTGGTTCTGAACAGTAGACTGCATAACGGTTAAAAAATTCCTTGTAAGAGCCCACTCTTCCTATTCCCTTCTGTCCCCTCCCAGAGGACTGAGGAGTAACTATCACTCAGTAAGTATCAGTGTGGAGTTGAATAAGGGAAGGTGAGGCTATGGGGTTTGAAGCAAACTTTTAGATTTTTCATCTTAGCGGGCCCTTGGAGGTTATTTTAACTGAACTTCTCATCATAAAAGTCAGTAAAAAAGATTGTAGTATCAGAAGGCCTTATTGAGACTGTATCACTGGTCTCCTCAGGCCAAGTCCTGAGTTTTTCCTCCTCACACGTAGTTTTCTAAGGAGAGAATTTGATTTGATTCTCTTGGCTCCCTGATATTATTACTCAACAACCACTTCTCCAGATTTTATTTTATCCAAGTAATCAGAGTATCCCATTGAACAGAGAGGGAATACCCATAGGCCTGGGGCCCATGACCTCATAGACAGCTGGTAGCTGCAAGGAGACCTCAAGACTCAGAGCTGAGTTAAAATTGGGGCTTCCTCTCTCCTTTTAAGGGTATGCTTAGTGAAGCTGCAGGCTCACTCTACCTCATTAGGCTAATGGTATTCCTGGACATCCATCAGAAATTTGACCTCACTCTCATCCAAGAACTGATTTTCTCCATTCTCTGCAATTCTCTAAGGCACCTTTCAACTTGAGAGTTACAGGCCATGTTAACAAGCCTGTGCTTTCAGTCATCCTAATCCACTGAAGCCCTTTGCTATTACTGCAACAGCATTAATCATTTTACATTGACTTTTTCATGGTTTCACTAAGGCTGTATTTCCTACAATATTTTCCAAGGACCACATGATGGCTTGTGGAGAAAGAAAAAAAGTGTGCCATTTTCAAACGAGTTTGGGAGAGACTGCATATTCTACCTCATTCTTCCAGCTGAATTATTTATTTAGCATTTTAAAGCCTCTGAGAAATCCTGCAGAAAATAAACCAGTGTACCTCAGCATTTCTCAGATACAGATGACAACATAAATCCTGTGTTCACGTAACACCACTCACGTGTCCTGGGACTGATGAACTCTGGGGCAAAGTGTCCACCCTAGATGTAAAGTTTATATTAAACGTTCTGGAGGCCTATGCTTTCCGAACCCCAAACTCCTAAATTTCCTAAATTTTCCACTAAGCCAAGAAAAGGGAAGCTTTCCAATTTCCTCCCCTGAACTGGTAAATAGACAGGTTGGCTGTATATTTTCATCTTTATTTTAAACTGTGCTGGATAGAAATACATAAGACAGCATTCTGGGGACAGAAATGTCATATGCAGCATGAGCATCCCCTCAGCCACAGGATTCTAATACCCTTATCAGACTGGAGTCCTTGTTTGTATGCCTCCCTCTCCTCAGAGAAACCTGTGTGGAAGCATGGCTTTGAAAGACCAGGAGTACATCAAGGAACACAGAGCTTGCTTCTGGCACCATTGCACCACACAGATCAAACACAGGCCCGGACTTTCTCTTCTCAGTCACACCCAACTGATAGAAAGCAAAGAGAGTTTGGGGCTTCATCATAGTTTCCCACAGCCTGCGAAATGGCAGAAAATGCCTTTCAGGTATTTCAGAGCATGCGTATTTTGGTCACACTTTGTAAAAGAAACTAGGCAGCCGTGAACAGCACCTCACTTTATTTGTATTAAATGCCAGCTCAAACTAGCCCCAATTCCACACGTCCAGGTGTGCGACTCTTGACCCAGACACAGTATGACTGCTACCAGCCACCCCTGTGGAGCAGAGCTCCCTGTGGACGCCCGATTCATCATTGCCAGACACAAAGACGGTTTATTTTGAGGCAACAAAAGTCACCTTTTAGATATTAAATCTTTTCTGTTTGAAGAGGCCTGTTGGTTTGCCCCGATGGAGTGGTGGAGGGTTTGCATAACCCAAGGACTTTTGGCAGCCACTTTTGTTTGAAGCACAGACAGCTTTTTATAACTATAAGGGGTTCCATCTCTTGTGCCAAGACACCTGATCATTTTGTTTGAGAAGCAGACTTAAGGGACCAACTACCTTGAAAACGGATGCTTGTGTATGAGGGAGAGAGGTATTTGGGCATGATTTCAGCTCACATGACTTGCTTTTTAAATGAAGTGTGACTGGAGACCTTCGTCTCAGAAATGACTCAAGGCAATATAATATGGGATAACAGAAGGCTGTCTGATTCCCTGGGCTTCCCTTTGAGAGTGCTCTTCACTTTCCAAAACTGAGGCGAATGGTTAAACTCAAAATTTCATCTGCTTTTCCATCTCTTTTGTAAGTTCAGTTTCCATGTATGACAAGCCTCCGTTTGGATTGGCATCAAGTCAAAAGAGCAATGGTCTGGCAAAAATAAATCATCTCTACATGTTCTCTTTATATTTCTGAAGAATTTGGCAGTCAGCTTTTTGAGTCGGTCTACATGGAAGCTCTCTGAGGCAGTGGCATTAGTTCTATTGCCATTAATAGCCAATATTTTGTAGGCATGTATGTGCATTCTCAACTGCTCCAAGCCCTTTGGATGAGTTATCTCATTTAATCTTCTCCACAACCCTTTGAAATAATACTACAGAGATTATGTAATATACCAAAGATGAACGTGTATCTGTTAGTTGCTGTCTCGTAAACTATACACTGAGTGCTTCATTTGCTCTTGGCTGAGCCCACTCATGCATCTGTGTTCAGCTGGGGGACAAATAGATGGCTCTACTGATCTTGGCTGGGCATGCTTACATGCATCGGGGTAGTTCACTCTTGTATGGTCTCGGTTGCTATAATCGGACTTGCTTCCATGTGTGTAGTCATTCTTACGCCAGCTAGTCTGGAGTTATTCATCTGAAGGAGGCAGGTAAAAGGCAAATTGCCTTTGGAGGACCTGGACTTGGAACGGGAACACCATTATTCCTGCCATATTCTTTTGGCCAAGGCAAGTCACAAAGCCAGCACAGGTTCAAGAGGAGGAGAAATCCACTTTATCTCTTGATAAGGGGATATGCAAAGATATAGAAAATTATTATGAAACAATTTAAGAAAACAGAGAAGTTGAATAATATTACAGTGAACGCCCATATGCACACCACCTAGTTTCTACAATTAGTATTTTACTATATTTGCTTGATCATGTATCTATCCACTTATTCATCCTTCTATCCATTTGGCAATCCACATTTCAAAGCAAACATATTTTGAAGTTGCAGACATAAGTACCCCTGCCTAAAAATATTTCATTAACTAGTGTCCAGTATTTGTTCTTGTTTCATTTTATTCTATGGAAGTAAGATGTATAATAAAGTGCACAAATCATAAGGGTATTATCTGATGAGTTTCAATAAATGCATACACCTGTGCTATCCAAACTTCTATCAAGATACAGTGATCAATCACCTCAGACATTTCCTTCATGTTCTCTCTCACTTAATCTCTGCTGTACAATCAAAGAGGCAACAACTCTTCTCTTTCACCGTAGATTAGTTTTGTCTTTTCTAGTAAGAAATAGAATCATACAGTATAATCACACAGTATGCACTCTTTTGTGAAAAACTTTTCTCACTCAATATGTTTTTGAGATACATCCATGTTGTTTTTTGTATCAGCAGTTCGCTCATTTTTATGGATGAGTAGTATTCCATTGTATGTACACTTTTTTTTTTTTTTTTGCTTTAGCTGAAAGTTTATAGCTCAAGTTAATTTCTTATACAAAAATTTATACACTTATTGTTATGTGACACTAGTTGCAATCCCTATAATGCAACAGCACACTCCCCCTTTCCACCCCTGGTTTCCCGTGTCCATCCAACCAGCTCCTGTCCGTTCCTGCCTTCTCATCCCGACTCCAGACAGGAGCCACACTTTTGGTCTCGTGTATCTGCTTGAAACTAAGAAGCATGCTCTTCACAAGTATTGTTTTATGTTTTATAGTCCAGTCTAACCTATGTCTGAAGAGTGGGCTTCAGGAATGGTTTTAGTTCTGATTAACAGAGCATCCGGGGGCCATGGCTTCGAAGGTTCCTCCAATCTCAGTTAGACTATCTCAGGTCTTTTTACATGAATTTGAGTTCTGCTCCACATTTTTCTCCTGCTCCGTCAGGGACTCTATGTTGTGTTTGTTCCCTGTCGGGTTTAAACCTTTTCTTGAGTTCTTACAGTAACAGTCTCATACAATATTTGTCCTTTTGCAACTGACTAACTTCACTCAGCATAATGCCTTCCAGATTTACCCATGTTATGAGATGTTTTGCAGATTCATCGTTGTTCATTATCGTATTCCATCATGTGACTATACCATAATTTGTTTATCCATTCGTCCATTGATGGCCATCTAGGTTGTTTCCATCTTTTTGCTATTGTGAACAGTGCTGCAATGAACATGGGTGTGCATGTATCTATTCATGTGATGACTTTTATTTCTCTAGGATATATTCCAAGGAGTTGGATTGCTGGATCTTATGGTACTTCCATTTCTAGCTTTTTAAGGAAGCACCAAATTGATTTCCAAAGTGGTTGTCCCATTTTATATTCCCACCAGCAGTATATAAGTGTTCCAATCTCTCAACAACCTCACCAACATTTATTATTTTCTGTGTTTTGGATTAATGCTAGCCTTGTTGGGATGAGATGATATCTCATTGTAGTTTTGATTTGCATTTATCTAATGGCTAATGATCGTGAGCATTTTCTCATGTATCTGTTAGCCACCTGAATGTCTTCTTTGGTGAAGTGCCTGTTCATATCCTTTGTGCATTTTTTAATTGGATTATTTGTCTTTTCATTGTTGAGGTTTTGCAGTATCTTGTAGATTTTCAAGATTAGACCCTGATCAAATTTGTTGTAGCCAAAATTTTTTCCCAGTCTGTAGGTTGTCTTTTGACTCTTTTGGTGAAGTCTTTTGATGAGCATAAGTGTTTGATTTTTAGGAGCTCCCAGTTATCTAGTTTCTCTTCTGGTATTTGTGCATTGTTACTTATGGTTTATATTCTGTTTATGCCATGTATTAGGGTTCCTAGCATTGTCTGTATTTTTTCTTCCATGATCTTTATTGTTTTAGATTTTAAATTTAGGCCTTTGATCGATTTTGAGTTAGATTTTGTACATGGTGTGAGGTATGGGTTTTGTTTCATTTTTTTGCAGATGGATATCCGTTATGCTAGCACCATTTGTTAATGAGACTGTATTTTCCCCAGTTAACAGACTTTCGGCCTTTGTCAAATATCAGCTGCTCACAGGGGGATGAATGTGTGTCTGGATTCTCAATTCTGTTCCATTGGTCTATGTATCTGTTGTTGTACCAGTTCCAGGTTTTTTTGACTACCGTGGTGGTATAATAGGTTCTAAATTTAGGTAGTGTGAGGCCTCTCTCTTTTTTCTTCTTCTTCAGTAATGCAACTGTTTTAGATTTTATAGTCATATTATCAGACCATACTTAGATTCTACAAGTGATATGGATTTCATTAGTTTACTCTTTTGAAGTTTCATTCTAAAGGTAAAATTATTTCCCCTGTTCTATGAAGTTTTCCTTTTTTTATTTATTTCTGTGATGATTTCATCTTTTATGTATATTTTATTTACTCCCTTTCTAGAACTCCCATTAGGTGGACATTGGATCTTTTAGATTTATCTTCCATGTCTCAATATTTTTCTTCAGTATCCATTTTTTGTTTCCTTGGCACAAGTTTCCACCTTCCGAATTAAATTCTTACCAAGTCTTTTAATTATACCACTTATTTTGTCTTTAATCTTTTCTTTCCACAATGATATTTTAGACCTCCAAGAACTCTTAAGAGTTTTTTTCTTATTAACTACTTCATTTCCATCAGTTTCTTCTTTTCCTTTACCTCCTTCTTATCTTCCTCTTTTTTTTTTATAATGTATTAGGTATTATCTCAATTATTGATGAGGACTGTTTATTTCAAAGTTCTCCTTTTCCACTCTATTGATTTTGTTCTGTTGTTGATTGCATTTGATACTCCTTTCTCAGGCTGTGAATCTTGTTTGTCTATAAATATTTGTAGATAAACATCTAAAGTGAATATGTTACTAGGTGGAACCTATTTTCTCATTCACAATGGAGATCCCTGTTCACCTAGCAAGAAATAGAGAATGTTGGAGTTGATGATTTTAGGAGTCCAATGTGATAGGAAGTAAGCTGTAACTTACATACAGTTTACCTTCTAGGTTTGGAGTCTCCCACACCTCCTGTGGCCTTATGTTACCTAGGATTGTTCCCCAGACTGACAGTCTCTAGAGTCAGAGCTCCTACTTCAGGAGGCTATGTTCTTGGCTTTATCCTTGAGCAATTAGTTCCTAAAAAATATGTATCTTATTGGTAATTGTGATAGTGAGAACTTGCTCAGCTACTCTCCTTGTGTGACTATTGACGGACATAAGGAAATAATTTAAGTAACTGGATTGGGAAGTTAAATAATGACATCCATTTTGGACATGATATTTCAAGCCTGTTGAGTATCTAGGTGACAAGCCCAGCCAAAATATACAAATACGTATCTATAGCTTATGCGGGAATTTGTGTCTAGAGCTATGGACCAGAGGTCATCAGTATAGAGATGGATGATACCCCTGAGACAGAAATTTCCAAACAAGAAAGAATCACTTACGAGGAACAGAACCCGATAAAACTGTGTCTTTTTGGAAGACAGAGGAAGTCAGAAAAATGTGGTAAGCAATGTGGAAACAGAGACTGAATTACCATAAAATTTAAAGGAAAGGAAGGTATCAAGCTAGAGGGGGTATATATGCAAACAGTGACCACTTTAGGTTGGTGACATCTTATCCTTCAAATTATTGGGTAAAGATTAAAATCTGAAATTACGATAGAGTAATATTTGACTTTCCTCTTCTCAGATCTGAACATTCTGTCTTCTCACTGGTTTTTATTTGTGTGTGTGTATATGTTTTGTTTTTTTGGTCTGTCCTTAAAGGATTTATTTCTCCTACATTTTGATTTAATTTGATATTTCTTATAAGAAGGAGTCTCATCGAATGAAACAAACCTATGGATAGAATTGCTCCCAAAGTGAGCTGTCACTATAATAAAGGAATTTAAATCTGTGAGTGCTTAGTAGATATTATGTATAAACAAAAGTAATCAACTACCTGCATCATAGATGAAAATAAGCATAAATATGATAAAAGTGTTATTTTCAGTTCCTATTGTGTTCGGGGAGTATAACTTATATTTAGTATAACAAGTTGATGAAGCCTTAGAGGTTTAGGGCAAAAAGAGAATGCAGAAAACGAAGTAAGAGTTGAATATAGTAATGAAAAACCAAGAATAAAATATGTCAGAGTGAATGTGGGGGAAGGAAGATGAACTCAAGATGAGTGTTAAGGGGGATGGAAAACATGAAAAGGATCCAAGAAAAACTGACCTGTGGATCAGGAAGAAGTAGTGAATGAACTAGAGGGAGAAGTACAAAATATACTGAAAAGCCCCACAGATGAAATAAATGATTCAAGTGTTTTGTTTTTCTTAGAAGCCAGCTCTACTTGTTTATTGTTAAGTATGGTATATGTTTTTCTGCTTCTCTCTCTCTTTCTCTCTCTGGTTCAAAGTTTCTTCCCAAACCTCAAAAAAATTCAATAACAATTTGAAAAGCAAAATACAAACATGGTAAATAATATTATTCTTCGAGTCCTTGTTTGTGATGATCCCTAGTCATCTAATTCAATCACATGCAAACGTAATGTTTTTCCTGGCAGATTGCCTTTCAAATCAAGAGAAAATTCAGCTGGAAAGCTAAAAGTTTCATGATGCAACAGACATTGTATCTTTCTCCTGTACTTTTTCACTGAAATCTCCATGGTTTCCAGGCTTTGACCCAGCTTCCACAGAAAATTTCTGCTTTATTGACCCTTTCCCTATGCATCCAAACCCTGAAGCAGGCAGCAGCTCTGGAGAGCTTTGCCTGCAGTCAGCAAAACTAAGACATGAATGTTCCAGGCTCTAACCTTTCCTTTTGTTTCCAGATCAATTTCTTCCCAAGGATTTAACATAAGTTAGAAAGAAATTCCCATCAAAACAAAACTAATCTCACTAAGATTTTACCTGGTAAGAGATCAAGGTGCTTCCGGGAGGTGCTTTAAAGACCAAAGAAATAATGGAGTTCAAATCGACACGTGTGACATGGGCTCAGGGAAATGCATTGGCAGGAACTTCCTCTATGATCCTTCATCCTCAGCTGATAAACAGCTGCCTTCTCTAACCAAGTACTTATCCTTTTAGAGCTACTATAACACCAAATACTTTGTCTTTTTGGATAGTGTTTATTTAACTCCAAAGGGACTGCAGACAAGAATTTGGCCCTGAAATTTAAAACTCAGTCTCATTAAAATGCTTGCCAGGACAAATTCAATGTGCCTACTAGCATCTTGCCGAATTTCTCTTCATTCTACTCACGGTTAGTATCAATTCAGCTGGATTTCCATTACCTTTTGAATATTTCAGCTAGACTTCTGGAACCTTCTATCCCACCCTATGGTCTGTGGTTTGTTTTCCCCTGATTTTGCTTCTCAAACGAAATGATATTGAATAACTCCTTTGAGGACTTCAGTTGTTTCCCCACGGACTATAGTTGTGTTTTCAAACAAAACGTAGCTCCTGAAACATCAGCATTTTTAATTGCCCGTTTTCTACCAGAATAGTTCTTTTACTTGCCTACTTGGTATCTCCACCTGGATTCCTAATCATGTCATCCCTCCAAAGATTTATCTGTACTGTCTCCAGTCTTGTCTTCTTCCTCTGTCTCTAGAGTCCACTTATGTCAGGCTTTGTCTCCAGCACTCCACTGAAACAGTTTTCATCAAGCTCATCAAGCACCACCCGTTGCCAAAGCCAGTGGTCAGTTTTCAGGGCTTATTTCACTTTTCCTCAATTGCATATGAGATAGCAGATTACGCCCTTTTTCTTGAAGTACTTTCCTCTCTTAGCTACACTCTTTAGTTGTTCTCATCCTTCCTCATTTAATGCTTCTTCTCAGTCTTCTTCATCGACTCCTCCTCATTTCCCTCCCCTCTACACGTTAAATGCCCCAGGTCTACTGTATTTTCTAACTATGTTCTCTCCTAAGATGATTTTATCCAGTCTCAGGTCCATAAATAGGATTTATATACCAACAACTCTCAAAGTCATATCCACAGCCTAGACCTCTTCTTGAACTGTGCACTGCTTCACTGAACTCATACCTCTGACTGCCTGTGTACCATCTCCACTTGGTATCTGATAAAACCAGTTGCTGTAGAGTCAATTCCTACTCATGTGTTTCAGAGTAGACCTTTGTGCTCCATAGAGTTTTCAATGGAAGAAGATCACCAGGCCTTTCTTCCCAGGTGCTTCTGAGTGGATTCAAATCGTCAACCTTTCTGTTAGTTACTGAGCGCTTAAGCATTTGCACTACCCAGGGACTCTTGGGTATCTAATAGGCATCTCTAAATTGGCATGTCCAAAACCGAGTTTCTGAGTTTTACATACTCCGTAATGCCCTTCCAAATCTGTTACTCTAGTAATCTTACCTACTCCAGTAAATGGACATTCCAAAGTCACTTTAAATCAGTACCTCTGGAATTGGTCAGTCCACCTCATCTTCAGTACAGCTCTGGATTTTTATTAGCCCATTGTACTATTTTGCAAGCATGTGCTTATCTCAGCGGTAAGAACAGAAGGACTTTAGAAATGCTTTCTGCTGGAATATTAAAGTTGGGGAAAATAGCCTAGTCCACAATTTGCTTTTGTAAAGATTACAGTCAAGTGAACCCTATGAGGCAGTTCTACTCTGTAACACATGGGGTCACCATGAGTCAGAATCAACTCCACAGGACCCAACAACAACAACATATTTTTAAAGTTCCAGGACTAATCCTAAACAAATTTCCTTAGTCTTCTCTTATCATTCTTCTTGTTTTATAGACCTCCACACACATTTGCACACACCAACTGTTTAGCCTATGGTCATAGCCCCCTTGCCTGCAACTTGGAGGGCACAACGAATCAGCCATGGTGCTTTGTACAACTCTTTCTTTCTGCTGCTACAAATATTACATTAGATGCTAGTAGCTGAATATGAACTATAGAGATAAAATTGTCTCTATCTTTTCTAATTTTTTATTTGTATCTTTTTAAATATCATTTCTGTCTATTAGCCAATAGCATCCATAAGTGATTATATCTGTGGTTGTCTTAGCTCATGGAAGTATAAATTGACAGATGGTATCATATGTGATATGAAAAGTGTTTTCTGTTTGCCTTTCATTTTAGGTCTCCCGTTTTTTATAGAAAGAGACATTCTCTTTCTTGGGTTGGCCCTTCTGTATTTTTTTCCTGCCACCAATTAAAAAAAAATTACCGATGAATTCAGAATGAAAATTTTCAATAAACTGTCAGATAAAAATTGATTTTATCATGTTTTTCATTTTGAGATATGTATTTAATATTCTCTTTCATCACTGTAGAAAGAAAATAATCTTGCCAAGGGCCAAAGCTGTGCGTGATAAGGGAAAAATCCTGATAAGCATTCACCTTTTTGCAGTTATCAACCTTACTGCAAAGTGCCACAGAAGCTGAGCCTCACCAACCTAAGGAGGCAGAAAACAGCACTCAGTGGACAGCAATTCCGTTTCTGGAATCCCCACGGGTATCATAACCTATTACCTTTCCCACAAAAGCAGCACAGAGGAAAGGAGTTTCCAATTAGACTTACCAGAGAAGGTTACTGCTAGAGAGAATTCCGAGAGTTCATCCAAGCCATTTCCCTGCCTTCAAGAAAGACTCCCCTATAAACTATTCCTGTGGAAGAAAACATTCTCTAATTTAAATGTTTCCAAAGAACAGACAGGTCCACATTTTCCCCAGGACGACAAGGAAATTTGCATTCATAATGTCTCTTTATTGCCACGGGACCAAAACAAAATAGATTTTATTATAAGATACTATAAGGCTTTCATGGCCAGAATGTCCATAAACGCTAAGTCAATTCTGCCACCCATTAATAGCCAGAATTAAGATTTTGAAAATCTACGCTACTTATAGCTAAAACACGTAAACCAAGTATATTGCTGTATTAGAGCCGTATGTCTAATGCCATGAACTATATTTGGCTTGGCTGGGTATAGGAAACAGAAAAATACAATAGCAGTGTTGATACATGGCCATTTCCTTCTGTGGTTTTGGAAACAGTCTTTGTCCCTGGCATCTCTTCCTTTCTCCTTGTAAGCTGAGATGTCAGTCCATATATTAACTTCAACCCATTTCTCGTAAAAAATAAGGTGAAGCTAAGCTCCATCTGGGGCAACCCCTTATTAAAAATGAACCAGCCAGGAAGTG
This sequence comes from Trichechus manatus latirostris, assembly GCF_000243295.1. Lineage (NCBI taxonomy): Eukaryota > Metazoa > Chordata > Mammalia > Sirenia > Trichechidae > Trichechus > Trichechus manatus. Next base: position 24,508,470 of record NW_004443940.1, on the reverse strand, counting down.
AGCTCATTTGTTGATGTTATAAAAAGACTGCTTTATTCTGTCCCCACCTTCTCAAGATTTTGTTCCTAGAGCTTTGCCAGGCATCCAGTCTGTTTCCTGATGCATTTTCAGAGATGAGACAAGGGCAGAACTCAGTTTGACACAGTATTTGGGCTTTCTTAATTAACCTCTGTGTTGGCCTGAAATACCCCCATCCTATCTCAGAACTGGAAACCCTTGTGGTGTACTGGTTAAAGCAATTGACTACTAACTAGAAGGTCAGCAGTTCAAATCTACCAGGTGATCCTTGGAAACCCCATGGGGCAGTTCTACTCTGTCCTGTAGGGTCACTGTGAGTCAGAATCAACTCAACGGCAATGGGTTGGGTTTGGTTTTTGGTATGTCAGAATAGTTCAATTCACAATCAGCATCTGTGTAGGCATGTCTTTACACTTCTCTGGCTTGTCTTTTTGGTGTTCATTAGTTTGCTGCTTCACGAAGAGAAGACTAAAGGGACTTTGGCACAAGCTGTTATAGAACGGATGATGGCTCAGGCAGCACACTGAAAAGTCTGCTAATGAAAAGAAAACCACTGGAAGTTCATCAATTTTCCTTTTATAAGAACACATAGTAGATGTTCAATACTATTAACTGAACAAACGAGTGAATAAATGCATGGTTGTTGGAGAAGTGATGCTCTTTTATCTTTAAATATTCTTTTTTCAGTGGACTAGTTGATTAACTGCTTTGGCTGCTATTTGCATAGAGAATGACACCGGCTGGGAGAGACAGCCCCTTTGATTGCACATTATTTGAAGAATGAAATGAATTCCAAGTAGTTCTTCTTTGCAAAGTTCAAGTCAGCTGCCTTTGCAAAATTTGGTTGTGGGGAAATATGAAATGATTTTGACTAGCTGATCTGATTCCACTAAGACTGTAGTTTCCCAACAGCTTTAAATATTTTAAAAGAGGGAAACATACACTATAGTGATTTAGCCATTCCTAAGTCCCTGTGTCACGCAAATGACGAATATGTTCAGCTGCTAACCAAACATGAAAAGAGAAATAGTCTCTCTCTCGTTTCATGTTCTGAATCTAGATTTGGCTTTCTTTTTATCAGGATTCACTGGACCACTGGACTTCCTGGAACTGGGAATTAGTAATTTTTTTTTGCTTGTGTTATACATGTATATATATATACATACATATATGTATACATACATAGGAAGAGAGAGAGAGATCTTAAAAGCAACCAGGAGAGAAGATATCATCTATAGAAGAAAGTCAGCGAGAATCGCTGCTCCCCTCGTCATCATATTGACAGACAATGGATAGCAGAAAGCTATACTAAGAGAAAATGTCAACCTAGTAAGTTTTTCTTTCAAGAATGGTGAAATAAAAGACAATTTTTTACAAACAGACACTGAGAGATCACCAAAAGAACTTCTCTAAAGGAATTTTTAAAGAATGTATTTTAGGGAGACAGTACCTAACACAAGGTAAGAGACACAAGAAGGAATATAAATAGAAAAGATGATGGTAAACGTTTATTGGGCAATTACTATGTACCAGGCAATTTTCTAAGAGCTTTACATGTTTTAATTTATTTAATCCTGATTAGTACACTATGAGTTAGAGTCTATTGTTATTCCTAAATTCAGTTTGTCTCACACTACAAAATTGTTAAGGGCAAAGAGATTCAAAGCCAAGCAATATACTTCCAGAGCCATGCTGGTAACTACTTCGTCTTTGTATATAACAGATATTGGTCCTACAAAACAACAATGACAATGTCTAGTCTTCAAGAAAATAAAAAGTTATAAAAAATACTGGAAAATGGCAAATAAAAAGTGATCAGAATTAAAGTAGTCTAAAATCATTGCCTTGTTCTTGAGTAACAGTACTGGACTTTGGTAAACGTGTGGTAAATTTGCTAGGATAACCACTAAAACAATATACTGAGAATAATAGTTTCCCGTTGTGTACAGAAAATACAATTGAATGAGAAAAATAAAAGAATAGAATGTATTAACTTAAAAAAAAAGAACCAAACCAAACCGGTTGCCGTTGAGTTGATTCTCACTCATAGCCACCCTAGAGGACAGAGCAGAACTGCCTCATAGGCTTTCCAAGGAGTAGCTGGTGGATTGAAACTGCTGACCTTTTTTCAGTTAACAGCCTGAGCTCTTAACCACTGTGCCACCAGGGCTCCAAAAATAAAGAAAGGAGATTGAAAAAGTGGAACAAACAGCAAACACATAACAGCATGGGAAAAACATTTCTAAATATATCTGTATTATAAATCTAAAGAGACCAAACCCACTCAGTGGTACTGAGTTCAAGATAGACCTGGAGATCTGCTACCGTTAAGATTACAGACAAGAAAACCTTATGGAGCAGTTCTACTCTGTAACACATGGGTCTTTATGAGTCAGAATCAACTCCATGACAACTAACAACAACAAGGTCATAAAAGAAATCATAATAAGTACTAGAAAAAAGATTCATAAACGGTTATGAAATTTATGCACAAATAACTTGAGAATGTGGAAAAATGGTATTTAGAGATACAATGTCTTCTGTTAGACAAGAAGGCGGCTTACCTTCAATGTATTTTATTGGAAAAGGAGGTTTACAGTGAACTAACACATTCACAATAGAACAGGAGAATAAATGCAAAGAAAATGTACAGAATGATAGCAGTAGAGATTAATGAGATATAGGGCATACTTAGACTAGATAGCATTGACATAACCAAAAAATTATTTTTTTCTAAAAAGTTAATAAAATAGAAATGTACATGAATAACAAACTTGAATTGTGACAGAGACGGCATAGCAGATCACTGGAGAAGCAATGAACTATTTAACAAATAGTCATAACACTGATTATACATATAAAAATCAAATGATGTCATAATCTAAAAAATGCCTGGTAGATAATACACGGAAATATTTTAATAACTCTAGCATACGGAAGAATTTCTTAAATAAGAAAGCACGTTGCAAACAATGAGCAAAAGATGGTTAAATTCAAACATTTTATAAAACTTCTGTTTATCAAAAGCCACCATAACTTGAGTGAGAATGTAATAAACTGGAAACCACTCAAATATCTATCAATAATAGCATATACAAATGAACGGAAGTATAGTCATAAAAATTAATATTAAAAGAGACAAGATAGAGCTAACCCCAATATTATTGGTAAATATTAAAAAAGTAACGTAAGTGAAAGAAGCATATCATAAAGCCTTATATACAAAATGATTATATATAAATAAAGTTCAAAACATAAACAAAATTTATATAGATCAATATAGATGGATAGATGGATAAGTGCCATTGAATTGACTCTGACTCATGGCAACCTTATGTACAACAGAATGAAATGCTGCCTGGTCCTGAGTCATGCTCACAATTGTGGTATCTAACCCATCATAGCAGCTATGGTGTCGCTCCATCTCACTGAGGTCTCCCTTGCCCTCGTTGACTCTCTACTTCACAAAACATGACGTCTTCCTCTAGAGATTGATGCCTGCTTATGACATGTCCAAAGCAATCAAGTTGGATAACGTTCTGTTGTGATCCTTAAGGCTTTTATTGGTTAATTTTTGGGAGCAGATCATCAGGCTTTTGTTCCTGTTGTTGTTGGATGCCATTGATTCCATTCCCACACACAGAGACCCCATATGACAGAGTACAACTGTCCATTAGGGTTTTCTTGGGTGTAATCTTTAAGCAAGCAGATTGCCAGGTCTTTCTCCCATGAAGCTGCTGGGTGGGTTCCAACTGATAACTTTTTGGTTAGCAGCAAAGCGCTTAACCGTTTGTGCCACCAGCGCTCCTTTCTGTCTTATCTGGAAGCTCCACTCAAACCTGTCTGTCATGGGTGACCCAGCAGCCTGCAAGCCATCACAATACCACAAACTGACAGATGGGTGGAGGATATATATTTTTTTGATATATTCAAGACACCCAAGGACACCCCTCCTTCTGTTTCCAGGATAGATATAAATAGTAGTATGCTGGTAAATATTTAACAAACAATTGTCTGAAGAAACGTAGTGCCCTGATATGTAATATTTGTTCATGGTATAAACAGTCCCACCATGTTTATGTTAACTGGCTCAGAAAATTCCCTAAGATTTGAAAACTCGTTCTTGCAAGTTGGTACTAGGTGGCTCAAGCACACCCCTGGATATAAATAACTAATGTATGTAAGTCAAATTACTTGCCTCATATTTGTAAAATAACTTTTTAATTCATAGTATATTGTATAGATTTCCTGGTAAAGCCAAAACAAAAACAAACCCATTGTTGTCGAGTAATCTCAACTCATGGCAAACCTATGTGTTACAGAGTAGAGCAGAGCTTCACAGGGTATTCTTGACTGTGATCTTTACCAAAGCCAATCTCCAGGCCTTTCTTCTCAACCCTACTGGGTGGGTTTGAACTGTCAACTTTTCACTTAGTAGGTAAGTACAAACCGTTTACACCACTCAGGGACCTTGATTTTCTGCTGGGCAGGGCATTATTATTTCTATTTCATAAATTAGTAAATTAAAACTCAGAGAGATTAATGACTTATGGAATCAAGAAGGATAAATTTGGCTTCTGGTAATACAAAATTCTCATTTGAACTGACTTAAATAAGGAATTGAATATCTTTCATAATAGGGAGACCAGGCGAGGAACAGACTTCAGAATTATGTGGCTCGTGATGTGCTTAAACACCTGATTTTTTTCCCTCTCTGTCCTCTGACATCCTTAGTGTTGGCTGGCTTTTCAGCCTGGTAGCATAATGGCTGATGCTGGTTCAGGCAGCCCAACCAGAAATGACAATGTCTAATGCAAGGGCAGAGAATACTTCCTCCTTGGCCTATAACTCAGGGTCAAAGAACCTTTCCCAGGAACTCCCCAATCAGTAGATTGCCCTCATTTCTAATGGCCACAACTGGGTCACATGCCCATAGCTAGAGTACTCAAGGGCAAGAGGAGGGGTATCTTGACTGGCTTTGACTAAACAGGATATAAGCCTAGTGTTGGAGGTAGATCACCATCCTCTAAGATTCCTGGGAGGAAGGAGGCTATCCAAATCCTTTTGGTGTTCTGTTAGGAAGAGAAACATGGAGAGTGGATTCTGGGTAAGCAACTGACAGTGTCTATTTACTTGCCAAAGCCACAAGCTAGTTGGTGGGGAAGTCTGGAGTCAAACTTCATAATTAAACACTACCTTCCCAAACATGACAAGAAGCTTCTTTAGAAAGATGTTCATAAAGTCATGATTTCCGCCTTTAAACTCCTACAACATTTTTAAATGTTATTATGCTACCTATGTCTGTTCATTATTTTAACAACAGTGTACAGATTGCCTATTACATTTCAGGTTCTGAGGGAGTATATGTGTGTGTTTTTGTGTGTGTGTGTTGTATGAGTATATATATAAATGCTGCATTACTGAGGGAAAACACCATTTCCTTTACCAATCTATACTCTCACAGCGCCTTACATGGAAAGGGAATAAACACCTACTATATATCAACTAAAAAAGAAAACTAATTTTTCCAGACTTCTCTTCCACCAGAGTCTCTGAACTATTTTTTCTCAGGCTTTTCAATATTATTCACTGTTCAATGGAGATCAACTTTTAGAATGGGGGCCCCAAATGAGAATTTTTCTGAAATTATTGCAAGCAATGGAAAATAAGGAGTTACAACCCAAAATATCTTGCAACTGTAACTACAGTGTTCACCACAGTGATTACTATAATGTGCAGTGTGGCAGAGTTGCAGTTTCCATGGGAACCATAAATTTGATTTTCTGGGGTTTTGTGCGTACAAAGTCTCAGCTGTAATACTGCCTTCACATATTGTCTTTCTCATTTTTTATACACGTTCTTGAGTCCAAAGTCGGCCACCTGAACTAAAGGCAGAAATGCTGGCTGCTTTCTTTAAAGATTTCTTTAATACCTCAGCAGTATCCAAGTTATTTTAGAAAGTGAATATATAAAAAATTATTTTTGATCTTACTTCAATTACAGCAGATTGATCTCTTCCAACCCAGCTTACATTATTCCATGGAATAATAAAAAAAAAAAATCTTATCTCTATTTTTACCTTTTGATCTATTTACATCAAAATGTTTATGTGAGTTGGTGTTATTCTATGGGGATGATAGATGATCCTGTCTTATCCATGATTTGTGTGTTCGTTATCTTTACTAATAGTTCTTTTGTTTCTAATAATTCCTTCGTATCCTCATTCTGTATATAGTATCTGTTGGCGTAAGTCTTTTAATAGAATGAAGCTCTTCTTATTTCCTGAAACAGCATGTTTTGACTAATACCCATGATACAACAACCATAGTTCTCTCAACCAGTCTTCATCTTCTGTTGTTCCTTCCTATTTCTGGGTGCTACTTCAAACACTGTGAACTCACGTGTCTATGGTTTTCATGAAGAGAAAGCTTGAATTGCTGTGAATATAACATCTTGGTTGACTCTAGATTTAGCCTTTACTCCCTCCTGTAGGTCTGTCTTGACTTAGCAGGAAACGTTAGCCTTCTCAATGACTATAGAGGCACACAAAATGTTCCAAGTCTGTATGGCTACAGTGAATCAGAGGATTGCTTTCATCTGATTTTCTCTTGAGAGAGGTCAATAAGCATTTCCCACATCACTGCTTTGTCATGGCCAAGAGCAGCAGCTAATATTCAGCTATTGCTTTTCCATTTCATATCATGGATGAGGAACGTTCAAAATTGTTTGCCCAATAAACCTGAACAACATGCTGTTTTACCTTGAAGATGTCACATTGTCCCAATTTTCTCATTTTCTTAATGTAGGTAGACAAAAGCTAAATTCTACCACTCTCTACAGAGTTCTGGAGTTGTTGACTACAACACTTTGCTTGACACAAAACACATTTTTAAAATAATGATCAGAATATAAGCATAGAAAAGGACATAGTAGTTATAAAGATGCCGGTTTCAATAAGGGATTAATGTGCAGTGTGATGTATTGCATTAACTACAACGAAGTCAAAACTTCAGAGACAGGATGGCATATTTAGCAAACTCAGTCATTTTATAATGATGAGGTGATGATTCACCTCTTTGAAGCTCATAAAAGACAAGGTGACATTCATTGCATCAACGCTACTGCAGGCATACTTGGTGGTGTCAGTTGTCTACAAGCTGCGTGTATAATTCACCTGAATTAATCTTCAGAAGCCTAAGTACTCACGACAAATTTAAATTACTCAGTGTACAACGAAGAGCTGAGGAAAGAAAATATATTTTAAAAAAAAAATTTATTATTGTATTTAGTAACCAGATTACTCAGTAAACATTTCTTGATAAGCTTTTAGAGAACTAGGTACCATATGAGTAGCAAATACCCTTAATGTTCTATTTGGACTATGTCTGTCAATGAAATTGTAAAGACATGTGAGGATAGGTTCTAAGAAATGGCCTTGCTTAAGTTCATGCTAAATGAGCAGCAAAAAGTTACATTAAAGGAAAGGCTACTTGGTGGACTGAGTTGATATGGCTAGAATTCAGTCCCACTACAAACATGTAGAAATCCAGACGAAATATAGCAACAATAAAAGCAAAACTTAAATATATGCCAACCACTCATTTAATCCTTACAAAAACCCGATAACACAAACAGCAATGAAATACTACGACACTTCTATGAGAACGGTTAAGGTCCAAAACACTGTTGACACCAAATGCTCACAAGCATGTGGAGCAACAGGAACTCACATTCATCGCTGGTGCAAATACAAATGGTACAGCCACTTTGGAAGATGGTTTGGAAATTTCTTAACAAAGCTAAGAATAGTTGTACCATACAATCCAGCAGTCATGCTCCTAGTAATTTACCAAATTGATCTGAAAACTTAAGTCTGCAGAAAAATCTGCATGCAAATGTTTATAGCAGCTTTATTCATAATCGTCAAAAGTTGGAAGCAGCCAAATGTACTTCAATAGGTGAATGGATAGACAAATCATGGCATAACCATACAATAGAATATTATTTAGCAATAAAAAGAAATGCAATCCATGCAGCAAAATGGATGAATTTTAAAAGTATATTGCTAAGTAAAAGAAGTCAGCCTGAAAAGGTTACATACTGTATGATTCCAACTATATGACATTCTGGCAAAAACAAAACAACAGAGCTGAAAATAGATCAGTGATCGCCAGAGCTTGGGTAAGGGAGAGGTTGAATAGATGATACACAGGGAAAAAATTTTTTTTCATGATTTAATTTTAATTATTCTTTTACTTTTAAAAATTATTTTAAAACAGTTTGAGGTTTACAGAAAACATGTTGAGTGAACTAAGTCAAATCAATCACAAAAGAACAGATATTGTATGATCTCACTTATATGAAATACCTAGAATAGGTAAACGTATAGGAATCAAAGTTTATTAGTGGTTACCATCGGCCGGAGGGGGAAAGGGGGAATCATGGTTTAGGAAACACGGAGTTTCTATTTATGATCATGGAAAATTTGTCAACGGTTATTGGTGATGGTTGCAAACGTGATTGATGTAAGCCGTGTCATGTGAAAGATGTTGAATTGGTAAATCTTATGTTACCTATATTTTCACAACAATTAAAAAAAAAAAAAGAACTTTTGTAAGACTGATCCAATGAGAGTAGGCCTGGAGGCACAACTGCCCTCCTGGCGTGGTTAGTACACCGAGACTTAAGAAAGAGCTGCATCAAGACAGAAAATGGAAGGCCCAGTGATAAAAAGGGAAAAGGAGCAACAGAAGCAAAGAAGACTCTTCTGACCCTCTGCAGGCTGGGTTAACGGCCTTCCCTCTGTCATTGCATTTAGGGCATCACGTTAGAATTATGTTCCTACTTGGCTGTATCACCCAATGAATTTGCAGTTCATTGAGAGCAGGGCCAGGTCATCTTAGTATTCCATGACTCATCACTGTGTCTCACACACAGTAGGAGCTCAATGAAATATTTTCTGTATTGCAGGTATAGCCTTTTTACCTTTGAATGAGTTTCTGGTGGGGATAGGATAAAGCTTCATGTCAGCTACCCAGCCTTCTCCTCAGACTCACGTAGAATGATGATTTGTGCCACAGTGTGCAATATTTGGAGACCTAGTGGCACAGTGGTTAAGAGCTCAGGCAACTAACCCCAAAAGGTCAGCAGTTCAAATCTACCAGCTGCTCCATGGAAACCCTATAGGACAGTTCTACTCTGTCCTATAGGGTCAATATGAGTCAGAATCAACTCGACAGCAATGAGTTTGTACTGGTTGGTGTGCAATATTTGACCAAGTGATCAAGCCTATCAAAAGTCTTGCATGAATTGCTGTCACCTCAAGTATAGCACAGCTGAGACAGAGTATATTCTTTTTTTCTTTCTGAACTTCATATTACAGTCTTCTTTTCTAAATAATTTTTAACACTATCAAACAGAGTGGTTGCTATGGATTGAACTGAGTCCCCTAGAAAAGATATGTTGAAGTCCTATCCCCTGTACTGGAAATGTGACCGTATTTGGAAATAGGGCCTTTGAGTATCATATCAATTAGATTAACACGAGATCATGCTGGAGTAAGGTGGATCCTAATTCTATATGACTCGTGTCTTTATAAAAGAGAAGAAGATACACAGAGACAGAGAGACAGAGGAAGAATGTCATGTGATGCTACAGCTGCAGGCCAAGGAACTCTTGGAGCTACCAGAAGTTTGGAGAGATGCATGGAACAAATTCTCACTTAAAGCTTCAGAAAGTATTAACATGGCCGACACTCTGATCTCAGACTCCCAGGCTCCAGAACTGTGAGACAATGAATTTCTGTTCTCATAAGCCACCCAGTTTGTGTGGGGTTTTTTTATGTTTTGTTTTGTTTTTTTTTTTAATTTTACTGCAGCCCAAGGAAACTAATACAGTGGTCTAGGGGTTACAGACTTGACGCTTCTCTTTTAACCACTTACCTTTAAACCCCACTCCCCCACTCTGGGTCTACCATCAGACTGACTTTAATTGGTCAGGACTTTGCTAAGACTGGAGTCCCTGGGTGGTATAAATGGTTAACACACTCAACTGGTAACCGAAATGCTGGAGGTTCAAGTCTACCCAGGGACTCCCCTTGGAAGAAAGGCCTGGTGATCTACTTCCAAAAAATCAGCCATTGAAAACCCTTCAGAACACAGCTGTACTCTGAAACACATAGGATCACTATGAATCAGGATCACCTTAACAGCAACTGGTGCTCAGACTAATTGCTTGCTAACCTGACTTACCCAGGTTGGCTTCTATTCTCATTAGTGTCATGACCTTCGTAATCTGTTGATTTGGAAGGTTATCTGATTAAAGAATTGACAGAATTTGAGCATGGGAGATGGTTTTACTGACTACATCTGACCAAAGTCAACTAGAGAGATTTTTAAAATCATTGATTACCTGGCCCCACCCTCAGGTTATTTTCTCACTATTGGTTTGCAGACAAGCTTTTGGGGATCAAAAATTCAATCCAACTTCCTTGATTTATACATAAAGATACTAAAAGCTAGAAAGGCCGTAGTTACACAGTTACACAGTTACTCAACGGTAGGTTCTATAAGAAAATCCCAACCCCCTGATTCATTAAGAGTTTGGTGCTTTATGCATCACAAGAGTGTTTACATTTAAACGCATGTATTAAAAAAAAGATTAAAATAGGACTCTTTCTCACTCTCAGCTGAGGTCTTGAGAGGCCTACGCTGACTCAGGAGAGAAAGGGGTTTTCAACACCGCCATTCTTCATGCTGTGTAGTTCTCATTCCAGAGCTTGTCGGCTTGAAGTTTTCCCAGGCATGGACCCTGCACAGGCATTTGTGCTCCACAGACTTCAAGAAATGTGGGTTTTCCCTCCTATTTGGCTTAGACATGGGAAAGGGGGAGTTATAGTCCTCCAATAGCTCTCTCCAAAAAGATCCTTTCAGTCTTTTCGACCTCAGATGGTTTATACTTGGAAATACCTGTTGGGCCAAGGGTCACAAGCCCAGTTTTTGGTTACCTTAATTTCAAGGCCTGGATAGGGGATCTGTCACCTCACTTTAGATTATGGGAGTGTTCGGCATATTTGTTATATACTCAGGCTTTGGGAGCTTCGGAAGAATTCCCATTTTAACATCATGATCATATATGTAACCCACGCAGTACCTTAAACCAAGATGAATTTATATTGGGAAAGCTACAAGTTGGTGGGGGACAAATTTGGACTGAAGGATTCCTATTCCTCATTAGTCCCTTGCACTTACACAAAAACTTCTCTGGTGCTGATCTTCCAACTATGCAGAACCACAAACCCAACATCATGGGGTGTTTTTTTCTCACGTCTACATTTAAATTAGAGCCTTTTTGTTCTCTAATCTTAGAATCATCTCCAAAAGTCTCCTCTCTTATGTCTCACCATCTTTCTCCTTCACAGGAGCCCCCGTGGCGCAGTGGTTAAGAGCTTGGCTGCTAACCAAAATGTCGGCAGTTCAAATCCACCAGCTGCTCCTTGGAAACCTTATGGGGCATTTCCACTCTGTCCCCTGGGGTCGCTATAAGTCAGAATCAACTCAACAGCAATGGATTTTTGTTGTTGTTTTTGTTCTCCTTCCTAAACGGAGGGAAGATAATGGCCACATCAAAAATGTTTCCCAATCATGTGATGCCGTGTCAGATAAGTCAGATAAATTCTTTTTGATGTTACTCTGCTTTAATGTTCACTTTGTTTCTTCATCTTCACAGTTCAATACTTAATAGAAACACCATGATCATTTACCCCCTTCTCTATTGCTGTGTTTTTCAAATGGGAAATGAAGAATCACATGAACGTTAGTTCCTGATTGATCAGTGGATTGTTGGGCTACCCCAAGATCTACTGAATCAGACTCTGATGGTGAGAACAAAGTACAACATCTTAATAAACCCCCTAGGGACTATGAATCTGAGCTGTCCTGGAGAAGCATCGCTCTACTGGGAGCCTCTACATTCTCCTTCATGCAAATTTTTCATCAGCTTTCCATTATAGACCTGCACTTCACTTTCTGTTCAATGTTTAGCTCCTCAACTAACGTTTCTAAACAACCAAAGAATCAAAAGAATAAGCTTTTAGGTAGCTTGGCTTTCCAAATTGTGAAATGGCTTAATGAACTGTGCTAGCCACTTACCTGCCTAAAAGAGATATTGTGAAGCATGTTGTGCTAATATTTATAAAACACTTGGAGTCTTGAATATGAGAAGTACGTTATGAAATATTGATGACCCATCTGTTTCACAAAACTTAACTCTCTTTAGTCATGAGATTTTCCTCCTTTGTGTTCTAAGACATTATTATTTCTGGAGAGATAAGCTTTTCTGATAATAGTTATAAATACGTACTAAATTTATAAACAAAATTTGTACAGCAATTTCCTCCCACGTCTTCCCAAGCACTTTACCATAAATCTATAGGATTTGAGAAGATCTTATAGGCAAACTAACACAACTCTTTATATCAGGTAGAACTATTCCCAAATCATTCTTGAAAGAGATAAATGAATTCTCTTTTTAAAATATTTTTTGTTCCGATAAGAAGCCTATGTCTTCTCATGTATGAGAAGTATCCTGAAGTGGCCCGTCAGGAAGAGACACCACAGTGTAGTAGAAAGGGTGGCATTTTGCAGACAATAGGTATAGAGAGAGTAAATTGTTAAAGGAGGCAAAATGTATTACGCCAATGTTTCCAAAATGGACACTAATGCATTATAATGAACTATTAAACATTAAACATAACAGTGTTCCATAATAAAACAAGTTTGGAAAGCACAGTGTTAAATACAGTAAGATGTAATTCTTGGCAGAACTCCCCAGAGCCTACAGTATACATTATGTGCATTGTGAATCTCTAAGAGGGGGCATTATATGTAGCCCTGGCTGTCCATATTGCCTAAACTTAAAGCAGCCAGGTCACCTAAATTTGCTTAGTAATTAAGAGAAGATTTGAGAGCAGCTGATGGGCAGGAGAGAATTAGAAATGTATCTCCTTGTGTCAGTGGCCATTTCACTACGGCATGTGGCTATCTGCCTACTCTAGCCTGCTCTATTCCTTTTCTATAAAAGATATAACCAACCACTAAAGAAAGGGATGGTAGCAGTGATAAGGAAGGAAATGCTTACATACGCACCTTTCCCCAAAGTTGTCCCCTGGACACCTCTCCTACAAGATGTTCCTTTGATAAAGGACATTTGGAACTGCTTGCAGTTCCACCACCAGATAAAACAAAGACACTGAGTAATTTAGAAAAATATGCTACTTCCTCAGGAAACTTTACTGCCATCTGCCAGGAGAAAATGCCATAATAGCTACCTTCCTCAGTGCCCATATGGTGAGCGTTACCTCTGGAGTTGATCAGTGCAACCTTTCACAGCTTTAAATGCAGCCCCAACTGCATCTGATAATGCAGTGATTCATGTTGGTGATTCACAATGGATACTCATAGGTCTGAGAACCTCTTTGCATAGAACAACCATTTCTATGGGTTTTGGCTCTTGTTTCCCAAACTTACTTGAATCTCCTTTTCTGAATGACACTTCTTAACGACTTATGAAACATTAGTATTTTGTTGGCCGTGCCTTAGAGAACACACCCACTGAGAGGTCAGACTTCTGAGACTCAACCACTAGAGCAGCGTCATCCTTGGAAGATAAATTCATAGAGAGCCTTCAGGCACTGAGGATTGTCGGAAATAGTGGGCAAGCAAATAAAATAAATGTTAGTTTCACTAAGTTCACAGAGAAAGAATCTCACTGGCTGAAACGGAAGGCTGAGACAGACAGGGGAAATGGCAAGGATAAGAATGAGGAAATAACAAAAGGAAATGTGAGGAAAAAGTGGCCAGGAAAAGAAAAACGCAGAGCAAAGATGATGAGCAGCAGAAATGACAGTGATTAGCAGAGAAAATAGTAAGTTAAAAACTCTTTCGTAACTACTATTTTTTCTTTAATTTTTTTTTTTTTT
>NW_004443940.1:24480777-24494374 GCF_000243295.1 Trichechus manatus latirostris | reverse complement strand
TTTTTTTTTTTTTTGATGGCATGCGTTTTCAGTATTGGAATGCATACTTGCTGATTGAATGTCTTTAAATTTTTGGTTGGTAATACGGATTTTAAGAAACATGATCTGGTAATACAAGCCACCTATGAGGCGAGTGGCACTGTGGCACAACCAATCAGTAGTATGACAATATACCACTGAGAGCCACATAAAGAATTTATTGCAGGCGCCTTTCTATCAGGTTACCTGGGGAACCTCTGGTTTCCAAATACGACACAGAAAAGCCAAAACAAACCCATTAGGGCTCCCTAACTATCACACGGGAAAGCCATAGTTATGCTCTTAAGCCTTAGCTCACAGAAACAAAGGAAAAGGGGCAAAAGGTTACAAAACTAACACATCCAGGAAGCATCACCTAATAGAATGCTCAACCTCCACAACAATGAGGCTCCAGCTCCGGTCTGCTGAGCTGCACACATTTCAAAGGGGACCCACCTTGATGCTAAATGCATTAAAACTAGAATAACGCCTTACCTCTGAGGTCCAGAGGCATAAAAAGCGGCTGGTGTAAAGTTAACTCAATGGTAACAAAAGAGTGGATGAAGCTGTTAGCATCAGTAGTGGCAAGAAATTGCAGTAGAGGAAAACAGCACAGTCTACGAAAGGAAAAAAATCCTAACTCACAGCGATCTGCTACCACAACTCTACACGTTAGCAGCAAATAGCACTAACATGCTATTTGCCTGCCGTTCCCATGCTCATTACTGTGCTCTACTGGATTAACATTAGGGTGAGCAATGGTCCCAGTTTGCCCAGGTATAACCCAGTTTTACCACTGAATGTCCTGCATCCCAGGAAACCACACAGGATGAGGCAAACCAGGACAATCGGTCAGCATGGTTAATGCTGATTCAAAATAGCAGCTCAGTATGTGGCATTCTGGAAAGCATCCTCTTAGTGGTGCTTGGGGTTGCAGTTATTTAGCATCGATACTGCTTAAGAAACCGCATAGCCTGTGGTGGCAGTAAGTGAAAGTCTTTGCTTTTCAATAGCCAATGAAGGAGGTATCCTTGCTTTAGAACTTAGCCCATTAATTGATGCTCATAATTATGCTTTATGTTCATTAAGAGGTTGAATTTCTTTCTGAACACTACAGTGTACAGAGAATATAATGCACAAAGAGCACATTATTGTAATGTGTTGGGGGAAGAATAAATAAAAAAGGTTAAATAGAAATTTCTGTGCTCTTAATGTCTTTATCTTCAGTTATAGGAAAATCCATCTATATGGAAGGAAGGGTAGATTTTCTGAAGATATTGCATAAAGAGCTTTATTCTATGAATATATAATGTTCAAATGAATTGATGCACTTTCCAACTCACCTAATATATTAATGAACTTTCCAACTTGGCTTTCTAGTTACGTTTTAAGACTAAACATTAAGATAGGTTTGCATTCCTTGATCACTCAACAATTCAGATTTTGGGAAAGGTCACCACATAAATGTGCTAAGTGATCTGGAGAAGTTAGGCTAGGTTAAGTTTGCTACAATACGCCACAGATATCCCACCATGGGGAATCACTTTTCCTGTGTCCTAGACCAAGAAGAGATTTATGTGTGAAATCTGGATGTGTTCTGCCTTACCTGAAAGCAATCAGGGGAAAAGTGCACATTCAGGAGAAGGGATCTGACTTGTTTTTGGGGTCACTGGTCACAGGGCAGAAACCACTGCCTCTCCTTCACAAGGGAATGACACTGAGATATTGCCTCATCTCCTATGTTCAACCTTGCGTTGCTGAGATGAGGCAGAAACCCCAGCTTGGGGAGCAACCATTTCCTACTTTCTGCTTCATCCTGAAAGGTGGATAGAGAAGGGTCAATGGCAGGTGAACTGCAGCTCTAGGAGAGCCAGCTGAGCAGTTTCCAGTTTCCTGAAGTCAGCTGCTGGGCATAATCGCACAGCAAGAGCACGATGCGCGTGAGAAGGTCATATAACCCACCAGAGTCTCATGACTCCTGAATTTCCCAGCCACTCAAGCATTCACCCCTCTCTTCAGTTCCCCTTCCATCACCCTGAGCTTTGCCCAGTGATTAATCTGGAAAGAAAATTCTAACACTATGGGGAAAATGGCTAGCAATTTGAGTAGTCCTACTAGCTAAGAAGTTATCTTCCAGTGAAACCCTGGAGAACACACTTCTGACTTTTTGTATAAAAATATTTTATATACTTTTCAATTTTTAAGTATATTATAAAATTATATTATATAATTAATTGTACACTATATTACAGAATAGGTAATGTCATAGACAAATAGAAAATCAGACAACCCCAAAACTTATGAGGATGAAAACAGGAACCATCACAACCCCACCACCCATAAATAACCACTGTTTTCAATAGGACATGTTCAATAAGCCAAGTTTTCTTTTACATTTATTATGTTATTCCTCGATTATGAAATTACTACAGTTTTGAAGAACATTTAGAGAAATCAGCAAAATAATAAAGATAAAATGAAATCACCATAACCTTATAACCCAGAGATACTTGTTCTTAACCATGTGTTTATATTATTTTAGTCACCCACTCATAAATACACACTTTATGTTCTTTCATTTTGTAAAATTAGACTTATATTATCCACTATTTTAGTAATCGTCTCTTTTCACTATCAAAATATTAGATGATTTAGTCATCTTTCAGAAGTTTTGCTATATTCAAAAATATAATTGGCATTATGTTTTATCACACTCATAAAATAGTCTCGGTTTATTCCAGGATACTAGGAAGTATTGCCAATACTAGTGACTATATATTGGTTTTCAATATTAGTGACAATTTTTGGCAATTTAATTTTTTCCTTTAGCATTTATTGGTACCTACTATCCAGGGTAGCCATAGGGTCACCATTAGTCAGAATTGACGAGATCGCAACTAACAACGACAACGTGTAGGGGAGCAGACTTTGACCATAATCCAGAAAGCAGCACCATAAGAGGCTGAAGAAACATCAGTAACTACAAAAGGAAGTGATTGGCCTCAGTGACAAAAAATGCTGAGAGTAGGTGTTGGGTAGAGAGGAATCCAACGTCAATGAAACCAAATCTTTAACTAAAGAGGCTAGATATATTTTCAAGACAGAAAAAAGGACTTGTGTTCTTCCCCTCTCCCCACCCCCCTACCTTGCAGAGTGAGAGGGATGGAGGGAGGAATCATCAAAACTGCCAGTACAGGTGTCAGATTTTGCCTCTGATCTTCTCGAAAGCCGTCTAGGAAGGGGGATGGCATAATTCAGTAAGTGTTTTAGAAAGAACATTCTGGCAGTAGTGTGGCAAATGGCAGTGCAGAGTATTAAGTCCGGGAGATTAGTTAGGAGACTGTTTCATGATGGTCTAGGCAAGAGTAGGTAGAGAATCAACTAAATAGAGGAAATGGGGATGGAGGAAGTTTTGAGTAACATTTAGGATGTCAAAAGGACATTAAGTGGTGACTAACTAGATGCGTGTACAAAGAGTGTAGATTTGAGGATGCCAACAAGTTTACGGCTTCGGGAACTGAGTAGATGGTTATATTATTAATCAAGATAGAAAACAAAATATTTTTTTCTTAGGGATGGAGTTGCTGAGCTGCAATAGATTCAATTTTAGACTAAATGGTTTTGGAAATGAAGAAAATTGGCACAAGAAGAGAGCTTAGAGCTAGAGATACAGGTTTAGCAATCACTAGTATATAGACGAAGCCCTGGTGGTGCAGTGGTTAAGAGTTATGGTGAGCTATGGCTGCTAACCAAAAGGTCGGCAGTTTGAATCCACCAGCTGTTCCTTGGAAACCCTATGGGGACTATATGGCAATGGGTAACAGGTAAGTATATAGATGGCATTTAAAGCCAGAGGTTAAATGAGATACCTAGTGAGTTATAGTAAAGAGCTGAAGATGGAATCCTGGAGAGAATAAATACTGAATTCCAGTAAGATTCGAGCACTGGGAGAAGAAGAATCGGGAATGCATGGTGTCGTAAAATCTAAAAAAGAGCAAAGAGAGGAAGATGAACAGTTTAAATGCATAAGAGGTCATAAATGATAAAGATTAAACCTGCTCTTTCTATTTGGCATCATAGAGGTCAACAAAGGACTTTGCAATAGTGTTCCGGTAGTGATGGGAACAGACATCAAATTTCAATGGTTTGAGGAATGAGTGTATGTTGGAAAATTGAAATCAGCCAATATACAAAATCTTTTTAAGAGTTTTAGCTGTTGAAGGAAGAAGAGAGCCAGGGTCTCAGCTAAAATGGGCTTTATAAATATTTTTTAATCTAGTGCTACATGCGGCCACAGTCCTTATAACCGGGAATATACCATTTTAAAGATGTGAGGTGTATTTATAAGTTAAGAGAAGAAACCAGAAGTGATGGAGAGTAAGGATACAGGAAGCAGAAAGGATAATTGATGAGCAAGCAGGGACCGAAAGGAAATACAACAAAGCAGTGGTTTCCTGAGCATGATCAAATGTTGCAATTTTTCTTGGGCAGTGGAGAACATTCTCTGAGATAGGCTAGAAAATGGCTAAGAATGGGTCATATAGATCTATTTGGAAGTGAGAAGATATGGATATGGAAAACTGAGAGAACTTATATCCTCTATTTTCTCTGTAAAATATTAAAACAAAAAGCCAAACCCTTTGCCATCAAGTTGATTCTGACTCATAGTGACCCTATAGGACAGAGTAGAACTGCCCCCATAAGGTTTCCAAGCTGTAATCTTTATGGATGCAGACTGCCACATATTTCTCCAGAGGAGCAGCTGGTGGGTTTAAACTGCCAACCTTTCAGTTGGCAGCTGAGCACTTGTCATGAATTGAATTATGTCTCCCAAAAATATGTATATCAATTTGGCTGGGCCATGATTCCCAGTATTGTGTGATTGTCCACTATTTGGTCACCTGATGTGATTTTCCTATGTGTTGTAAATCCTAACACTATGATGTTAATGAGACGGATTAGTGGCAGTCATCTTGATGAGATCTACAAGATTAGATTGTGTTTTAAGCCAATCCCTTTTGAGATATAAAAGAGAGAAGCGAGCAGAGAGACGTGGGGGAGTCATACCACCAAGAAAGCACACCAGGAGCAGAGTGCATAGTTTGGACCGGAGGTTACTGCACAAGGAAGCTCCTGGACCAGTGGAAGATTGATGACAAGGGCCTTCCTCCAGGGCCAACAAGGACAGAAAGCCTTCCCCTGGAGCTGATGCCCTGAATTTGGACTTCCAGCCTATTAGACTGTGAGAGAATAAATTTCTCTATGGTAAAGCCATCCACTTGTGGTATTTCTGTTATAGCAACACTAGATGACTAAGACAGCGCTTAACCACTGCACCACCTGTGTAGATTTGGTAGTAATCTTGTTTAGGGAATAGAAAAGGCCTCGGTTGATATAATTAAAAATAAAACTACAGTGTCCAATCTATATGGCCAGAAATTCACCACTTTAATTTGAGAAGCAGTCAAATAAGACTTTTAAGACAAGGAAGAAAGGATGACTATTTTCAGTTTTAGAATGTCTTGTCAACTTACATTTGATACTCTTTCACTCTTTCAGTAAACAGTTATTCAACGCGTATTCTTCATATTATTCTAGTTGTTGGAGATATACACATGTATCTTTTAAACATACCTGTCACATGGATTCCACAATGTTGCTGTTGTTGTGTGCCGTCAAGTCAATGTCTACTCACAGCAACCTTATAGGACAGAGAAGAACTGCCCGACAGAGTTCCTAAGGAGCAGATGGTGGATTCCAACTGCCAACCTTTTGGTTAGCAGCCTGAGCTCTTAACCACTTCACCACCAGGGCTCCAGATTCCACAATACCATTGCTTAATAAATATCAACGCTGCTGGTATAACCTCCTTTCCTGGTATTCCTGGAGCTAACTGCATTCCAGATAAGACAGAGCACCCAAGTCTTTGTTAGAAGTAACCACAAGATGTGTTACTAAGTCTCATCACAGCACCCAGTCCTCTGACTTATTTCTTTTGACACAATCGGAGCTTCCTCTCCATCTTCATTAAGGACATCAGGCACTCTGTCAGAGAAATGAGGTCGTGATAAAGCCCCGGCATAATGTAATGCTTTTGTACTGGCACAGAGCCTTCATCTGGAAGTTAGAGTGCCAGCGTATCCTCTTGGAAGGAGCTTAGGGCCAGATATATCATGCAGTGGCTTTCATGATAACGGAGCAGCTACTCCACTTTCCTGTATGAAAATGACTCAGGACAGAAATGTATTTTGGTGGGGGTATCTTTGTTAGTTATTGTTGTTTTTGTTAGTTGCCTTTGAGTTGGCTCCATGATGACCTTACGTATAACAGAATGAAACATTGCCTGGTCCTTTACCACCTTCATGTTCAGTGCTATGTTTGAGTCTATTGATTCCAAAGGAAGAAAGTCTTGGTCATCTATTTTTGAAAATCAACCAATGTAAACCTTCTTGATAACAATATCTTTACTAGTAAGGGCTCAGAAAGTACAGAAAATGCTAGGCACAGCATCCTCAAGTTAAAGGGAGCTGTGTGGGTCTTCCAAGCAATGGTGGGATTGTGGAACTCCTCTCTAGAAACACTAAGGATCAAGGTGAAAAGTGGGAAATGGTTGATGGACAGCACCAGCTCTCAGGAGACACCAGTAGTAGATGGGATAAGTCTAGCTCAGATGTCCACTTAGCTTCCACAGTTTCACAAATGCTTTGTGCTAGACCTGGAGGCAGGTACCTATGACCCTCAGCTCCACAGTGACAGCAAACACTCCTTGGGGACTGCAGGGAGCTTTTAGTAATGATGCCAGATGAAGCCTCTCTGATGTCCTCTACCACCAAGAAAAAAGTGATTTTCCTAGGATGGGCGTGGCACTCAGTAAGCCAGGAAATTACTCAGTGGTCGGCTTCATTCTGATACTATTCCACTCTCTTTTAACCATTCTGTAACAACAAAGCAAAGAATGTGTGCAAGTAGTTGGCTCTCAGTTCTGATTCCATGCAGTATCCATGAGAAGGAGGGAAAGGGTAGCTGGCATGGTGAAAATGTAGTGAGTGGATTCCAAGTAACACTTTCAGCCTTATACAAAGGCCTTTTTAGAGGGATGGAAGAAGTTTCTACTTTCTGGTCCAGTCTAAGTACCATGTAACCTATGTACACATCTCAGAATTTGCAGACAGGGTCAACTTATTCCGCTTGAGCTATTGGCAAGGCTGATAAATCTAGTGTTACATGTGGCCACAGTCCTTGGAGCTGGTAATATAGCATGTAGGCTGCATTCTGTTGTTTGGAAGCTGGAACTATCATTCATTTTCCTGCAGACTCAAGATGAGAACACCTTTCTCTTGGGTTTCTCCAAACCATCATCATTGCTTTCCCTAGCAGCAAGTTTCCCTGGAGGTGGTTGCTATGCCAACCAATTCTGGGAGGAGGAGATACATAGATAGTACTTATAAACCAGAACCTTGGGTATAATAACAATTTCTTTTTCTTTGGGGAGTAAACAAAAAGATGCGGAGATCTGGTGGAGAAGATGTCTTCAACCTACCATTATGAGTTCCAGGTTCTGCCCTTCAGGTGGTGCCTGCCCCTCATTGCTTCCCCCTCCAACACAGTGGCATCACATGTCACACCCCCATGCTAATTACCACAATATTGTAGCTTGTTGTTGTTGTGGTTAGGTGCCATCAAGTCAGTTCTGGCTTGTAGTGACCCTATGCATAACAGAACAAAACACTGCCTGGTCCTGCGCCACCCTCACGATTGTTGCTATGCTTGAGTCCATCGTTGCAGCCAATGTGTCAGTCCATCTCATAGAGGGTCTTCCTCTCTTTCACTGGCCCTCTACCAAGCATGATGTCCTTCTCCAGGGACTGGTTCCTCCTGATAACATGTCTAAAGTATGTGAGACGAAGTCTCGCCACCCTTGCTTCTAAGGAGCATTCTGGCTGTACTTGTTCCAAGACAGATTTTTTCGTTCTTCTGGCAGTCCATGGTATATTCAATATTCTTCACCAACACTATAATTTCATAATTTCAGGAGGTAGCCTATGATCAAGAACCGATGGTATTGAGGGAAGAAGTCCAAGCTGCGCTGAAGGCGTTGGCAAAAATCAAGGCTCCAGGAATTGACGGAATACCAACTGAGATGTTTCGACAAAAAGATGCAATGTTGGAAGCACTCGCTCATCTCTGCCAAGAAATTTGGAAGACCTGGCTAATTGACTGGCAGTTATTTGTGCCCATTCCAGAGGAAGATGAGCCAATAGAATGCAGAAATTATTGGAACAATCTCAATATCACACGCAAGTAAAATTTTGCTGAAGACATTGCAAAAGCAGTTGCAGCAGTACATCAACAGGGAACTGCCAGAAATTCAAGCCAGATATTGTAGCTAAAACACCAAAAATTTTACAAAATCAGTGACTATAAAAACATCGACAGCAATAAAAACAAGAGTGCGTGCTTATATTGCATGCAGATGAAACCACATGATTTGAAGCGTCATTGTAATTGGGTAACAACCACAGCTCTGACAGGAGTGCATTAGAATGTTCAAAAAGTAAATTAGCGTAGAGTTTTAGCCTTGTAGGTATACGGATACATGTAAGCTGGTCTTATGTTGTTATAACTAACGACAAGGATATTTTTATAAAAAATAATAAATTTCTGCTGAAATACTGTGTGAAAATTTTATAGACAGTCATTTTGGTGTCACCCCAGCTGACAGTGTCACCCTGTGTGGTCCAACCC
Organism: Trichechus manatus latirostris; assembly: GCF_000243295.1. NCBI lineage: Eukaryota > Metazoa > Chordata > Mammalia > Sirenia > Trichechidae > Trichechus > Trichechus manatus. Next base: position 24,485,611 of record NW_004443940.1, on the reverse strand, counting down.
TGCACCCTTCTAGTGACACCACTGCTCCAACATTGTGTCCTCCCTTCCTATCACCCCTACTCCCTGCCCTGGAGCAATTCCTGCAGGACCCAGGAGGACACACACCATCTCCTCCCACAGCCAGGAACTCCAGACAGTGAAATCTGCACAGCTTGCCTCACTAAGCAAAACTTTCTCTCCTACAGCTTTCCCCGACCGGAGCCTTTCTGTGTGCTGGCTTCTCCCAAGCTTGCATCCTCAGTGCCACCCTTCTTGTATACTTGAATGTGTCCTGTGTCCCCAATTCTCTATGTTCTGCCACAGGCCCCAACCCCCTACCCCCCCGCAACCTGGAAAGTACAGACTTCATGCTGAAGACAAGCAACATTATCTCACAAATTGGTGCTGAGCTGAGAGGCCCCTTCACAGGCTATATTTGGTCACTTTCAGGTTAAAACCTTCCCTGGGGAAGGCTAACTAAGTGTTTTGATTTAAAAGATCTCCTACTAGGTCGCAGGCCAAACAATGGTGAATAAAAGTAAGTAAAAGCTAGTGAGTAGTGTTAAAAAGACTTTTCAATCCCTTGGCTGTATTGTGTTTAAAAGTACTTGACCGTTCTTTTCCCTGCAATAATCTGCAGTGTGGATGAACCAACCACAAGTAGTCAGTCACAGACTGGTTTGGTGTTAGAGGGCGGAGGGAACTGTTCCATTGAATCAAACATCCATTTCAAGGACAAGTACTTTGAAAATTATGCATATATATATACCCATTGCCGTCAAGTCGCTTCCAATTCATGGATGGAGACCCCATGGGATATAGGATTCAAAGTAGAACTTCAGTCCATAGAGTTTTCAATGGCTTGTAAATTTATGGACTCAGATCACCAGGCCTTTCTTCTGTGGTGCTGCTGGGTGGGTTCAAACTGCTAACCTTTTGTTTAGTAATGGAGTGCGAGCCGTTTGTGCCACCCATCTCTCTCTCTCTCTTCCTCTCTCTCTCTATCTCTATACGTAGTTTTGATCAATAATCTTTCAAAACACACAGTCAACTGTACTACTCATGTCTGTCAGGTCTCAGTGAAGCCTCCTGCAGAGTGAAGAAAACTTGTTTAAAATTCCAAGTTGAAACAGTAAAAAACTAAAAACTTAGATCCTAGAGAGCAAGGGAAAGATCTAAGTTAAGAAAGGAGAACGTAATGATATGGCATTTTAGGTCTCAAGTCTTACAGCATGTACCCATCCCTTCTCTCTTGCAGATTGGAAAGCCGTCCATCGGGTTCGTTTCCCTCAGATGATGCGATGGGTTTATCTATAACTCACAACTATGTCCCACCACTAAGCAACACATTCTACTAAAAGCTCCCATAACTGTCAGGGTTACTCACTACTCGTGTGACTGATACCTACTCACAAGGTATTTTTTCCCCAAAATTTCTACGTCTACTTGCTTTCAAATCAAAATGGCAGTACATCTTGAGCATCTTCTTGCAGACCATCGGATGAGGGGGGTCTGGTGGACAGATTTCCTGGAGAACAGCCAAAATGTATGAGTCTCCTTGCTTGGAAATGTGGTGTCCTCAGGAGCTTCTACAGAAATTGACAGACTGACCAAATCAAGGTTATTTGTTATTGATAAAATGGAAGGTGCTTTTTTTAATTTATTATTTTAACCACAGATAGGCCCTTTAATAAACAAAAAGGTATTGGTCAGCTATCTCCATGGCTTCCTGATTTTCTTCATATCGTTCATAGTGGTAAACTGGAATTAAAAAAAAATGTTTTAGAGACAGTGGTGACTTTTTAAAGATGTTACTTCAAAGCATTAGTTTCTAAGCTTCCAGAAGTTATTGCCACAACTAATAAAAATCCCAAGGATATTATATCTTCTAAGATTTCAAGATAGATTCCTCAAACTAATGTCTCCTAGAATACATTTAAAATATCCAGTGTGGAATGATTTAAGTCCCGCACCAAGGCTGCTTCATTTCTAGAAGATCTCTGTCATTCATAATAAAACATAGAGTACTCCCAGGGGAGGTTATTAAAGAAGTTCTTACGGTATTGGGTCTTAATTTGATAAAAGTTAACCTATGTTTTCCATTGCAGAGCATAGTCAAGGTCAAGTGCTTCTTAATATGTTTTAAAATCTCTTTTACTCACATAACCCTAAATCATTAGCCTAAATAACTACAATCCTTTAGATTAATGTTTCTATCAGTTTATCCGCTGATAGTTAGGTTTCTTACATCTGGGAACATGAGACCTAAGATTGTCCCGTCAATGCTATCAATGCAGGATCTGTGTGTTCTATGGATACGTAGATCTCCTTCTCTACAAAGTCTTACTGGTAGAGATAAAGAGTAATATAAATGAAAGGGACCATAAAGTACGGACTTCTGGAGCAGGCTCTCTTTCTATCCTCTGAGCAGATAATGTGACCTTGGCATGCTGATCCTCAGCCACCAAAAAAAAAAGGTATTGCCATCAACCTGATTCTAACTCATGGTGACCGCATGTGTGCCAGAGTAGAACTGTGCTCCACAGGTTTTCAATGGCTGATTTTTCAGTCAATCACCAGGCCTTTAATCTGAAGTGCCTCTAGGTGGACTCAAACCTCCAACTTTTCAGCTAGCAGCTGAGTGCACTAGTTGTTTGCGCCACCCAGGGACTCCAACCCCCAGTCACAATTCCTGTGTGTAGAAGTCCTAGTGATGTCCCATGTTACTGAAAGGAAAAAGCTAATAGGCACACTCTCCCGGAAGAGGACCTTCTGGTGCTTTTCCTTCCTTGGCAAATGCTAAGCTAGGAAGAGGGGCTGCTGAGAACTCAGCGTCTGCAGCTTTTCTATTTTACACGTGTGTGACCTCCCTGGGTAAAGTACAGGCTCACCTTGGCCTGGGTGCCCTGCACACAGAGTTGAAAGTTTCTGCCACAGGCATAGTACCCTCAAGAGTTGAAATTGCCTGGAACACATAAAAATAAATATATTCCTTAAAATACAAACATAGGATGTGTGTGTGAGGCAGTTTGCCCTTGAAGATTTTGTGGAATGACTTCAGGGAGCGATAGAGATTGATTTTGTATGATGGCTGAGACTTTCTCACTAACTCAGGTAACAAAGGCATCCCAGTCTGAAACTTAGCAAGTGAAAAAGTAGGCAAACCTGAATCTTACAAATGTTTAGTCAAACCTTTAAGAAATTACAATTTTGGTAGGTCAAAAAACATTCAAACATTGGCAATTTCATATGGTTTGACTCATTATAAAAGTTGTGTAAGTTATAGACTATAGTTATCTAGGTTAGACCTGAATTTAGGGAACTCTCAGAATCCCAGTGCTGTGAAGTTGTGACAGGCAAGAAGGGTGACAGGAACCCCTACAGGTGAAAGGCCTAAAGCCAGTTCAGTCAAGTTTTTGTCTGGTGAACAATAGCAGAAAAGCACAGGCCACGAAAGCCCTGGAGCCATGGTCAGGAAATGCTCTTTACAGAACTTGTGTGAAGTCAGTGGAATTATAGCTATTTGGAGAGTAAGGATTTGCCTTCAATCTATAATAAACCATAGTATTTAGTGTTTGGAATGCTTACCAAACAGTTTGGGAGGTGATAAAATATCCTTCAAATTTCAGCATTTAAGCATGGACATCACTGTGTTGGGGAGAGTGGCATTTCTGCTTGCGTCTCTAAGGAAAGTTCAGGTGATCCTTATCCCCAATGCCTCAGGGTACTCGGTGCTTTGCTAGCAGCCCTGCAGAGCCCTTCTGTTTGCCTGTAAATGAGGAGATAAACAGATCAGCTTCTCAAAGGCACACCAGACTGCAATGTACTGAGACTACCCATTAAATCGGTTTCCACAACAGGATTCTATTTTACTCATTATAAATTCATAATACGTGGAACTCGCTGTTCTTTCCTGCTGACTCCAGCTTTATACTTGTCAGGGCTTTTTAACTCTGGAACATTCCCTCAGCGCCACGCTCTGCTATAGCCTTAGTACACTTCTCTGCTCATTCTGACAGTTACTTTAAAAAGCAGAAAGCAGCCTCAGTATCCACAAAATCAGCCTTAAGACCAATCTACCCTTGCATATATAATGAATTATAAGTCAAAATATGTTTTCTTCATGAACTGGTTATTGACTTTAAAAATCTTAGAAAATATTTACAAATTAAACATCTGCATAAACAAATAGTAACAGTTGTGAAGTGTTCCTTGAGCATCCCTTTCATCTTTTGACCAGAGAAAATGGTGGCAAGCATCCACTGTAAAGGCAGAGGGCCAAGGTCCAAACCCGGACGACCCGTGGGCCAGCTGCCAATGGGTGAAGCATTTCTTTGCTCTGAACCTCGGTTTTCTCATAGGTTAAAAAGGAATGACAAGAAATCAAAGAGTGATTGGAAGTATGAAATGAGATAATACAATAAACAACATTCAATAAATACAAGCTATCATTATTACTCTGATCATTATTCCTATTATTAATCCTGATTCCAAAAGTTCTCTTCTGTAAGAATCTTTCTTGTATATTGCTCTGCAATGTCATTAAGTGAATTCCTGTTCTCAGTATAGTACTTTTCGGCGGTGGGTGACAAGTAATTGTTGTAATGACTTCCCATCAGTATATGCTGGGTGAGAAAATAGTAACCTATCAAGGACCAAATGAAATATATCATTTTATCTAAAACCCTGAAGACTAAAACTTTAAAACTACGGCTTAGTCAATCCTATCTAGCTCTCCTCCAAGCAGTACATGCTCTTAGAGAGATTTTGGTGCCTGTTATTTTAAATTTTTTTTTTTTTTATTGTACTTCAGGGGAAGGCTTACAGAACAAATAGTTTCTCATGAAACAGAAGT
>NW_004443940.1:24469323-24470574 GCF_000243295.1 Trichechus manatus latirostris | reverse complement strand
TTATTATTGACAAATAAGGGATTGGTGAATAATAAACTCTACCTTAGATAAAAAGACCATTACAAGCTCATCTACATTTTTTCAATGCGATTGCTTAATACCATGCCTAAATCATCTCAGAAGAAGGAGATGAATTGTTCTCCAGGGAACTGGATTGTGTGACCTGATTTTAATATCAGCTGCAATGTTTTACAGTCTTTACTACTAGAAATATCTCAAGTAAGCTAAATATTGCACATTTTCATTTAGCCCAATTCAACTCAATTCGATACAAGAAGTTCATGCTTGCTAGGCGGCCAACACTATACCAGGTGCATTGGGGAAATAATTAGCTTGTAATAGAGCTGAGATGACAGCACTTACATACAAGAAGACATGAAAAGATATTATCAGTGAATAATTAAATTGCATGATGAACTTTGGCAGGAGTAGAATGGGAGTTACTTCCCATAGTTTCTATTACAGAGTATAGAGAGGATGATTCTTAAAGGACGAGCCTCAACACAGTCAGTGAGCATATGAGGAACATGTTCTAGGATGGAAGATCAGGTGCTAAGGCTGGGGAACAATTGGTCACCATCCTCCATGTTAGATAAGTGATAAATTGTCACACTGACCTCTTCAAAGTCAGCGACCATACTGGAGTCTTCTTCAGCTTGATGCTTGACATAGGTAGGTGTCCAATATATATTTTTCAGTAGGAATAAATGGTGTGATATGAATCCCCAACCTTACCAAAAAGAGTAAAATTACACTAGAAATTTATTCCTTGGAGTCAAAGTTTTGGGGCTTTCAGGATTCTCTTTTAAAATTTTTATTTTATCGTGGTAAATATATATGTAACAAAACATTGCTTATTTCAACATTCTTCACATGTACGATTCAGTGACATTGAGTATTTTCATCATGTTGTACAACCATCACCATTATCCATTCCAAAATTTTCCGTCACTCTTAACAGAAGTTCAGTGTCCCCTAAGCAATGAGTTCCCCTTTCCGCTTCCAACCTACCTACCACTAATAAACTTTCATCTCTGTACACTTGCCTATTCTAGATAATTCGTATAAGTAGGATCATACAGTATCCTTTTGTGACAGAGTTATTTCACTCAGCATGATGTTTCCAAGGTTCATCCATGTTGTAATATGTATCAGAACTTTGTTTCTCTTTATGGCTTAGTAATAGTCCATTGTATGTATATAGCACATTTTGTTTATCCATTCATCTGTTGATGGACATTTAAGTTGTCT
>NW_004443940.1:24465329-24467099 GCF_000243295.1 Trichechus manatus latirostris | reverse complement strand
TGTTAAATAAGTTGACAGCAAACCATGGAGCTAATAAACAAACAGTAAGTTCAAGCAGTGGTTCCAAGCATTTTTTCATAGTTTTTATTCTTTTCCCTGCTTCATGCTGTCTAACAAAAAGCTGATAATCCTGGCTACCTGCTGAGTAGAGCTGTTGAGGAGAACAGTCCAAAATAGAAAGGAAACAATCTAACCCAGGGTCTGGCATGTTGGTAGGCAATCAGTACCTATGCTTTGTCTGAGTTAGCACACTGCCAGCAGAGGATAAATTGAAAGACAAGCTAGCTCAGACTTGCTCTTCATTTTGCCTAAGGCTGGTTCTACTTGATCTTCAAATCACCCCTATATAGCAAATAAATTTCACGAAGAAATAAAAAATTCCACAGGTTCATTGGGCCCCAATCTTTTTCTTATGAAGTGCTGGTTCCATACTTACTAATTCTCTTATCTTACACAACGTACTTGAGAGGAGGTGGTCCTTTGGATGGCCCAAATGGCTGTAATTATTTCTCATTCCTTCCCACCACTAGTACCTTTGGACTTTGGAACAAACTGTTGCACCTCCCCCTCTGAAATCTAATGGTTTGTCTAACTAGGGCTAAACAAACGCAATTTCAGGTTAACAATTCCTGCTGGCACCCCCATGTCTAACTACACCCCGTCTTCAGATGATCCGGTGGGAAAACTTTCATTGCACTCTGTGCAATGAAATATACAACCTTGGCAATATAAAACCAGGTAGGGGAAGATCTTTGAGGTCCTTTGTTCATGGTACAAAGAAAGAGGTCACCCATGGAAGTTTTCCATCCTGTTTGGACAGCTTTTGAGCCAGCGAGGATGGCTTGTGATGAAACTTTTCCTGTTGTACACTGTCTGTTGTCAGTGAGTAATTAAAACAGCTTTCACTATTGTCAACACCATGTACGTGTCTCAAGTGTATGGCTTGATCAGGATAAATGGACATAACACTCATGGAGTGGTTGTTACCACTGGGTAGAATTCTCATCCCAGTACTCTGGTGGGCACTTGGAATCTGGAGATAGCCTTTAAGGCAGCCTGTGTATAAACATAGTACTTCAGTTTTAAACCTTTCTCCCCGCCTCACATGTTAAATGGAGTATGAAACAGCTGGGGTTATTGTTAGTATCCACTGTAATAATGCACGTGTTATTTTGTAATGCAAAGTGATCCTGAAATGTAGGATGTTAGTAATTATAACAAAAAATATATCTGAACTAAATGATATTAAAATCAGGAAGCACATCACCATACTGGTAGTTTTCTTCCAAAGGGGATAGGGCAGCTTCAGGTGTCTTCCAGACTGCCAATTCATTTTGAAAATGAATAAAGTTTTTTCATGCAGAAAATATCTATTGTCCTAGAGAGACAGAAAATACATACTCAGTTACACTGAAGGCAAAAAAAAATTTATTCAGGTCTTTGCCTTTTATAGATCCAACAGCTACCAAACCATGAGAACATCACTGACTTGAAACTAACATTTCACCAAGGTGCAAGGATTTTATTACATTTGCTTAGGTTCACTTTTTCATCGGTTCCTTAAAAATCCCAACCCCATTTCTTCTCGAGACTTTCAAATGCACCCTGTGGCAGTCACATGACCACCTTCAGGGCCTTTGTTTGTTACTTTAGATTTTAACTGAGTTAGAATTCATGATCCTTGTAGTCGTTGAGGATCTTCTGGCAAGTCAATGCAAAATCCATTTAGATAATGACTCTGCTGTTCTGATGTTGGTTAGTTATTCATAC
>NW_004443940.1:24462196-24464026 GCF_000243295.1 Trichechus manatus latirostris | reverse complement strand
CATGTCAGCAGAACACATTACATTAGCCCTCAAGGCTTGAAAATAATCCTCTGTTCTCTGAGACCATTTAGGTAATGGCCCTGCTCTCCAGACTCTGTGTGTTGGCCACACTCTCCGGATTCTGGGAGGAGGCCCCTCGGCCTTGGGCTCCAACTCTGCCTTCCAAGCCTACTGGGACAGCAACTCTGCTCCCTTGGATTTGGGTGGCCTTATTCTCCTGGTCCAACTGAGTGGCAACCCCACCCTGTCGGCTGCAGCAGGCTCCATTCTTCTGCATCTTGGCTTGGCAGCCCAACCTATTCAGCTTTGGGCAGCTGATCCAAGCTCATCCATCTGGCACTCGTGAATGGCAGCCTCACACTCCGGAACCAAGTTGGTGAAGATCTGACTGTTTGAAACGTAGGAGGCTGTGGTCGCATCCTTTGAGACCGAAGCAGTTCTGCTACCTGTGCTCCTTGTCTCTTCAGCTTCTGCTTCCTGTTTCCTTGGCCACTCAGCCCCTCGACCCCTCGGGCCTTTCAGCCAGACCACCTCTAGCAAGTGTTAAAAAGCTCTTTAGCTCTACCAGTAAGTGTCTGGAGGCACCCCACTCCGTCAAAAAACCTCGGCTGGAAGGCAGTCAGCTCTCTTGCTCCGTGGATCAGCTCCTGTGCCGTCTCATGCCAGTCTCCTGGTTTTGCTGCTGTAGTTTCTCTGCTGCTCCTTTTTGCTACCTGCACTGTCTCCAGTGTTACAGCTTTCCTCACTTCCTTCTGATCCCTCACCAGAATTGTCTTTGATGTCCATAATTTGCATCAACAGTCTCTTCAAGGCAATCTAGGCTTTTACTACTAGGCACTTTAAAACTCTTCCAGCCTCTACCCATTCACAGTTTCAAAACTGCTTCCACATTTTAGGTATCTGTTAGAGCAGCACCCCATTATCTTGGTACCAAATTCTGTCTTAGTCATCTAGGGCTGCTATAACAGAAATACCACAAGTGAATGGCTTTAACAAACAAAAATTTATTCTCTTTCAGTTTAGGAGGCTAGAAGTCCAAAGTCACAGCACCAGCTCCAGGGGAAGGCTTTCTCTCTCTGTCGGCTCCGGGAGAAGGTCTTTGTCATCAGTCTTCCCCTGACCAAGGAGCTTCTCCCAGGGCCAACAGATGAAGAAAGCCTTCTCCTGCAGCTGATGCTGTGACTTTGGACTTCGAGCCTCCTAAACTGTGAGAGAATAAGCTTCTGTATGTTAAAGCCATCCACTTGTGGTATTTTTGTTACAGCAGCATTAGATAACAAGGCACATTGTGTCTGGCGAAAGAGGGGTACGTAGAAAAAGTGTATAATTTTCTTTGCTTGTACAATGAGAACTTGAACGGCTCATCTCTCTAAACTTATTCTTAATGACAACAAGAATATTTTGATATTTCACTGCCCAAGGAGGATGAGAGTGTAAACTACTTCTAATGAATCACCACACAATAAAATCTCAGATTTAATGAAGTTCTGATTTTACACCATGCATGTAAGCACATGCAATGAAAAATACACAATAAATATAGTAATTAAGTAATTAATTTACTTATCCATCCATGCATTCAATAAATATTTATTGAGAGATTATTTTGAGCAACATACTATTTCCCATTGCAGGAGTGGTGTGAAGACAGCATTCTTGTCCTCAAGGAGTTTACAATTTAGTTGGGGGATTGACATGTGAAACCATAACCACAATGACATGACCCAGTGATTATCTCAGTGAGAGATACAAAGGATGTATTATGAGCCTGAAGGGAGAAAAGTATCACTTCTAGCAAGAGCAGGGTGAGTGTTCTTCGTGTTCAATATG
>NW_004443940.1:24460119-24461377 GCF_000243295.1 Trichechus manatus latirostris | reverse complement strand
CTTTGTAGGCCACGATGAGAAGTTTAGATTTCATTCCAAGAGTTGTAGAAAACCACGGGAGTGTTATGAGCAAAGAAGCAACACATTTTGTGTTTCTAAAGAATTGCTCTGGTTGCTTTGTTAAGACAAAATTGAAGAAGGATAAGGACAGAAGTAGGCAGACCAGTTAGAAAGTTGTGATGTCCACAAAAGATGGTGGTGGCTTAGATCAGGAGAGTAGCGATGGAAGCAGTAGACTTCTGGACATGCTGTGCTGGTAAAATGAGTTGATAAATTGGATGTAGGAAGGAAAGAATTCAAGGAGTGTGCTCAGGGTTTCATCTAAGCGTTCAGGCCTTTGGGCATCGATTTTGTCTCACCTTCTCACATAACTAATGATACATTTTTTATACCCTTTAGACCATTGGGTTCTATTGCAGAAAAACTGGAGCTCTTCTAGAGAAACTACATTTTCTCTGAACCAGGGGAAAAAATATCCCAACACAAATACAAAATGATGCCTACAGTTCTTTGTTACTGAATAAGTTAAGGCAGAAATTATTATTACAAATGTCTACTTTTAATAAGGAAATGAAAAATAGTCATTCAATGAGTAAGTCCCAGTTTAGGAATATTTTATATAACATAGTTTAGAAAGCCATTTCAGCCCTTTCATTTCATTAGCGTACTCACAACTATTTCTTACTAAATAATTACAAATATACATCATAAATATTTATATCCAGTCACCATCAAAGATGACCAGAAACCAGAAATTTCTCCTCACTGAGTCGTTCTTCTTCCCCAATGTCTCTTCAAGATTCAGTTAACTCTTCAAACACACATTAGAATCGTGGCCAATATGACCATTTACCACTTCCAAGTTCACGATATATAAACTATTGTTTATTTTATAGGTTTTGTGGGATATGTTTTTACTCTCAAGAAGTCCCTCTTTTTATATGAAATTCTGATAATCCCTGCTGCAATTGAATTTTATCATTTTCTTATTCTTTTAAACAGACAACGAAAAATAATTGGTCATTATTTTTGGTTTCCTTTCTAAAGCACTGGAGAAAAATTGATTTGATGTACGTCTGTTTGAAGACTTCCACTAACACATCCTGAATATTTGCATTATGTGTTCAACCATCTTAATTTCTCTTTCTTACTGTTGTCTTTTGACTAATTTTCAAGTTCTCCATCTGCTTCATAAGTTCTAAAATAATTAGAAGATAATTATAAAAGATTAATTCTATTCTAAGAGAATTACATGTGT
>NW_004443940.1:24458773-24459653 GCF_000243295.1 Trichechus manatus latirostris | reverse complement strand
CCACTAGCTGTTCTTTGGAAAGCCTATGGGGCAGTTCTACTCTGTCCTCTAGGGTCGCTATGAGTTGCAATCGACTCAATTGCAATGGGTTTGATTTGCTTTGGTACCAAATCAATGTGTTTGTGTTTCGTCTTTCTCCTGAGCTTCAGTCTCACATTTTTAGCTACTACTAGAGAGTGCTGCTTCAATGTCTTCCATCATTTCAACTTTAATATGTTCCAAACTGGGCACAGCATCTTTCTTCTCTCATTCAAATCTATTCTTCTCTATCTTGGCTAAGGGTGTCACTTTCTGCTCTTATTTCTCAAGATAGATTCCCTGTAATTAATTTTTTTCATCTTGCCCATTCTTGCGGGACTGTAACTTCTGATGCCCCATCCCCTGTCTCCATGCTTTTATTCTTGAAAAATTCTGACTTGACCCAGAACATTCAACTATCTCCTCTGTAAAGTTTCCCATGTGTTCCAAAGCAATTAGCAGCTCTAGCTTCACAATTTTCTCAGAACGCCAACATTTGCCACATTATATTGTTATATTCATGTTTACTTGTTTAGCTTTCTCCACCAGGCTGTGAGCTTCTCAAGAGAAGTGGCTTTGTTAAATTCATTTTTTATCCCCGGCATCTGGCATATAGGAGATTCTCAGTAAATGTTTGTGGGTCAATGGATGGTCTTCTATCGATGTATCATGTTAGAGTGCTCTAAGTTCCCAAACCCCTACTGCTGCGTCTCACTTTGTTTACATTCACTTCCTTACTAAACCAGAGCTTTTCAAATACAGTGCTTCAAAACCTTTTGTGGTTCTCTGAGATAGCTTTCAAAATAAGATTCAAATTCCTTAACATGGCACCGAGTAATCACCGTTAGTCTCTACCTCCTTC
>NW_004443940.1:24447941-24457933 GCF_000243295.1 Trichechus manatus latirostris | reverse complement strand
GACTGGGGGAGAATAAATGCTATCCTGCCTATCAACACTGATGAAAGTGACACGGGAAGAGTTATCTTTTATCCCATAAAAACAGGTGGCTTCAAACAACACAAGCGACATCCAGACGGATTTCTGATGCTCACCTTTGAGCACTTAGGCCAGCTTGAAAAATCAAAAACTAAAATCTAAACAATAAAGAGCCTTTCCTGGGAGGGTGAGTCACTAAACTGAAGGCAATTACCAACTGATTTTAAGTGTCTGCCTGCTGTTTTCTTAAATGACCTGCTATATGAAAGGAATTTTATGAGGGGGGAATAGCCAAACACTAGGAAAAAATGCTCCTGATTTCTACTTTTACTGGTTACAAAGACAAGAAAGATAGGGTAAGTAAAAATGCACATTCGTTGATGGTATTCACCCCCATACTGCAATAGAAAATGAATGTCCAAAGAAATTTCTTTGCAGATTCATGCAATCCTATTCAAGAAAAATAACTGAAAATGTGCACCCAAGTATCCATGTGAGATGACGTAAAACTAGAATAAGGAAAAGTGGTAGTTAAACAATCAAAAGAATGCATTGTCCCCGTTTTGCAAAACAGTCATATTCCTCACGTGGTATTTTATGAGTTTTAACCTGTCACACTTGCAATTTTAGCCTATTCTATTTTTTAAAAATCCACAGTATATGCTACCAAGAAAACCAAGCACTCACCTTAATTTGCAATCCTCAGTGAATATGTGGATAGGACAAATGTATTGATTTGCGAGTTCTCCTTACCCACATACTGGAAAGTTGTTGCCAGTTTGGTTCCCAGATTACATGTCATTTACTATCAGGAGACAATGGGAGAAAGGGAAACGGGGGAAAGGTATTAAAAGGGCAAAATTCTGCATAAAAAAGGCCTACAGAGAGGACATAGGTGTTTCCGAGAGAAATAAATATTAGGAAAATGATGTAAAGAAATGGGTTGAGTATGTGCAAGACTGGGATGGAAATATTTGGGAAGGAGAGACATACGATTTGAGAAACGTTGCTCTACCATGAATTAAATTCTCTGTACTTTTCTCAGAGACATTCAGCTAGAGGTTAGCATAAATGCCATTTTACTGCACTTGTGTTTCTGTTTGGTGCTTCTTTGTGTGTACTTCCTTGCATAGACTGAGTCACATGGAGTCTCAGTATTTCTTAGGGTTACAATTCAAGGGTCACAATATTTTTTCTAGTTTTATACACATATTTCCTTAAGATTATTTCATTGGTGTATCATTTTCATAGTGACGTAGAGAAAAGGCTAGATGAGAATTTGGGAAAGGATTTTCCAACAGATTCCCCCTTCCTAGCAAACCAAGACCAAACCTGTTGCCATCAAGTGGATTCTGACTCATAGCAACCCTATAGGATAGAATAGAACTGCCCCGGAGGGTTTCCAAGGAGCAGGTGGTGGGTTTGAACTGCTGACCTTTTGGTTAGCAGCTGAGCTCTTAACCACTGCCTCGCCAGGGCTTCATCTAATCTTATATTTTTAATCTAATAAATACACATTATTTTTTTATTTCAGGTCAGCAAAAGAGATGAAGACCCTCAATGAGATGGACTGACACAGTGGTTGCAACAGTGGGCTCAAACATAGCAACAATTGTGAGGATGGCGTAGACTGGCAGTGTTTCTTTCTGTTGTGCGTAGGGAAGCTATGACTAGTTACCGACTCAACAGCACCTGACTACAACAACAGGCACTCAGCTGGCAGAGAAACGAAGGACAGATCATTGAAACAGCATAGTTCATACAAAGATACAGTAATGCTAAAGCAAGTGGTATGCCCAAGAAATGGAGCAGTACATTGTGGGTGTGCATACAGGGTCCATTAGGTAGAGGGGACTAATGCTGGGAAAAAGAATTGCAAGACTTGCGAATTACTTTGCATATCCCTCTGAGGAGTGATTTGATGCAGGAGCATGGGACCGTCAGATTTCCCTGGCGGCGGTGCAAGGTAGTGGATTGAACTAGAAAGACACTGGAGATGAGAATGACTAGGACATTACTGCAATGCCTTAAATGAAAGCTGATGAGAGTCTGAGCTAAGGGAGCAAAAGTACGGGTAGAGAAAAATACGTGAGATTCCAAGTATTTAAGAATAAAAATAACAGAATGGATACCAAATTGAAAGTAGGTGGCCGAGAGATAAAAAACCAAAAACCCATTGCACTTGAGTAGATTCGGACTCATAGCGACCCTATAGGACAGAGTAGAACTGCCCCATAGGGTTTCCAAGGCAATAGTACTGACAGAAGCAGATGGTCACATTTTTCTCCAGCAGAGCGGTTGATGGGTTCGAACCACCTACCATTCAGATAGCACCTGAAGGCTTTAACCACTGTGTCACTAGGAGAGGTAAAGTCAGAAGTGACTAAAGCTTGTGGATTGGATGCTTTTAATTACGTAAGGCAGTCGTGCCTCTAAGGAAAAGAAGACTGGAGAGAGAGCTGGCTTGTCGAGGGAAGATCTTGAACTCATGTTTGAACAGGCTTGATTTTAGCTGTGTATAGAACATCCAGATAAAGATGTGGGTCTAGAGCCCAGGACATGGTCAGGGCTGTCCATGTATATATGCAGGGGTGGATTATTTAATAAGCAAGGTAAGCACGGGCTTACTTGTGTTTACTTACTAATCTGTAGTGAACAATTTCACATGGTTTTCATGTCATCTGCCCCTGTCAGTGTCATCTGTCCTTGTTAGGAATTGTAAATTTGAAAAGAGGCTTTGATTCTGTAGGAAGGTGCTGTGGGGTTGGGAGAGAAACAGATGCCATCCATACCTAGAAGCAGAATCTTTGATGTGGTGAAAAAAAAGTAAAATTGTTCACTGCAGATGATCTGGTAAACAAGGTAAGCACTGTGCTTATCTTGCTTATTGGATAATCTGCCTCTACTTATATGACTCTACCGTATTTGGTGTAGTTGGCAAATACAAAATCCAAGGAAAGATGCTGATATCCTTCCTCCTCTAATTTTATCATCAATATTTGCCTCAGTAGACACATTTTTGTAAAAGACGTTTATCTTTTCTACCCCAAAGTCTTCAAATAGTCCTGAAAGCACTTATATCTGGCCTTTGCATGGTTGGCCCCTTCACATACTTTCAGTGTCTGCTTAAATATCTCTTACTCAGGAAAGATTCTATTTACCATCCACATATCAGCCCACTAGTGTCTAATTCTCTACCCTGTTCATTGTCTGTAGAGCACATATTGTGATGAATTACTTGCTTATCTGAGTACTATACGTCTTTCTCCTCTGATTACCAACTCTGGGAAGATGTGGGCTGTGCTGGTTTTCCCACCAATTTATACTTCATCTCTGGTACATAGTACTTGATCAATTAATAGGTGTGGAATAAAATAATAGGTTTGCAAAAGAGGGAAATTAGAGAAAGCTAAGTCCTGGTGGCGCAGTGGTTAAGCCCTCAGCTGGTAACTGAAAGGTTAGCAGTTCGAACCCACCAGCTGCTCTGAGGGAGAAAGATGTGGAATCTGCTTCCATAAAGATTTACACTCTTGGAAGCCCTATCGGGTAGCTCTACTCTGTCCTATAGGGTCGCTATAAGTCAGAACGGACTCAGCAACAGTGGGTTTCATTTGATTGGTACTGTGAAGACATATGTCAAAAAAATTAATCAGTATGAATCACAGATAAAGGGAATCTGAATATGAGGATGCAAAAAGTGTGTGAAATACTAAAAAAGGAGAAACTGAGTTCTAGAGATTGTATTTATGAGAGGGTGTAAGTGTGACAAAGAAAGGGGGAGCAGAAGATTGAAGAAATAGATGTTGCAAGAAAACATACAAGGTTAATGAGGATGGAAATAACATGGAGAAATATGGTTGTGTAGAAACCCACAGGAAGCTAGGAGAGACGCACTCTCTCTGTTCTCTTCAGAACCTAAGTCATGCCTTGTTCTTAAATTAGACATTTACACCAAACATTTCACACAAGGAAGAAATGTTTAAAGCTCTCTAATGGTAACTCATACTGAAGAACTTCTTAGAGATCCGAGAATTCTGAGTGGAGTGGCAGCTAGTTTGACACTTCTATTTTACCGATTAGCAAACTAAAACTCAGAGGCTTTAAATGATACTATAAAAACAGTACTGGGCTAGCTCTCTAAACTACAGTTGAGCATTTGAATTTTTACTATGTGGAGGGGTATCTTCAATTTTGACTATGTCTTAATGAGTTTTCACCACATATCTGTCCTAAGTCATGACCCTTTAAGGCGACTCTGATCTTGAGCTTCTCCCGTGAACCTCGCTTGCTCTGATTCATACACTTGCAGCAAGTGACCTTGAGAATCAACCTAAGATTCCATGGTGAGGATTGGAGATGCCCAGAGCAGGCAGGAGTCTTAGGGCTTTACCACTTTAGATTCACTCAGGGTTGAATATGATGGGTCCAGATTGTGCCCTTCTTGGTGAGAGGCCTAAATGTTAGAGTGCAAGAGGGATCCGGAATCTAGGGTGAAAAAGGTGGTCCCTGAGCATTAATTTTCTGCCTTCTCTGAGGTTTTCTCCAAAATACCTCAAGTGACCTCCAAGACCTACTTCCATTGCCTTCATATCACCATACATACAGACAGAGCAGTCTCAAGTCCCTCCACTCACTCAGGTTTCATGCACTTCCCAGACACTGGGCCATCCTGCTTCGGATTCCAGATTGAGTCTAACCTTGTTAGCAAGACTTTAATCCAGAGCTCAGGAAATCCTGTTCTCCTTAGAACACTGGGAGAAAGGCAGTGGACAGAAGCCAATGCTCTACAGAAGAAAAGGGTCCAGATGCAGTGGTTCTGGACCTCTGGCACATGCCGGACAGAGTTAAGGTGTGTATGTGGTCTGGATTGCCTGGGTCCAAACTGAATCTTGGTATCTCTTCCCATTCTATCTTTCCCCCTCTTTCTCCTTTTGAGCTATCCTTTCCTTTCCTCCCACCCCACTTCTCCTTTACTGCTTTTCATTTATCCTTCAGCCTCACATACTCTTTCCTCTCCGCTGTCTTGTATTGGCAGATTATTAATACTGTTATTTTGCTTTGAATTGGCTCTCTGGTTCCTAATAACATAAATATAAGCTCTTTCCAACCAACAGGGTCCCTACTAAAGAGGGACATAGAATCCAAATTGCCACGTAAAATCTAACCCTTTGCCGTCAAGTTGATTCTGACTCGTAGTGACCCTAAAGGACAGAATAGGATGGCCTCATAAGGTTTCCAAGGCTGTAATCTATATGGAAGCAGACTGTCACATCTTTCTTCCACCAAGGGGCTGGTTTGTTCGAATGGTCAAACTTTCAATTAGCAGGTAAGCACTTAACCACTGTGCCACCAGGATTCCTTAGAGAGACTCTAGTGATCAGAAATTTCAGAGTCTTTGTGGGATTATGGCATAAAAATATTTTCTTAACATCTAACATACTGAAGATTGGATTTATTTCTTCCATAGTGCGGGAAGATCTGAAGTCATACAGAGAAGATCACCAGATAAGAATTTGAAACCTTCATTTCAAATCTCACAAACTCCATTCGGTATGTTTCTTCCTCCAAAAGTTATAGGTTTGTTAAGAATTCCAAAATATCACATAGTCCAGCACTTCTGAACCCTGGCTACACATTATATATACAGTGTTTTGTCATTGCTGTTGTTTTGTTTTTAAATACTGATGTCTGGGCCCCATTCTCAGAGATCTTGATTTCATTGGTCTGGTGTGATTCCCAGCCTTCCATATGCTTAAAAGCTTCTCAGATTATTCTCAAATTCAGCAATGGTTGAGACTACATCTATCATCCTTTCTCTGACCTCTGGGGAAATGTATAATGTAAGTTTTATTAGAGCATACATTTCTGTCTGTTGTTCCACTCCTTGGCATAATTCCAGAATCTTGGACAGTGCCTGGTGGGTAGTAGAAACTAAACAAATATTGTTGAATAAATGAATCTTTGATATTTCTTGAAAGGACCACCTCCAAACCACTTCAATAAGCTAGTTTAGCATTACAAATTATAACAAGAAAAATTTTCTATCTTAAAAAATTTTAAATGACATTACTGTTTCCATAGCCATAATTAGCCTAGACTTCACCAAAAGTGGTTATGACAAACATTAAGAATCCTCCTGATCCTTACGGAGTTACAATCAAATCCCCACTGTGGAGAAGGCCCATATTTAGATACTACTTTCTGCTGCTAGATTCCCGTGAATATACCCTTTCAGCAGCTCCATCATGTAGCACGTGTGTTTCTGGATAGTTATGATTGTTGCTGTATGTTTGACACTAGGGGTACATGCCAAATCATATTTACACATTGTATTACATACATTACAGAAAAAGACAGGAAAGAATGCTAAAGCAGAAGACAGCCTTGCAATCAGGTCTTATCCAGATGATAACAAGCACATTTGGAGATAATGAGGTTGAAATAATGAAGCTTTCCAGTAAACATTCCATTCAGCAAAAAAACAGGTGAACAGCACGGAAGACTATGCGACATGCACAGTCCTTCCTCCCCGTTTGTGATACGACAGAGCATTGTGGAGCTGAAGAGCACTTTGGGAGGCATCTTCGGGGTGAAATGAATGATTGAGCCTCTCCACAGTTGAACTAGCAATAGCTTTTAAGGGTTAGTGCTATTTCATGTGGTTAAGTTAGACTGAAAGAGAATTTAGCCATTCATTTCTGCTTGGAACTGAAGATCCTTTGTATAGGGCGGAGAATGGGGAGGTGGAGCAGGCAGGGGAACGGCCGTGAGGTGCTGGGCAAGAGGATGTCCATCCATCCCAGGTGTTTTCTGCAACGTGCAGATGGCGCATGCTGGGAACAGTCAGCAGCTGCCTTGGGAACATTGAAGTGTTCAACATATGTTGTCAAGTTGTCTATTTGAGGGAAGTAGCAGGAAGAATGCAGTGCTTCTCAAACATTAATGTGCGTAGGAATCACCTGGGATAAGGGAGGCTGTTAAAAAGTAGAGTCTGATTCAGTGGATCTGGAGGGAGCCCAAGATTCTGCATTTCTAACAAGCTCCCAGGTGATGTCCAAGCTGCTCGTCTGGACCACCCTTTGAGTAGCAAAATATTAGACAGCTCTTCTTACAGCTGCAGAGCATAAGTGTGCATGATTTAGTGCTGTCATTTGCTTGAAAAGTGACCACGGATAAGCCACCTGTATTCCCTGACACGGATTCCTCAGCTATAGAATGGAAACAGAAATAGCTGTAGTGGAGTATTTTTATTAGGATTAAAATAAATTCAGACAATGTTTAATAGCTGTATGTCCTTGAAAATATTAAGGAGGCTCTCTGAGCTTTACTTTCTTCATCTTCAAAATAAGGATTGTCTACCTGCTTTGTCAGGAAGTTTCAGTAAGATGTGTATGTAAAGCATCTAGAACTTTGCCTGGCACATAAAAAGTTGCTGTCATTCTGACTCATGGTGACTCATGGGTGGCAGAGTAGAACTGTGCTACATAGGCTTTTCAGTGGGTGATTTTTCAGAGGTAGATTGTCAGGCCTTTCTTCTGAGGCACTTCTGGGTAGACTCCAACTCCAACCTTTTGGTTAGCTGCCAAGCCTGTTAATCATTTGTACCATCTAGGGACCCCTGCCTGGCACATAGCAGGTGCTAAATAGATGCTAAGTTCTTTATTTATTATGTATGAGTTTTGCTTTGACACTGATGCAGAGACTCAGAACCCAAAAATACACGTTACAGTGATGACATTCTGAGACATTCCTCTCAGGCCACTGAATGTAAAGCAAACTATTAGATTTTCTTTCTTTCTTTTCCTTCCTGGTGTGTTCACAGTGCCTTGGGAGAAAGCCCCTCATCTTACCTGGAGGAAAATACTGTTTTTAAAATGAGCAGCAAAAAATATTCCCACATTGTGTGAGAACTACTCTGTTTCTGTCACTCACGTTGCTCCATTTCAGTGTTCTCTATTTTTCTGCTCATTTTCGCAGGTGATAATGTGTACCGATAAAACACACTACCAAAAGGCCCACCTGCAGTTGCCCTAAATACTCTGAGGTAAAATTGAAATTCCCTCAAAGGGAAAAAAATGCCCCTCTAAGAAGAAGATAGCTGACAGTTTTGATCTTTTTTAGAAATTAGGGAACAATTATTTTTACCTCAGAAATTAATTCTCAACTGATGCATATTATGAATTTTTGCTACCTTCCCACCACTTGTTTTATCAGAACAACAGAGTAACATAAAGGAACCACTGGAACTCTTGAATCCCAAGTTCCCTGATCTGCAAAGAGGAAGCTTTGTGAAGTGTCCTTGTGAGGGGATCACAGCAGATAAGTTGAGTGAACTAGCAGACCCAAAGGGTCCATCATAGCGCCTAACACATTGTTCACTCTAACAAGTGCGTCTTCGATTTACCACTTCATCTCATGAGAAAAATTTCCTTGACTGCTCAGGGAATTTTTTTTTTTTTTTTTTACTTACCTTACCACATAAACTTCTGGGTTAATATAATCAACAACAGGGCAAGTTACCTAACCTCTCTATGTCTCAGTTTCCTCACCTATCAAAAGGTCCTCCCAGTGCTACCTCGTCAAGCTGTTATGAGGACAGTATAAGTTGATATTTTAAGACCCCTGGATCGTAGTGTTGCATTAGTTGTTCCTTAAAAAACTAAGTAAACAAAGCCTGGCTTCTAACAGGAGTCTGTCCACGGGCTCATTCAGGTTGGGACATTCTCAGGGACAAGCATGTTACAAGCGAGCCCTGGTCTATTTTTGTCATGTTTTTTAAATGTGACTCAGGTGGTCATGTAGGGTGGATCCTAGACCCCCACAGGCAGTTTGTTAGTTGATTGGGTCTATCGGCATAAGGACTTAAAGGCTTTTGGGAGATGGTTATGCAAGAGGGAGGAAAGTTGGTTATGACCAGTTTATTCCAGGTGAACTAATGGTCACCTAAGGGGGAGAGGGACAATTCTAAGTTCAGTGTGGGGTCTGCTTCTCAGAGTTCTCCTGACCCAGCAGCACCTACTGGACTCAATAGACGGTAAGAAGTGGGAAGACTGAAAGCTATGTGGAAAAACCAAAAAGTTACTTCATAAAAACCCTAGACTTTGGATGAGTAGTGCTGCATGGGAGAAAGACACTGCCCCTCCCCCCAGGAGAAAGCCACATTTCTTCAGAATAACGTACAGAAGACAATATAATGTGGGAAATACAGGGCTTGGCAAGCCCTTTAGAGTAAGGCTAAACCCTGTTGCCCTCAAGTTGATTCCAACTGGTAGAGACCCTCTAGGACAGAGAAGAACTGCCCCATAGGGTTTCCAAGGAGCGGCTGGTGGACTTGAACTGCCAAACTTTTGGTTAGCAACCGAGCTCTTGATCACTGAGCCACCAGGATAAGGCTAGCAAAAGAAAACTGCAGAACAAAATTTCTTTTATCAGTCATAATTTCTCTGCAAGCAGTGGGAGTGATGAACTCATCCCCACCTGGGCATTCTTATTTGTTATTAAGAATTTGTCCAAACTCCAATAAAAAAAAGTGACTGCCTTAGGCCAGAAAGACAGTCATAATACCATATATACAGTGGAGTAGCAAAAAATTGCAGGCAACCAGGACTTCCAACTGATTCAGACCAGTTGAGTCATGGCTAACGAAGCGAAACAGGAAGAGACCCAAATTTTTAAAATTTGGGTGATCCAGAACCATACCTGGAATGGGAAAAATCATGGGTTGACACCTTGGTATGGGAAATTTGGAAGAGGTGTAGTAAGCCCTTTCAGGAGCCTGATGGTAAGATTGAATTATTGCTAGGACTGAGGAGAGAGACACACACTCAAAGCAGCTAGCGGTTGGCAACCATCTTAGAGCTGGGCCCCGCTGTTTCTGACTGCGCAGAATCGGACTGGCAAGACATCTGGTTGCTATGCAACGCATACACTGCCCTTGTTTTCCAAGGTGATTAAGTTTCTAGCAAGGCTTCAGC
>NW_004443940.1:24445551-24447841 GCF_000243295.1 Trichechus manatus latirostris | reverse complement strand
TTGGCAAGCCCTTTAGAGTAAGGCTAAACCCTGTTGCCCTCAAGTTGATTCCAACTGGTAGAGACCCTCTAGGACAGAGAAGAACTGCCCCATAGGGTTTCCAAGGAGCGGCTGGTGGACTTGAACTGCCAAACTTTTGGTTAGCAACCGAGCTCTTGATCACTGAGCCACCAGGATAAGGCTAGCAAAAGAAAACTGCAGAACAAAATTTCTTTTATCAGTCATAATTTCTCTGCAAGCAGTGGGAGTGATGAACTCATCCCCACCTGGGCATTCTTATTTGTTATTAAGAATTTGTCCAAACTCCAATAAAAAAAAGTGACTGCCTTAGGCCAGAAAGACAGTCATAATACCATATATACAGTGGAGTAGCAAAAAATTGCAGGCAACCAGGACTTCCAACTGATTCAGACCAGTTGAGTCATGGCTAACGAAGCGAAACAGGAAGAGACCCAAATTTTTAAAATTTGGGTGATCCAGAACCATACCTGGAATGGGAAAAATCATGGGTTGACACCTTGGTATGGGAAATTTGGAAGAGGTGTAGTAAGCCCTTTCAGGAGCCTGATGGTAAGATTGCATTATTGCTAGGACTGAGGAGAGAGACACACACTCAAAGCAGCTAGCGGTTGGCCACCATCTTAGAGCTGGGCCCCGCTGTTTCTGACTGCGCAGAATCGGACTGGCAAGACATCTGGTTGCTATGCAACGCATACACTGCCCTTGTTTTCCAAGGTGATTAAGTTTCTAGCAAGGCTTCAGCTCCTAATTTTTCCCTTTCTTGTTATGGTTCCAGTTCACCCATATTTTAAAAATTCACATCTGTTCTGGTGTTGCTTCCTCAGCCGTGATTGAACCGGGAAGAATCAGTTCAAAGCTCTGCAGGCAACAGACACCTCTACCCCTATTCTTATTACTCTGAAGCCCTGTGTCCCTTTTAGACAAAAACCTTTCTTTTTTCTGTAGTGCCCTGATTTATATATTTTCTTTTGAACTTTCTTTTCCCCTATAGAGGCTGTATTATCCCTACAATCTTTTGATTTGAATGGCTTTTGTCAGTGATTTTAAACTACATTTGAATTACCCATCAGGACTCACTATCATTAGTATGTTATTCTCCCAATGTTAGTAAAAATACTTTATATTTTGGGCAGTACAAAGATTCATAGACTATATTCCTTTTTTGTGGCAGAATGTGAGAAAAATAAATCTCAAAAACGTGTGAACACATCAATTAGCAGAGCAGCTCTAATGACAAGCTTCCATTTGCCCACTACTGAAAAAAAGCAATAATCTCAATTTTGAAATTGGGAATTTAAAATTCATCTGTAGAGCCATCTGTTTCTTTGTAAGCACCTCAGTCTTCAAAATACTGTCATTTCAGGATTAAGGAAATCATTCGATGGTATTATTCCCATTAGCTAGTTTCTAAGAGAAGCTACAGGAAATCATAAAGTAATGCCTGCTACAAAGAAGGGAGGTCTTGAGGCTCGTCAAAATGAACCATCTGGCTCTGCCTGGAGCTGGAGACTGTGACTTTCTGGATATTTTGATTTGTCTGACTGGTGCTTTCTCAGGGGCAGAGTGGTTTATTATCTCGTAAACCAGTAGGGACACAGGGAAGTTTATACCTGTTGTTAGCTGTCATCGAGTCGGCCCCAACTCATGATGAACCCATGCACAAGTGAGCACCCTTGTGATCCATATGGTTTTCATTGGCTGATTTTCAGAAGTAGATGGCCAAGCATCTCTTCCTAGTCTGTCTTAGTCTGGAAACTCCACTGAAATCTGTTCAGCATCATAACAACAAGAAAGCCTCCCCTGACAGGTGGTAGCTACACGAGGTGCTTTGACAAGGAATGGAACCTGGGTCTCTCACACGGAGGTGAGAATTCTACCAGTGAACCACTAATGGTTCCTGGTTTATACCTAGAGAGTACAATTATCTATCAAGAAGTCAACTCTTCCCGGCACTATTAATATTGGTTGGTTTTTAATACAGTCATCTGTCGCATAACATCCATTTGGGCAACGTCCAACCTCATATAAGTCCGTCGTCCCATAAAATCAAACCAAACCCATTGCTGTAGTGTCGATTCTGACTCATAGCAACCATATAGGACAGAGCAGAACTGCCCCATAGGGTTTCCAAGGAACAGCTGGTGGATTTGAACTGCTGACTTCGTGGTTAGCAGCCAAGTCTTAACCACTGCACCACCAGGGCTCCAAATAGAGGTAGTCAAACATGAAAAAGCCTGAGAAGTCAGAATAGTAGGTGGAGATTCGTGAT